>NC_084480.1:127415767-127718797 GCF_030035675.1 Rhineura floridana
CCCTTCCCCATAATGGCCACCTTTCCTACCTGGGTAGCTTCACTGAAGGAGAAAAGGAAAAAGTAGGCCTATGAGAATCTACCCAGGCTAGGACTTGATCTGGGGAAGGGCTGTAGCTCAGTGCACATGCTTTGAATGCAGAAGGTCCCAAGTTTGATCCTTGGCATCTCCAGGTAGGACTAGTAGCCCTGGACATGGGAAACTTACAAAGTTAAAAGAAGGTTGGAAACTGGATTTAGGCACTGTTGGATGTATCTCTTGGAACTCATGTTTGTATTTCACACGTGATCTTTAAACATGCTTGTGATGGGGGTGGGGAGTCTTTGACTTAGGTCAACTGTGCACCACCCTAGTCATGTGTCTAAGGGAGTTCAGGATCCAGGAGCTCATACCCACACCAAGATATCCAACTGAATGTCAATGCACTGGATTTATTAAAGTGGGGAAGGACCATTCAATCACACCATAAACAATGTGGTAAGGAACACAAATCCACTTATACTTCTTCTCCTCACCCACATTTATTTATGTATTGCTTATTGTAAATTGTATTGTTTTTATTGATGGTTTTATTGATGCATTTTATATTTCTGTTTTTTGTAAGCCGCCTTGAGGGCCTTTTGGCCAAAAGGTGGGGTAGAAATAAACAACAACAACAATAACAACAATAATATACCTCTCATTTACTATCTTACTGCATTCACAACTGTAATGTGGAAAATAATCAGAAGAGAACACACACACGAGAGAGAGAAAAACAGAGAGAGAGCTCTGCTAACCAGAATAGAGAAAAGGGGATGGAGTTTCACCTATCGAGCGCTCAGAGGAGATGTTGGAACTGTTAATTGATAGCAATGTCATGAGTGTGTGTGCTGAAGCCAGAACTAGCAGTGTGAGCCAGTAATTCTAAGCCTAAGGTTTTTGTGTGATTTTCAGCTCTGAGACTCACAAGCTCTGCCATGCAGTTAGTCTGAGTTAAGATTGCAGCTAGGCAAGAGAATCCTTGGTACAGCTTTCCAGTCTGGTGTGCTGTGCTGAGGGATTCCTTGCAAGATGATGTGATGTGATGTGTGTGATGAGAGAGAGAGAGAGACAGCTGACCTGGGGCAGAGATTGCCTCCTCTTCTAGGAGTTTGGTTTCACAGGAATGCATGGAAAGGAGGAGAGGGGTGGGGTTTACTCCAAATTAGTCAGTTTCCATTTAGGAGCGGGGCTGGGTTTACTCCACACTAATCAGAATTGTGATTGAGATTACTGTCAAACACTCATGGAGTCTCTGACCTCAAGACTCCATGGTCCTTGTTTCTGAGACTTATCCCCAATCCCCTGGGCAATTGTTCCCAAGCAGACACTCCC
This sequence comes from Rhineura floridana, assembly GCF_030035675.1. Taxonomy (NCBI): domain Eukaryota; kingdom Metazoa; phylum Chordata; class Lepidosauria; order Squamata; family Rhineuridae; genus Rhineura; species Rhineura floridana. The sequence goes on from NC_084480.1 coordinate 127,417,124, forward strand.
CGTGCCTCTCCTTACCAAGGTTAGGTTACAATCAATGTCAACCCTGCAAGGTAGGTAGACTACCACCACCCCGTAACCTGGCTTTCCACTCCGAATAAGGGGAACTCGGAGCACCAACTAGAATGGTGGGAGACCAGGGTTCAAATCCCCACACAGCCATGAAGCTCACTGGGTGACCTTTGGCCAGTCACTGCCTCTCAGCCTCAGAGGAAGGCAATGGTAAACCCCCTCTGACTACCGCTTACCATGAAAACCCTATTCATAGGGTCGCCATAAGTCGGAATCAACTTGAAGGCAGTCCATTTCCATTTTACCCTAGAGCATGATATCTGGAGTAATAATCAGTAGCACTGTGGTCAAGGGCTGGATTTAGAGCCAAAGCCGCAAAGTAACACACACCAGTAGTATGAGGTAGTTTATTAAAAGGTACAGGAGTGCATATAAAAAGAGCAGCATACAAATTCCTTTAAGCCCAGACACCCCAAACTGGGCTAAGCATAATCAACACATACAATACAGAGAGAGATTCGAACAGGCAAGAACATAACAAAGCTTACTAGCCTAAACTAATACTTCAAAAAGCATAAGAGCCTGGTTCCCTTGGGCTCCTTATACCACAAAACATCCATAGGTGAGTCAAGATGGAATATGAACAGGAACAACTAACTGAACACTCACCCTTCTCAAGAGGGCCAATTAGCCAATCCAGGCACCTCTTTGATTATTAAATAGCCTAGAAAATTCACACAGGGCCAGGCTCTGATTGACGACACTCAGACCTCCTGACTTTGATATCAGGAACTAGATAAGGCTCAGCTGCCTCCCCTTAGCAAACAATCTGCAGCTGGCTGGTATGAAACGCCTTAATTTTCCCAGCACTGAACATCCCCAGAACCTTTGCAAAAATCCCCCACAATTCTCTCAGGCTGAGCCATTTTACTTTGATCACCCTTAGCTATTCTTGACAATTGCAGCTATGCCTCACATGGAGGTATTTGTAAGCTGGTCTCTGGTTCCTCAGGAAGTGTGATAACAAAAAGGATATGTCATAACCCAAGGGTTGGATTGCATTACAGAGGAACACTGCCTTTGATAAGAGGAAATTTCACTTCCCTAGGGGTTGATTAGATTTACCTGTGGAGGGGTCTGACAATTCCTGTACTGTTGCTGTATTATGTTTGGGTTCAATATATGGAGCTAACAGTTAAGAAGGTGGCTTTATTAAGTAGCAATTACAAGAACAGCTGGGTGCTCCTGGAGCTCCTTCAGCCAGTCAGACTCCACCCCTTCAACCCATTCTACAATTAAAAGTGGAATAAATATATGGTGTGACTGTAGCCTTTGTTGGAAGTACAGAAGGGCCCCACTCATATGGCGGACTATGTTCCGGACCCCCATTGTAAAGCGAAAACTGCTGTAAAGCAGAACTCATTGAATAGAATGGTGTGCAATGCCTGAAAACCGCTGTAAAAGCGGAACAAGTGCCGTATGAGTGGGGCTTTAGTCTAATTGCATCTAATTGAGATTGCTGCATTAGCGAAGTGCCGTAAAGCGAAGCACTGTAAAGCGGAGCCCTACTGTACAACAGGAGGGCCCATTCAGTGTGTAACTTAAGGGGTCAATTCTGTTACTGGTCTGGCTGACAACAGACTCTGATTGGCTGAAGGTTCTAGTCAGTTGGAATTTAGTGAGGAAGACAGGTGAGATTTGACAGGCAGAGGAGATGGAGGGAAAAGTAGTTCTGAAGGAGTTTTTCCCCTGTGTAGGCCTGGCCTAAGAAAGACAAATCTCTCTGGACATACTGCTTTTGTTCAGTTTACCTCAGTAAAATATTATCAGGGTGGTTTTTCCCCCTCTTTGGACTTCCTCTGCTTTATTCTAGTCACTTTGCTAGCAGCTTTTCTCATCCCTGCTGCACTTGCCTAAAATCTCTCTGCTATACACATCTATGAAGAGTAGAGGAATCTCTGCTCTACTTGGTGTCTAGTTATGCTGGTAGGGCTTGGTGATCTCAGGTAAGTTAATTAACACAGGGCCAAATAGGACAATAGTCTAAACACACAGGCACAGAGTAAAATGGTAATAGCTCCCTCTTCATAATGTTTAGTATCGTACAGCTGCTGATCTATCAAAACAAACACAACCAGCTTAATCATGACCACATTCACACCATATTTTTATTCCACTTTAAACAGTCTAAATAGTTTGTTTATTTTATTTATGTATTTATTATTTGATTTATATCCCGACCTTCCTCCTAACAGGAGTCCAGGGCAGTTTAAATGGCTTCCCCCAAAGAATCATGGGAAGTGTCGTTTGTGAAGAGTGCTGAGAGGAGACCCCCTATTCCTCCTCATAGAGCTACAGAGTTTTCTGAGAATAGGGACTACTAAACCACTCTGGAAATTGTAGCTCTGTGAGGGGAAAAGGGGTCTCTTCACAACTCTAAGCATCCTTCATAAATGACACTTTCCAGGATTCTTTGGGGGAAGCCATGACTGATGATTAAAGTGGAATAACAGGAGAATAAATGCATGGTGTGAATGTGGCCCTGGTATGGCAGCTCACTAAGCTTCCTGCTTTAACTGCCTGCCTGAAGTTGAAAAGAAAAGAGGGGCTGCAATAGAAAATGGAGGGAGAATCCATCCTGCTCAGATTCCAAAGTGTACTCACCTGATCCGATCTGGATGGATCATGATGTGCATCAGATCAATTGTCCTCTTCAGAATCTGCAGTACGGCAGATTGCATTATGACACGGTATGAGGGTTGCTCCTTCACCACTTCAGAAATAGCATATCCAGCTACCCACAGCCTGAACAGGTAGCACACAACTCTCCTTGCCACTGCATGCTTTCACTACACAAACAAGTGCCCTGGGAGCAATGAGGCTCAACGATGTTTCAGTGCTCCCAGGAGGAATTGTACAGAAAATGAATGGTTGCTCCAGGAATGTCATCCAGCCCTATGGGTGGGTTTTTAAGGATTTGCCATTAAAAGTCTACCTGGAAATAGGATGGGGCAAACTTAGTCCTATCTCCTCTGAGAACTGGGATGGGGTGGTCTTTAATGGGTCCATTGATCCCTGGCTGAAGTGCACGTTGCAGGCCTTAATACATGACAGATGAGCTGTGCCTAGCTTGTTGGGTCATAAATTGGGGAGGCCTGTGATAGCTGAACACATCTGAGTCCCAAAGTCACAGTATACTATGCTTCCCAGTCCCCACCAATAGCAGCCTCTGATGAGAAGGAGGGCAGAAACAATGTGATGTCAGGAAAGATGCAAGTGCTATCAGAAATCATAGGGTAGGGAGGAGAAATCTGGAGAGACAAGTGACAGTCCTTTTTGCAGCCAGACACACAAAATATTTAGATGGACCCAAAGAACACCTGTGTAGGTGGGCTCATCTCTCCTCCATCCTTCTCAACAATGTCTGCATTCACCTCTTTTCAGCAGCCTTGAGCCTCCCACTTTTAAATTGCAACTAGTTACCACCATTGCAGAGCTTGGAAAAGTTACTTTTTTGAACTACAACTCCCATCAGCCCCAGCCAGCATGGCTACTGGATTGGGCTGATGTGAGTTGTCGTTCAAAAAAGTAACTTTTCCAAGCTGTGCACCATTATTTGCCACACACTGGCAGACTGCCCTCATAACTTGTCCTTAAAGTCCAATCTGCCAAAAGGCTCTATCGAAGCTCATGGCACCAAAACAAATGGTACCTTGGCTGCTGCAGTGCTCTGTGAATTGAGCTTTAGGGAAATGAAGTGTGGAAAGCCCATCAGCTTACTTGTAACTCCTCTGTGTGCCCCATCTGTCACCCCCTGCTTCTGGCTCTTTTGGGAAGTAATGTACCTCAAGGGCCAAACACCAGTGGGAAAACAGTGCTGGATAACATTGATGATTTCAGTGATTTTATGCTGAGTTTACTAGGCTAACTTTGATTGTCTCGGCACTAAGCCGCTGTTCTTAAAACTTTTATGCAAATTGGCCATTGAGGTAGGCATGACAGATGGTGCATCCACCTGCTCCCTCTTCCCTATTAATGTTCATAACATTACAGAACTCTATAGAACTGCTTAAACTAACAGATCCCTGGGATGGGTTATTCAGGATTCACAGAACAAGAATAATGGTAAAGACTCAGGTTGCAGACATTCCAAAACTCATTGGAAATTAACCATGATATAAAAAGAGCCCCATCTGCTTTTAAAAAGAAATCAAGATAACTTCATGGAAATATCTGTCTAGGAATAAAAAAGTCTGTAATGGGCTGAACTATCTTAAAGAGGTTTACATGGAAACAATAACTCCTGCTTAGTCCAAAGGGAATTACTTCATCAAAAGTATATTTAGGATTATATTTCCCATAATAGTGAGGAAAGGGGTGATGCTGCTGTGTTTTTCCAAATCAGTTGTGGATTTGGAAGTTAAGCTGAATCCAACAGCCTCTGAAGCACTTCCATCCAAATCGCATCAAATCGGGGTCCAAACTGAATCTTATGGCTGGTGCACACACCCCTAGTAAATCTCTTCACATGTTTAGGCCCATATATGCAACCCATTTTGTTCCTCACTGGAAACAAAGTGAGGTTCCCAAGCAGTAATGCCATGTGAATGGTGCCAGAGTGCCATACTACAGGTTGTAACTCTCATGGAAGAGTCCTGGGTGTGGGGTAAATCACTGGGCACTTCGGTGCCCCCTCCAAGTACAATGCAGCTTGTGATCAAACAGGTGCACACATAAACATGTACATATAGAAGCCCAATGTTTAATCCCTCTCCTCCAACGAGGGATGTGGAGATCTGGCATACCTGCATATTTGTGTATTTGCATGACTTACACATTACATATTTCAAAATATGCCTGTGAGGATGGATGTACCTCTGGTCACTTACATGTACAGCATTTTGAATGAGAGTGCAAATTGTCTTTAAGTGTCATGTGTACAATGTTCAGTTCAGGGATAAGTGCTGTTTGGCTCTTCATAACGCCAAATCACAATTATTTTGGCATTTCTTCAAGATTTTGAAGGTTTAGGATGCATGTTCTGTTGTAGGGAAAATGCTGGCTGAGCTGACAGTAGTCCCAAAACAAGGCTGGCCCTACCAGAGTGAGGAAGCCATCTCAGGTATCTGATTTGGACTGTCATGGAAAGATATTTAATCTATTGTCGTTGCATTTCTTACTGCCAGGAAAATATTTTCATACTTTTAAGTCCCATATACATAATCTGTTTTGCCTAATTCTGCCTCAGATGCCAGAATAACTTGACTGGGGGAAGGACTTCTCTGTCTCAGGCCCCAAAATGTACAGGGCAGGCCATTGTCTAGATTGAGAGTAAGTTATCTCTGAACCTCTGGACTATTTTCTTTTGTTAATGAAATTCTTTGTGCTTTGCTGAAAATTCCTTTGATGTTTCACCTAAGCTCGCTAAGTTTCACTTCAGAAGCAGGGTCAGCTCCAGATTTTGGAGGGCCTTGGGCAAGAAGACACCTTCCAGGGGCTTCCTATTCTTCCACCACCTCCTTGCTGCCATCATCACCAGCTGTTGTTACTTATCATTTGCTACCATCTGCTTGCTTGCCAAACAGAGAACCAAAGAGCAATCAGGCAGTGACATCTATTGCTCCTCCTTCTCACCACTGTTGTCTGGGATGTAATGAGAACAAGCTGAAGAGGAGAATCAGGGCTTGTCAGTGGGCCCCTGGCTGGGGTATTGGCTCTTGGCAGATGTCTGACCATGCCCACTCTTGGACCAGCTCAGGAGAAACTCAGTGATATGCACAGGAGGGACCCTGATTTTTTTTTCTCCCCATGAATGTTACTGAAACACTTTGCTTCTCTCCATATTTGTCCAATGTTCCATTTGCAAAAGGACTTTCAAATTTCCCTCAAAAGTTCACTAAAGACTAAATTCAGTTAGAAATCTTAACTAAGACTTGCTTAGACTGGTGTGTGGCTTCTCATATCAGAAGCTTGGAAAACCTCATTGTATCTTCATCAACCTATGACCATCCACAACTGCAACTTTTTCTTAGCACCAGGGCTGGCCCTACCATTAGGCAAAATGAGGCAACCATCCCAAGTGGCAGATCTTGCGGGTAGCCTGGCTGTATCCTTCCACTGGAGGGAATGTGAATATGCAACCCCATAATTGGCCTGTAGTCCTCAGGTGCAGTAGAGGACATTATCAGATTTAGTTGTCAGTCTGTCAGCTTCTGTATATGGAACAGTCAAGGTGCCATTTTATCCTGTCTCAGGCAGCAAAATGTCTTGGGCCAGCCCTGGTTAGCGTTCATTGAAAAGGGAAGGCAGGTTAACTGAGATTCCAGGAAGATGCTACTGCAATCCTCTTTAGACCTGCTTTGCCCTTGCAGTGCTGTGCCTTCTCTAATCAATATGTGTTATTTTGTGAATCCCAAGAAAACAAATCTGAAATAGTTTTTAAATGCAAAAGGAATCTAATCCATAGTGGCACCACTCAACAAATCAATGTGGGTTTAGTGGCAGTGGTGGTGGAGTCTTTTTGGACCACATTTGTCAGAAAAGGTTTTGTTTAAAAAGAGATCAGCAAAATAGCATAACATCAGCTCTTTGCCCAGATGTACATGATAGTGATATAAAATATGGCAACAATACAACAGCAAGGAGATTGATGGGTATTTCTAGGTAGAAAAGACACTATTTTACAGAAGGGGGAAAACAGCTCTTCAGCAACTTTGAAAATGCAGAATTGATTGCTATGCATCCTGGCATTTTTGTTTCATTCCATTTTTGCAGCGTGCCTCTTGCAATTCCGATGGAAGTAGATAAATCGATATTTGGTAGGACTCTGCCATTAACTGCATTTGCAGCTGCCATTTGAAGCCATAAAAAAGAAACAAGACAGCTACATGAATATGACATAAACACATCCATGTACACACATACATGGGTTTCAGGAAAAATACTGCCAGAGGTTTGCATTCTGATCTTACACACTTTTACTCAGAAATAAATCCCAGCAATTTCCCAGCAGAAAGTAACTTCCACATCACAGCTGCAGTCCAAAGATGCTATATTGTGTGTGTGGAAAGCATCAAAATGCGGTCAGATGTTTCTTGGAAGGTTCCACCTGCCAAAGAGGCAAACTGCTGTTCCATTTCAAAAGGAGCCTCTTTGCCTGTCAGATATCTGCACAAAATAACATTTTACAAAATCCACTATGCATGCATATTGAGTAAGTACATAGCTTTCAGTTTTTTCTCTCTTGTGTACAGGAGTCTAACAAGTTTAAATTTTCCTGGGCTGTTGAAGAGGGCACCGTTTTGAAAACCTTCCCATATTATATGGGGTGTATGTATTTTTACATCTGCAGTGTGTGTGTGTGTGTGTGTGTGTGTGTGTGTGTGTGTGTGTGTGTGTGTGCGTGTGCATGGAGTCTTTCCAACAACCCTGTGAGGTAGGGTTGGTGATTGGAAACCAAGGCAGCTCACAATAAGAAATAAATCTCTTTAAAATCCAATAACCATAAAAACAAGTATAAACAGATGCAAAACAGCTTAAAATGGCATGATTTTGAATTTTGGGTTGTGTGAATGAAGTTCCTTATCACTTGAAGTTGCAGTTCTCTCCAAGCTTTCCTGTTTGAGTAAGCCCCATTGAATACACTGGGACTTGTTTCTGAATAAACAAACATAGGGTTGCACTATAAATATCTTTACAGGTTGTGTAAATAATAAACATCTTTGACAGTCATGCTTATATAAATTTCTTCATACTGTGTCCCAGTAAGTATTTGATTTCACACTATGGTTATACATTATTATTTTTTCTACATTTTAAGTGTGCCCTTCTTCCTTGGGGTCGTCATGGTTCTCCTCCATTGTTTTCATCCTGAGGGGCAGATAGACTGAGAGATGGTGAGTAGCCCATGGTCACCCAGTACACTTTATAGCTCACTTTCATTTTTTAAAAAATAATTAAAACAATTTACATGCAGGCAAAGTTTATTAAGTAGATCCACACAATACATTTAAAGCACATCCAACCCACATTTAAAGTACATGACGTCCCCCAAAGAATCCTGGGAAGTGTAGTTTCCCACTCACAGTTATAGTTCTCACCACTCTTGACAAACTACCATTCTCATGATTCTGTGGTGGGATTCATGTGCTTCAAATGTGTGTTGAATGTGTTTTAAATGCATGGTGTGGATCTGCCCTAGGTATGATGTGCATTCATTAGTGAACTGAAAAGAACCACTTTAAAAGATATTTTTTTAAAAAACAGGGGAAGGGTTGTGGCTCAGGGGTAGGGCATATGCTTTGCATGCAAAGGTCCAGAATTCAATTTCTGGAAAAAGACTTGCCTGGAATCCTGGAGAGCCAATGGTAGTCCATGTCATCAGTACTAAGCTAGATGGTACCAAATGGCCTGAGTCAGTATAAGGCAGATTCCTTTGTTCCTAAAAGTGGGAAGAGACTCAAGGGCCACAGTGACTCCAAAGCTCAGTGAGGTTTTCTCTTTTTATTAAAGTTTACAGTTATATCAAAAGCTTTTCAACTCATTCATCTAACTATACTTTCTAAGAACTATTTCCCTGACTAGCTCTGACTAACCAAGCCTCTGATTACAGACATTGACTCTGCACCCTCTCCTTGTTAATACCCCCTTAAATGGGTTTCACTTTTGTGCGCAAACAACAGCTCCTCCTAACCCACGGCCGTTGTTCTTTGCACCTCTGAATTCTGTGAGACCAGGGGGGAAGGAGCTAGATCTTACCTTCTCCCTCTGAATGAGGGGGGCTAGCTGACTGGGTAGGCATTGGAAACTGTTGAACAACTGCTGGGAATCAGCAAGTGGATCAGGTGGCTCCTCGGGCACAGGAGAGAGGGGTGTGTCCTCAGAAGCACCCTCTGACAGATCTCCCTGCACTTCCACAGGAGGAGTGGGGATTTGGGTGCACTGAGATCCCTCTTCCCTCAACTCTACACCCGAGTCTTCAAAGTCAGAGTCCTCCTCCTGCAAGCCTTCCCCCTGTCCTGGGTCACAACAGGCACACAGAAAGCATAAGAAAGGAGACACTGAGGTTGCAATAGTTTATACCAGGGATGAGGAATTTGTGGCCCTCCAAATATTGCTGGACTTCAACTCCCATTGTTCTTGACCATTCAATATTGTAGCTGGGCATGATGAGAATTAGGGTCCCACAACATCTGGAGGGCTACAGGTTCCTCATCCCTGTTTTATACATTTACCTGGAGTACGTCCCATTAAACTCAGTGGGGAGGATGTCTGAGTAGGCATATATAGGATTGAACTGTAAATGACTTAGAAAAAGACTGGGCAGAACCTTAGGCTATAGCAGGCCTCTCGAAGAGGATGGATTAGAAAAGAAGGTTTGAGACATAAAATGCCATTTAAGGTTGGGAGGCAGAGATTCACGCACAAGCTCCACCCCAACATCCCCCATGTGCTCGGTCCCTGATCATAATTTCATGCGTTCAGACCTTGTTCTTCCCCACATTAAGTGGGGTATGTCTGCAGGGGGCTTGTAGCTGTGTTCGCATTAATGCCAGTTAAACTCTCTGCATGATATGCAGGGTCCACAATTGTGAAAGGTGATCTATCTGCATGCAAACAATTGTTCGTATGAGCCCTCTGCAGATGTACCCATTCAACATGGGAAGGCTGGGGACCTGAGAAAATGGAGTGATGCACATGGGGACCTTGGCACAGGGCTTGTGTGCCTCTCATCCAAAGAGATCGTGTTTGGGTATTCAGGCAAGTGCTCAATCATGCCTAGAGTGTTCTAGTGGGATGAGGGCAAGAAGATTGAGCAGAAGGAAGAGCATAAGGGAATTTAAACTGAGAGAGAATAGGCAGAGGGGGAAGGTGCATGTCTACACAGACTGCAGGGGTTAGGGCCCTAGAGGTGCACATGGGGAGGTGGACCTGGCGATTCGGATGCTTACCTGGACAGGGGTGGGCTGGGATAGTGGTGAGGTCAGGTTCATGTAGGTATACTGGTAGGAGTGGCTGACTGGCAACAATCCTGCCAGTGCAACCACATAGCCCCAACCTCACTGCTGTGCTCCACCCAGGTCTAGGCAAGCAGCAGTGGTGCCAGTGTCAGGCAGGGATGAGTGAATCTGTCAGTTTTGGTTTCACTCCATTTCTCCTGTTTCCAGTCTTCACTTCAGTTCTCCACATTTACACATCAGTTTGAGAACTTTTTTAAAGTTCTCATGAGAATTTATCAGCATCTGAGTGTGAATTTCTCCTAATATACACATTTTTATAATATACACATTTTGCCCAACTTGCAATATTTTTGCAGATTGCTTTCCCCTAATATAATGCATTTGTGTATGTGATTTTCACTAAAATATGCATTTCTGTGCACACATTTTACCCTAGTATATGCATTTTTGTATACATTACTGCATTGTAAAATACAGATAAATGGGCATTCTGTAGGATCGCTGTGTTTTGGTTCACATTTTGTTTTGGAAAGTGTGAATTAGGTAAATTTGCCTTTAAATACAAACTGAATTGAATTTCTCTCCCATCCAGAGTGCCAGGAGGGCAGCTCCGCCCACTACATGCACTGCTACTGGTTAAGGAAGGATAAAAATTCACATATTTCTGTGAAATAACCAGCCATATCTTTAGCTGAAGGCCTCTATATCCTATTAATTGTGGATTTTAACCTATTTTTAAAATGATGTCTGGGTGTCATTCCCCTACCCCATGCCTTGTCCTTGCTAGTCACATCTTATGAAAGGCATTTTATAATTCACCAGCTTTTATTATTTCAAGCTTTAATTCTTTTTCATTTGTTGAATTGCTCTTTTCTAGGTGGTTTTACTTCCAGGCTCTATTAAAGCTTATATGCATAGAGGCAGATCAGAAAGGAAGGCACTGCCAAGAAAGACTATCAAAACAGCACACAAAATACTGGAGAGGAAACTGTAACTTAGAATCAAAGGCTGCTTTCACACTGCACTTTATTCTGTTATTCTGATGATTTCTTACCTGGTAATCTGTGCATTATATTTTATCTTTCACACGACATACAAGTTAGTTCCAGAAATATAGTGGAATATAGTGCAAGTTTAATGCTAATTTTCATGATAAATAATACCAGAAATAATCTGTTTGCAAGCCTGGGAATCCAGAAGATCACACAGATTTGCACTAGCTGCCTGTCACCTGACAGGCATCCAAGCTTCCTCTCTCTAGCCTTGCTATTTTTCTGTATTTAACTCATTCCTTATTATTATTTATTATTTATTTTATTAATTAGATTTATATACCGCCCCATAGCTGGAGCTCTCTGGGCGGTTCACAACATAAACATCCAATATACAATTAAAATATATATTAGACAACTTAAAAATAAAGTAATTATACCAGAAACCTAAACATAATTAAACACATAAGCAGTTACAAAATTCAACACTAAAATATTAAATATTAAAAAAGTATTAAATTGGTTAAATATTAAATATTAACATATTAACATATTAACATATTAACATGCCTGGGAGAAGAAGGTTTTTACCTGGCGCCGAAAAGATAACAATGTTGGCGCCAGGCGTACCTCATCAGGGAGAGAATTCCAAAGGTCAGGAGCCACCACTGAGAAAGCCCGTTTTCTCGTTGTCACCTTCCGGGCTTCTCTCTGAGTAGGCCCCCAAAGGAGGGCCTTTGATGTTGAACGCAGCGTACGGGTAGGTTCATATTGGGAGAGGCGTTTCATCAGGTATTGTGGTCCCAAGCCGTGTAAGGCTTTATAAATTAAAACCAGCACCTTGAATCGAGCCCGGAAGCATATAGGCAGCCAGTGCAAGCGGGCCAGAATTGGTGTTATATGTTCGGACCTCCGAGTCCCTGTTAACAGTCTGGCCTCTCCTGTCTGTGCCTGGTCCTTTTCCTCCTTTTGTTGCCTTTGGTGAGTCCTTCTTACATAGTTTTTTTGAGTTTGTCCTCTGATCTGTGCCTTGGAAGTCCCATTCTTTCCTGCCTCTTTCCCCTATCATGGAGCTGGGAGGCTGCTGAAATAACTAAAAGATCTTACCCACCTTTTTTCTTTTCTCTAAATTCAGTTTACTCCAGCTACTTTCCCCTGGCTGCTTTGAGACATGAGGTTCATTGTATGTGATAGTTGCTGAAGGTGCTTTTATGTCTTTTCAAGTCCTTTTCTATTGTCTTTTAAGCCCTCCTTCTCTCCTCAGTCTTTTTTACCTCAACCCCAGCAGAGGTACCAAGGCTTCAGCAACTTCTGTTTTAAAGTGACCACTTTTTCCTTTTCCTCAGTGCTTAGTTTCTGGGTCTTTGGAGTCTTTGCTTTCTTGCTGTTTTTCTTGTCCTTTTCACATGATCCTCATGTCTTCAGTTGTAGCAGTGTGAAAGACATTTGTACAACATGCCGGTATATTGGTTAAAAAAACACTCTTTCAGGTACTGCAGTGTGAAAGGAATTTTAGAAATTGGGACAGAAGCGCTACCATTTTAATATGTTAAACTAATGCAATAAGCCCTTGTATAAGAGCAGCTAAAGTCAGTGAGATACTAACAATGTCTTTTCCACCTTAAGGAAACTTTTATTGGATCTGAAGGAACAGTATACTTTGAAAGCAACATTTTAAAGTTATAAACACACACACTCAAAATCAAATGTACAGGTTATACAATTCCTTGGTTCAAATGTGCTTGTTAGAAGGATATTTTATCATCCCATTTGATAAGAGAGAATTTTCAGCTGAGGTGTAAAAAAACCCTGTTTCACAGGATGGAAGGCAAATCTGCAAGTCTATGATGTTTTTAAACTTGAAAGTTTTTACTCTTTTGGAAGGCTACTTCTCATGCCTGAAACTCTCTTTCGAACGTTGTCTGAAAACAGTGCACACATTTTGCATGGATGTTAATAAATGTAGGTGGCTGACAAATGAAGCTATGGAGAGCATTCCAAAGGCTGAGTGCTACCACAGAAAAGGCCTTGTCCTCCATGACCTACCTCCAAAGGTGGGGGCATGTGAAATTGGGCCACAGTAGAAAATTGTGTGTTACTTTTCTCCAGGGATGGGAAGCTTGTGGCCATCCAGATATTGCTGGAATACTCATCCCTGTCAATTTGCCATGCTGGCTGGGATTAATAAGAGTTGGAGTCCAACAATATCTTGAGAGCCACAGGTTCCCAGCTCTACTCAGTAAAGTGCTATTTATATTGCTGGAATTCATATCACAACACTACGCATTACACATACACTGCATAACAGCTGGAATCTCCAATTGCTTTCATTGGAATTGAGGTTACTTTCTACATTCTAGTGGAGAGCAGCCAAACTGGCCCACATGCAGTATTTAAACTTGCCACAAGAGCACAGGAATGAGCTTTCTACATGGGCCAGTGGAGCTCCTGACTTGACAGCCAGCCAATCATCTGGCAGCAGAAGACTGGATATATTTCCAGGCTTCCATTCAAGCTGGTTTACATTTGCACTCCCAGCACTATCGTGGGAGTGACCTGGTTAGGCTGAGGATGGGGAACTTGTGCCTCTCCAGATGTTGCTCCAGATCTCCCATCATCCTTGACCATTGACCATGCTGGCTGAAGCTGATGGGAACTGGAGTCCAACAACAGCTAGAAACCACAGGTTTCCCCCCCACCCAGGTTAGACCATTTAGGGAAATTATAGGTGCACAATCAACAAACCTTTGGTCTGTTGGTGTTAAATTGTTGCTGCAAAATTTCTGTATGTAGAAAGGAGAGGGCAGGATAGCAGTTTTTCTCTCTAGGTTTGTTTTTTCTTCATTGCAGGGAGTTTGAGAGAAGAGTCTGAAAGGAATGGACTAAACCCCCACTCTTTCAAAAATGGGTCCTTCATAAGAACATAAAAAGAGCCTGTTGGATCAGGCCAGTGGCCCATCTAGTCCAGCATCCTTGTTCTCACAGTAGCCAACTAGATGCCCATGGGAAACCCACAAGCAGGACCTGAGTGCAAAAGCACTCTCCCTTCCTACAGCTTCCAGAAACTGGTTTTCAGAAGCATACTGCATCTGACTGGGGTGGCAGAGCACAGCCATCATGGCTAGTAGCCATTGATAGACTTCCTTCATCCAAACCAAACGTCTTAATTTATTACAGAACAAAATAACAGGTAATCCCTATATCTTTTGGAATATAGAGGAAAATCAATAGCTATTTATTAGAACTTGAAAAAAATGAAGAAGCCAGAGATGTTAAATGATAATGCTACCACCAAACATGTGTAACTGCCTTATGTTGAGCAAAACCAATGATCCTTCTACCCCAGAGCTGTCTACTTGACTAGATGGACCTAAATCCAATGCTCTCCAAGGTCACAGTTGAAGGTCTTTCCCAGTCCTCATGTCTGAGATCTGGAGATGTCAGGGATGAAGGAGGTCCCATATATTTATGGATGGGGAGAAACTTGTTCAGCTTGTATTTTAATGTGAATGTACCTCCTTTCCTGAACCAATATGTGAACTAAAATGCAGCTATCTTCAAAAAGTGCACTTTGGCAATTCAGTTTTCTGCCCTTAAAAAGGCAAACAAAAAGCACACACAACTATGTTCATATTAGTGAAAATAATACACAAAATGCAATAGATTGTTTGCAAAAATGTGTGCATTAAGATGCACATAAAATGCAATTGCAAACTGATGTGAAAATCAGAAGAACTGAATTTAAGATTAGAAAAATGAGAAACTGAAATTGACAGATTTGTCCATCTCTACTTATACTAGGTCAGACTATTTGTTCATATTGCCCAGTATAATTTTCTTTGGCTGGCAGCAGGTATCCAGGGTTTCAGGCCACCCACTACATGATCTTTTAAAATAAAATAAAAATCCTTGCACCATCTATTTGTCTAGCACAGAGCTATCGCCCCTCTGTTCTGCTGGTGGAGATCTGATGTCAGATTTAACAATGTGGAGAGTTCTCATGATGATTTGTCCCAGTCAGGCAGGTAAGCAATGAAGTTCTCTGGATATAAATCATGAAATTAATTCCCTTTGTTTCTAGGGTACTTTGGCAATGTCACAGCCTGTTCTGTGACCAAAATGTGGGGTAAGAAAAAACTGTAAACCCTAGCAGTAAGTTTAGTAGCTTGCCTTAAGCAAACCTCACCTCTCTCTATCCTTATTTATTTATTTATTTATTGCATTTATATACCACCTCATAGCTGAAGCTCTCTGGGCAGTTTACAACAATTAAGAACATTAAAAACAAGTATACACATTTAAGCCATACCAAATTAAAACCCATAAAAACCGATAGGCAAGTTAAAACACATGCTATTCAAATACTGTTAGAAATGCCTGGGAGAAGAGGAAAGTCTTGACCTGGCACCAAAAAGATAACAGAGTTGGCACCAGGCGCACCTCGTCAAACAGATCATTCCATAATTTGGGGGCCACCACTGAGAAGGCCCTCTCCCTTGTTGCCATCCTCTGAGCTTCCCTCAGAGTAGGCACCTGGAGGAGGACCTTTGATGTTGAATGTAGTGTAAGGGTGGGTTTGTGTCACGAGAGGTGTTTCATCAGGTATTGTGGTCCCAAGACGTGTAAGGCTTTATAGGTTAAAACGAGCAATTTGAATCGGGCTCGGAAACATACATAATAATACTGGCCTTACAGAGTTGTTGTAAAGCTGACTCAGAAAATGTAAATGAATTGCTCTGAAGACTTCAAAAGGACTATAGCAAATGCTAAATGTTATTTTATTTATTTAACAAGTATAGCCTATATGCAAGTCCAAAGTGGTATACTACTGAATAGAACAAGGATGGGGAAACTCAGGCACACAGACTGAATGCATCCCTCCAAGCCTCTCTACCTGCCCTTTGGAACTCTCCCCAAGCTACTGTTTCCCCATGCCAGACCCTTCACTGGCCCTTCTTCACACCCCAAAAGTTTTTCCCTGGCTGGAAAGTGTTCTTGAACTCTGCTAATGCCTCTTGATTCTCTGGATGGGGGATAGACAGGGGTGTGTGAGTGTGCAGAAAGTAGCCTATTGTGCAAAGATAAAATGGAATCCATTGCTCTATCCACTTCTTCCTCTGCTCCGCCCATTAGTGTCATGTGATCCTCAAAAGATTGCCCAGAAGGGAATGCAGCCCTTAAGCTGTAAAAGGTTCCCTGCCCCTGAAATAGAATTAAGTTTAAAACAAAATAATGCAGTACTAAAACAATAAACCCACACACAAAAAGCAAATACTGACTCTCAAAAGTCTCTCAACACAACTTGCTAGCACTTAAGGTATGGAACTACTTTAAGGGCTTTACTCAATATCCCAAATCTGGTTATACACAAAAATATATCTGTGGGGCAAGATTGTGTTTGACAGCTAAGAAGGAGAAGCTTGCATGTGCAAACTAAAAAATAAAATAAAATAATCTGCTTGAGGATTTCAGACATATGCTGATGTGCAAAGACATCTAAAGCAATAACCATCACATCCATATTGCCAAGACAAACTCAAGAACAAGCTTTCAGCATATTGATGTCACTGTTGAGCAACTATGTTAAGAGACACTGTAACCTTTTAAACAGAGTTGCTGTGCAATTTTTTGCAGCAAAGCTATCAATGGCTATTTATGACTCTTATGGCCTCAAATAAGAGAACCCAATGCCTAACTGACAGTGGAATCCTTTTTGTGCTTAGATACAACAGCGGTCAGAAGGGTGGGGGTGCTGACCTGACCTGCCATCATCTTTGTCACTGCTGCGTACTGGGAAGAAGAGGGAAGGGGCAAGGTGGTGCCGAGGTTGGCACAGGGCAAACACACTAGCGGAGCCAACCTTGCTGCCACCTTGCCCCTCTCCCTCTTGGTATGCCACAGTGATGCAATTGATAGAAAATCAGGTAAGCCAAGTAAGTGCCGCCCCCAGCTGTTATTCAGCTGTTATTCAGGCCAAAGCCTCATTGAGTTTAATGGGGCTTTCTCTCAGAGACAGAAGCATCAGGTGCTTCTATCAGTGAAGCAAACAAGCCTGAGCTTCACATCCGGTGTGTTTCAGTGAGAGTTGCATATAACATTACACATTCTGTCACTTGCTACTTGCTCAGTATTTTAATGGGTACGTTATTATCCACACAGCAGTAAAAATGGAAATGTGGAAGAGAAGGACTCATTTATATGTAATATTGCAATCCAGCATTCCAATTTTGTTTGATGTTCTTGAAATTTTAGCCACAGTTAGCACAGTTTTGCTTCAGATCATTTTGTAATTGTTGCTTATAATCAATAGGATAATTTGTTCTTTATCTTTGCCAAGTTCGATAAACTGTGATAACCTTTTTTTCCCCATGTAACATCAGAATCCAGATTTCCACAGACCTTTATGAAAATTTAAACTATGATTAACAGAATTTTGCTTTTGGTAGCTTTTTGTTGTTCTTCAGATCTAAATGGTAATAAAAATAATAACAGCTAGAATCAGTGCTTT
Organism: Rhineura floridana; assembly: GCF_030035675.1. Classification (NCBI taxonomy): domain Eukaryota; kingdom Metazoa; phylum Chordata; class Lepidosauria; order Squamata; family Rhineuridae; genus Rhineura; species Rhineura floridana. Next base: position 127,434,592 of record NC_084480.1, read on the forward strand.
TGGGGTAAAACATGAGGTGCTGGTAGTCATTTCTTGATAAAAGGGCTGTGGGTACCAGAACATAATGGCTGCCATGGGCAGCAAAGGAAGAGATGCTGGTACTCCGTACCGATGAGTACTGTCACAAAAAAAGACCTGGTTTGAATAATCTGATGTGATGTTTTGCCAAGATTGATGGTAAACTTAACACCAATAAAAATCTTTATTAAATTGGCTGTTTTACTGTAATAAGCTAACCCACTCATTTTCTCTAAGATGAAGCTTTCTGTGGCAGATAGAGCTGGAAAGGTCTGTCAATTTCTGTTCTCTCAGTTTCTCATTTTTCTAATCTTAAATTCAGTTCTCCACATTTCTGCAGAAATTTGCAAAAAAAAAACACCCCACTTAAAAATCTTCATGAAAATTCTTCAGGATTTTAGTGCAAATTTCTCCTAATAAACACGTTTTTGTATTAAGTTTTGACTAACATACACACTTTTGAAAGTATTTTTTCCAAATATAATGCATTTTCATATGTTATTTTCACTAATATATTAATTTTTATTCACATTTTCCCCTAATATGTGCATTTTTGTAAACATTGCTTGTTTGGAGTTCTGCATCACAAAATTTGGATAGGTGCAAGTTTCAAAGGATAGCTGTGTTTCGGTTCTTATACTGTTTTTGAAAGTGCAAACTTGATAATTTGGCTTTAAACGTGAACTGATTGAATTTCTCCCCCATCCCTAGTGACAGATGACAATCAATGAGAATTAGAAATAGCAATTAGATTCTCATACCGATTTTACCTCTAAGCAGTGGTGTAGTTGGCCAGTGTCTCAGGGGGTCTAAGGCCTCTTACCTTTTGGGGAGCAGGGTCCCAGCATTAGTGTGTTAGTCACAGATAAGACATGATTCCCTATCCTTCCCTGCTGATTGGAGCAAATCAGAGTGAAAGGAGGTGAGTCAGCCACTGAGAAGACTCTTTTCAGTAGCTAACACTCCTATTTTATGTCTATTGGCTCCTAGGGACATCTGGTGTTGTGGGAGAAGGCATTAACAAGGTTCTCATTCTCAACCCAATAGCAAAAACAGAGGAAGGGACATGGCTATGACTATCATGAAGGGCCCTGCACTTCTGAATTTGCCACTATACTAGTGCCTCTAAGTGACAGCAGTCTTCAGAAAAATATAAGATTTAATACAACATTAATACACACTGTAAACATTTTCTAGATATATTTCCACATGAGCTTTTTTTATTTGTTGAAAGCCACATCTCTTGATGTGCATCATTAATTCTTAAGCACACACCTCTCCATAAATATCTGAGAGTTTGCCCATTCATTACTATGGGTGGTATCCAAAGAAAGGACATGCAAGCAGCCATGATCCCTCTCAGAGTTAAGCACACTCGAGTCCACCAAATTCAATAGGGATATCTCTTACTCTGTTCAAATTTTAGTCCAGAAACTTAGGTAATGGTGGTATGCTTATAGCCATTTGTGGCCACAGGCCACGTATCTCTATCCTGTACACAAATTTAGCAGAAGGTCTGAAAGAGAAGTATATTTGAGTCTTCTGGATAAAGCCTCTTCTCTAAACAAACAGGGCTACCACAAGACCACATATGAGGTTTTCTTCAGCTTAGAAATGGAGAACATATATGTGGTGTAGTGGTTAAGGTGCTGGACTACAACCTGGGAGACCAGGGTTTGAATCCCCACACAGCCATGAAGTTCACTGGGTGACCTTGGGACAGTCACTGCCTCTCAGCCTCAGAAGGAGGCAATGGTAAACCCCCTCTGAATACTGCTTACCATGAAAACCCCATTCATAGGGTCTCCAAAAGTCGAGATCAACTTGAAGGCAGTCCATTTCCATTTTTATATTGTTTGACTACAATTCTCATCATTGGCCATTCTGGTTGTGGCTGATTAGAGTAGAAGTCCAACAACTGGAGATACACATCTTCCTCATCTCCCCATGTAGCAGCTTTAGCTACTAAAAAAAGGTAGGATAGGATAGGGGGTAGTGGGACACAGAGCACTGACTGCCCTTTCTTGAAAATGCATTGACTTTCACTGACATTTTAAAATCTGATAACTTGATAAAGACACAAGAGATTTTCAGAAAAGCAGGAAGGGGAAATCCTCTGGTGTTTCCTTGAATTTTGGGGTGCAGTTTAAAGGGCAAGGCTGGGGACAAGCAAAGATGTTAAAAGGAAAAAATGGACAAGGGACTTTTAAAAAAAAAGACTGCATTTTTGTAATATCTAGAAGTCTGAAATTTGGCACAATTGGGTGATTAAAACCTAGATGTATTATGCCTATGTCATGCAACACAGGAATGTAGGAAACTGCCTTACACCAAGTCAGACCATTGGTTCATATCTTTCAATATTATCTACACTAACTGGCAGTTGCTCTCCAGGGTTTGAAGCACAAGGCTCTCCCAGCCCTACTTGAAGATGCTGAGGACTGAACCTGAGACCTTCTGCGTGCAAAGCAGATGTACTATCACTGAAGTATGGCCTTTCCCCAACAGTTTAGAGAACTGGTTTCAGACCTGGTTATGGGACGGAGACAGCTTTGGTCGCCTTGGTAGATGACCTACGCAGAGAACTGGACAGGGGGAGTGTGTCCCTGTTGGTTCTGTTGGACCTCTCAGCGGCTTTCGATACCATTGACCATGGTATCCTTCTGGGTCGCCTCACTGGGATGGGACTTGGGGGTACGTTTTACAATGGCTCTGTTCCTTCCTGGAGGGTCGAACCCAGAAGGTGGTGCTGGGGGATTCCTGTTCGACTCCTTGGCCGTTGGCCTGTGGGGTCCCTCAGGGTTCAGTTTAGTCCCCCATGCTATTTAATATCTACATGAAACCGCTGGGAGAGGTTGTCTGGAGATTTGGGATTCGGTGCCATCAGTAAGCAGATGACACCCAACTCTACTTCTCCTTTCCACCTAATTCCAAGGAAACTGTCTCAGTTCTAAACCAGTGTCTCATAGCAGTGGTGGACTGGATGAGGGTGAACAAGCTGAAGCTTAATCCAGACAAGACAGAGGTGCTCCTAGTCAGTCGAAAGGCGGATCAGGGAATAGGGGTTCAGCCTGTGCTGGATGGGGTTACACTCCCCCTGAAGACGCAGGTTCGCAGTTTGGGTGTGCTCCTGGACTCAGCCTTAAACCTGGAGGCCCAGGTTTCTGCGGTGGCCAGGAATGCTTTTGCACAGTTAAGACTAGTGCGCCAACTGCGCCCGTTCCTGGAGTCGTCTGATCTGGCTATGGTGACACATGCCTTAGTTACATCCCACTTAGACTACTGCAACGCGCTCTATGTGGGGCTGCCTTTGAAGACTGTTCGGAAACTTCAGTTGGTGCAACGAGCTGCAGCCAGAATGTTAACTGGGGCTGGTTACAGGGACCATACAACTCCCCTGCTGCAACAGCTCCACTGGCTGCCAGTCTGTTTCCGGACACAATTCAAAGTGCTGATTATGACCTATAAAGCCCTATATGGCTTAGGTCCAGGCTATTTGTCAGACCGTATCTCCCCATATGAACCTGCCTGGCCCCTGAGATCTTCAGGCGAGACCCTTCTCACGATCCCAACACCTTCACAAGTGCGACTGGTGGGGACACAAGATAGGGCCTTTTCGGTGGCTGCCCCTAGGCTCTGGAACTCCCTCCCTAGGGAGGCAAGAATGGCCTCCTCTGTGCAGTCCTTCCACCGACAGCTAAAGACTTTTTTCTTCCGGCAGGCCTTTGGAACTGAAGGTTTTAAGGGTAGTGACTGAAGAGGATGCTGTATGTTATTGTTTTACTTGTATGCTCCTAAACTGGGTTGCAGTATTTTAAGAGTAATTGGTTTTAACATCTTAATAGTTTAATCCTGTTTTAATGCTGATTTTATATGTTTATATGTTTTGTATTTTTATAGGTTCTTAATGATGTGCACTTATTTTTATCTGGAAGCCGCCTTGAGTTCCAGTTTGGAAAAAGGGTGGGGTATAAATAAAGATAATAATAACAATAATAACTGTTCTGGATTGTATTGGCATTTAGAGTCATATTGACTCAGACCATCGGTCCATCGTGCCCTCCATACTACAAGTCCCATCAGTCCCATCCAGCATGGTCAATGGTCAGGGATGATGAGAGTTGGAGTCCAGCAACATCTAGCTGGTACTAGATTGGCTATTGCTGGTCTACACTGACAGGCAGCAGCTCTCAGGATTCCAGACAGGGTTCTATCCCAGCCCTACCTGGAGATGCTGGGGATTGAAACTAGGGCCTTCTGCATGCAAATCAGATTTTCTAATGCTGAGCTAAGGCCTTCCTCGAATTTTGAGAAGAACCCCATTGTCAATTGCTTAGTAATGCAAAAATGTAGATTTGGTGCTCAAAATACATAGGGTTGTGTCCAATGAAGTTTTACTCAGATTAGACCCAAAGAAATTAAGTCACATTTATTAATTTTAATGGGTCTACTCTAAGTAGGACCAACACTGGATGCAACCCATAAATCCCAATCTTCAAAATGAATTCTACTTGAATGGCCTACAAGCAAGAAACATCTACCTGTTTATATGAAGGTTTTGTCATCTTTTTCAATTGGTAGGCACGTAGGCCGCAGAAACCAGGATGTGTACAAATCCCTCAATAATGCGCTTCCATAAATGGCTGTCAGGCTGTGTTCAGTCTGATGGGGCTCACAGTGGAGGCTGGTCCATTAGGGAGAATGGGGCACTGCCCCACCAACTGCAGTATACCGTCAGCCAGCCCCCTGCCTGTCTTCCTACTTATAAACAGTCCAAAGGGTTGCACTGGCTATTAGCTTCCTCCTCCTTCATCTCAGTGATGCCCTTGTAAAATTCAGCAGGGAGAAGGATGGGGACAAAGCTTGAATTCGTTGGCTCTGCACATTATCTATCTATTTATTTATTGCTATTTATTTAGTTTGTATCCTGCCCTTCCTCCCAGCAGGAGCCCAGGGTGGCAAGCAAAGCACCAAAGCACTTTAAAACTTCATAAAAACAGATCTTAAAATACATTAATACAAAACAGCATTAATAACAATTTAAAAAAACAACCTTAAAAAAGGGTTAAAAACATTATTAAAAAACATATTAAACAATTCTGACACAGACGCAGACTGGGATAGGTCTCAACTTATAAGGCTTGTTGAAAGAGGAAGGTCTTCAAAAAGCGCCGAAAAGATAGCAGAGATGGCGCCTGCCTAATATTTAAGGGAAGAGAATTCCACAGGGTAGGTGCCGCCATACTAAAGGTCCGTTCCCTATGTTGTGCAGAACGAACCTCCTGATAAGTTGGTATCTGCAGGAGGCCCTCACTTGCAGAGCGCAGTGATCGACTGGGTATATAAGGAGTAAGACGGGCTTTCAGGTATCCTGGTCCCGAGCTGTATAGGGCTTTGTACACCAAAACCAGAACCTTGAACTTGGCCCGGTAGCAAATGGGTAGCCAGTGCCCATTATTGGTTGGCCTCTCTGGCTTCCATCCTACCATTGCCAATGGGCACTAGCCTCTGCTGGGTCTCAAAGTTGTCCACACCTAAAGCAACTGCCAACAAGGAAGGTCACCACAAGTACTGTTTCTCATCCCCTCTCGAGTATCAACCACTGTGTGCTCTGCCATCTTTAAATTATGATTAAACACAATACGTTATTGCTAGCAGCCACTACAACAGAAAGTGGCTGAATGGTAGCAGTGCCTTGCAAAAGAATTTTGCATAAGGGGCCAGTTTCATTCCCCCCCCACCCATAATTCCTCTCTGTGAATATGCCCCTCATCAATTATAGCAATCGTCTTCGAGGCCAATGGAGAAAATGAAAATGCAACCCATTAAATGAATTAAAGGAAGAAGGGAACAATGCATTAGTCGAAGAAATAACCATGAAGGAAGACAAATCAATTAATTATTATGCATGAACCAATATCACAGAGGGTAAAAATCTAATACAACCATTTAAATCCTTTAATTTCCTCGTTGGAAAATAAAGATAAATGTGCTTATTTACAATGAAATCTACTTAGTACGCATGAGATATATCTGCTGTGAGCTTGATAGCATTCACCTCACATCCCTGTGTCTAGAAAGCCACATTAAAAAGGCAAGAGAGATGTGCTTTAGAGGTGGGGGGGGAGAGAAAGAAGAGAACCACCAACAACCAACCTCATTTTGCTTAAAATAGAAATCAAAGTTTTTACCAATTGTAATGAGAGACACCTCTAGTTCTATAACAGGGCAAATTCATTTTCCCTTTCTATAACAGGAAGGATTTATTTCCCATCTGGCATACATGGAATTACTCAAGGAGAATTTTGGCATTCATTGCTATTAACCTTTTCTGTTTGTTTTAATAACACTTCAAATTAAAATGAGGCAGAAATAACATTTCAGTGGTTCATTTTCTTATTTAATGAAAAACTTCCTGACACATTGGTTCATGACTGGAAAGCTTATTTTTATAATGATTTTGCTCTCAGCCACAATGGAATTGACTGTGAACATCATGGCTGTAGGGAACCCATTACATTTAAATCAAGTGTAAGTAGTCACCTACTCTGGCCTATGGATACTCAATGGTTTCTTTGCTGGTCTGGCTAATCTCCTTAAAGTTTCCTCCTTTGGCCAGAGCTGGATGGTGAGGCGGATGTTGGCTTCCTGCCCAACATCTCCCAGATTTAGCACCTGCTCCAAGTTCAGCAGGGGCAAGCACCCAGAATGACAGTGAAATCCTATACATGTCTACTTAGAAGAACAGCCTACGTAGTTCAGTGGAGCTTAATCTCAAATGAGCAGGTATAGGGTTGCAGCAAACAAGTGTTAAAAATCAAGGATACAGGAAGCTGTCTTAAACTGAGTCAAACCATTGGTCCACCTAGTTCAGTCCTATCTACACTGGCTGCCAGTGGCTCTTCAGGCTTTTCACACTTGAGTCTTTCCCAACACTTCTGGAGGTCCCAGGGAGGGAGGGAGAGACAAGTTGGCTGTCTTCTTGATTTCAAAACTGTTTGGTCATCACAGTCCTGCTCTGTCTACTCATGTGTACATGGAGTTAATATGACAACAAATGAATCAAATGTGCTGGTTCATTTCAAACTGCACCCAGACAAAACAGTCTCTGCTTTTTTAAAGGAAATTAGTGTGCTCAAAGCCTGAGCTATACTCCTTCCCCAATATTTGGATAGTTTTTCAAAGATGAAGAAAACTCCTCTGGCATTCTCAATGCATTAAAGGGCAACCTATTTCCCCCCTGTTATACCTGTGCAACTGAATCCATCTTGCTGAGAATGTCACTCCAGAGTTCCCTGGCTTGCAATTAAATATGTCTGATGTATACTTCAGTTTTTCAGAATGGCTGAAGGTGTTTTAGCAGTTCAGAGTCAACAACATCCCTTGCCATGACAGAATGTTTTCATGTCATATCCCAGGAGATCAGGCTGTGGCATGTATGTATAGGTGAATATTTAATTCCAATTCATAGTGGCAATAGTGGGTAACAAAGATGTCATTCCTTTGATATAACTTCACATAAGGGAGGCCACTTACTCAAAAACAAAACAATGATAAAATACATCATTGTAAAAAAAAGAAACATAGTTGCATAAAATTTGCATGTGCTCATTTATATGTCTAGATGCAAATTTGGAAATAATTACTATAATTTAAAATAAATTCAGTACATCTCACATAGTGAGGAAGACTAGGACCAGGTGACTTGTGTGCTAGGTCATTCTGTTGTTCAAGTATTAGCTGCTGATAGGCAAATCCAAGGCCCTTCTCCCAGATCTGGAGCCTTTCAAACAGACTGCCTTCAAACAGAGGTAAGTCCTCTGACAGTCTTTCACACAGTTGTGGGTGCCCATTGAGAGCAGAAGAGCGGGTGGTAGGGAGATCAACAAAAATGGATCCAGAACCAATGACAGCCAGGGCCATCCTCTGGACTGGTTGTAAGTAAGAAGGCAGACAGGTGGGGACTGGCTGATAGCAGACTGAGGTTGTTGGGCCATTTGTCCTCATGGACCAGCTTCTGTTGCCTTCAGATAGGAGACTGTCCTTCGTGCAAAAGGACACATGGCCACTCTAGGCCATAAGAAATTAAGCCACAGAAGGTGAAAAGGTTAACATCCCTTCATCCACACCATATTTTGCTTTTTAAAACCAGATCTGAACCTTTCTGTGGACTGTTATCCACATGGAACTGATGCCGTTGTATCTACTTTTTCCTTCGTCATGACCCTGGTCAGTGATCTCTTAGCCTGCTTACATTCTCCTATTTGTAGGCTATTGTTCAAGACAAGAGACAACTATGTTCTCCCGGCATCACTCTATGAAGGAGAAAAGAATTAGGAGAGAGATTTCAGCATCTCTTTTGAGTGATGGGCAGAAGAACAAATGCCCGTGCCCTTTGGTATGAAGGAGTGACTCACCTCAGAAACTGGTTTGCTTAACCAGTAATCTTGTTCTAAATCACTGTAATGGAGGCTCAAATACTCCAGCTTAACCTGTATCTACTGCAGGCAAGTATTGTTCTTTGAACAATCAAATTATTATGATGTCTGGGGTAATAGAAGAGACAAAGGCTCTGAGGAATGAAGTGGTCTTTTGTGTCTGAGAATAGTTAGCATGCAGCTTGAGAAGAGGCATTTCAGGCTTTCAGAAATGGCTCTCAGCTTCGAAAAGGGCTGCCTCTCCTCAACAGCTCAGTGTTTTATTCCTCCCCCTCCCCCTCTTTCTCTCTGCTTCCTTTTCTTTCCCTGTCTCTGCATTTGCTGAGGTTATAGCACAAGGGTGGGATATTTAGGGGAGGGTACATAGGATCACCTTGTACTCAGTCAGACCACTGGTCCATTTAACTCAGTCTTGTCCACATTGACTGGCACCAGCTGTCTTGGGGATCAGACAAGGGTCTTTCTGGTGGTGGCCAGTGGTGTGGCGTGGACAAGGATGTGTTGTTGACCTGGCTTCCCAACGCTGCACATCACTATCAGCTACCGAGAGGGAGAGGAGCAAGGCAGCGGGGAGCTTGGCATGGTGTGATCACAGCAGTGGATCCCATATGGTGCTCTCACTGCTGCACCTACACCACACCAAGCTCCATGATGCCTTGCCCCTCTCCCTTTTGGTAACCAGCAGTGATGTGCAGCATTGGGAAGGCAGATCAGAAACACTGCTCCTCCAGCCACTATTGGCCCTACTTGGAGATGCTGGAGATTGAGCCTGGGACCTTCTGCATGCAAAGTATGTGCTGCACAACTAGGGACTGCAGTACATTTGTGTTAGTCTGGGCCCTTCTAGGTGTGAAGAACCACCAACTTCAGCAAATTAACAGTTTGTTTAGTCTGTATTGCATTATGAAATATTTTTTTTCAATGAACACTACACACACACAAATGGACACCAGTGATTAATGTAAAATGGGTACTGTGAAAAAATCTTGTAATTGAAGCTAATAGACTGAATTAAGATTTAATTGAGAATTATAATTACAGTTAGTAAATGACCTCCTTCTGAAGGAGATGATGATGATGAATATAACCTAAGAACCGCTTGCTGGATCAGGCCAATGGCTCACCTACTCCTTCATTTTCTTCTGACAATGGCCAACCAGATGCCCATGGGGAGTCTGTACCCAGGATCTGAGCATGTTGGCCTTCCATGGGCAGGGGAACATCAAAAAGCTCAGCATCCATGGCCCCAGTCCTCTCCCAGCACCCAAAGAGCCATGGCCACAGGACTGTTCAGCTTATTCTTGTTTATTAGGGACTGCGAGTAACATCACACCCACACTTCCCCCAATAAATACCTCCCCCAGTTGCTGGGGGGCCTAGGCTGAGGCTTCACACCTCACCCTGTGATCCCTCAACTTTCCTGCCAGCTCCTTTTCTCTGTCGAGCTTTGATTCTACTGGAACTCCAGTCTTCTTTCCTCCCACTTTTTCCCCTCCTCTGTTATATGGCTCTGAAGGCTCACTGTCAATAGTTGGGTCTATCCCCAGCTGTTCCTTATTTGATTTATCTCCTAGTTATTATGCACCAGCAAACCCTGCTGACTGGGGACCTGATCTTGCATCCACACAGGAGGGAAGCCTAGAGGCAATGGGGTGGTCCCTGGCAGTCTAGTGTTCTGGATTCCAAGCTGTCCATGGAGGCTCAGATCTCGGCAGTGAGCCGGGCAGCTTGGTATCAATTACACCTCATACGTAGACTGCAACCCTACCTTCCTGTTCATCAGCTCCCATTGGTGGTACATGCCCTGGTCACCTCTCGTTTGGATTACTGTAATGCGCTCTACGTGGGGCTACCCTTGAAAACGGTCCGGAAACTACAACTTATACAAAATGCGGCGGCTCGACTACTTACAAATTGTCGTCGCTGGGAGCACATCACTCCAGTGTTGTTCGATCTGCACTGGCTTCCAGTTGTTTTCTGGCCCAATTCAAGGTGTTGGTATTAACCTTTAAATCCCTACACGGTCTCGGCCCAGCTTATCTGATGGAGCGCCTCCAACGCCACCAATTATGCCGCCCGACAAGATCAGCCACACAGGGCCTTCTCTCAGTCCCGCCAACTAAAACAGCTAGGCTGGTGGGGACTAGAGAGAGGGCCTTCTCAGTGGCGGCCCCCACTCTCTGGAACTCCCTCCCATATGATCTTCGGCGTGCCCCTTCCCTGAATGTATTCCGCCAGGCCTTGAAGACCTGGCTTTTCAGACAGGCCTTCGGGACTTCCGGGGAGGGTTAATCCTTATGACTAATTGCCTATTACTCTGAACTGTCATTGTTTTATAATTTTATCGTTTGTATTGTATTATTATGATGTATTTTATTGTAACTGAGTTGTACGTCGCCTAGAGTGGCCACCGGCCAGATAGGCGACACATAAATTAAATTATTATTATTATTATTCATTATGAAACCACCAAATACACTTTAGAAACGGGAAGTGATTAACAGATATGAACTGTGCACTGCACAAGAAAGTTATGTTTTTCAAATAAAATATTTAACTTTGACAAGACTGGTGATTCTCTCTCCAGGCCTTGGTCTCCCTATGGAATAGAGAGAGAGAGAGAGAGAGAGAAGAGAGAGAGTTGTAGAGACATCAACACAATTGTTCCCAAGTGTCCCCTGGTTTTCAGAATATTTATGGGTAATGGGATTGAAAGTGCCTTGTTTGCCCTGACAGGTGACCTGCTTAAGGAGAGAGAGTAAGAAAGAAATGGAGATGACCTGGTCCAGGAGGGAGACTCCTATTGTTCCTTAGCCCCAAACTTTATGCACATGCTGTGAATTGCACAGAGCCCACAGGGGAAGGGAGGTTACTATGATTTCAAAAGCTCCTGAATATGCTCCCCATCTTTACCATGAGCTCGGTCATTTCTGTTTTGCTCCTTTCTTGATGACAGTGATCTGGAGAGAGGTTAAAAACCTAGCAGCCAATGTCCTAGTGAGTAGAGAATAGGACTGTGTGAGGAGATTCTTATTCAGAAGGTTCCTCAAGGTAGTACGGGATGGAAATTTTGGTGGAAGAACCTGAATGGCTTCCTGCACTACACTCCAATTAGGATGAATGTTTTCTGCTTCTCTGTTGGCCTCCACCAGGAATGCCAACAGGATTTTTTGGGCTGAGCTCACTATATGTGGATTGTGCCCCTTGACCCACTTGCAAAAGAAGATACAGATCTGCATAATATTTGCATATGTGTATTAACCTCTTTTGCAGGTGGACCGGAGGACCCAAAAATAAACCAGTGGCCACACATGTAATAAGACAGAATATAAACAGATGAAGCTTTTCCCATAATTTCCTATACACTGAATTCTTAACAGGTGCCTGGACTTCAGCTCCTGCACAGCAGGAGACATGCTCGAGTCTCTTTCCAAAAATTTCAAATTTTCCATTGAGGGGAAGGGGATTCTTTAATATCCACCTGCACTTACTAGTAATTGCAGAAAATAACTTCTAATTTCAGATGAACTTACCACAGGAAAAATGCATCCTGGTTGCTAGGAAAAAAAGGACAAACTACAGAGATTCAAAGGAACAGAAAATAAGTTGGAAGCAGGAAAGTACAATAAAGGGGAAAGGAAAACACCAGGACTTTAGGTCCCCAGAGATTCCTATTGTCTGGTGACCAAACAACTCTCACTTCACTCATTGGCTAAACACACTGAAAGGCTGGAGCAACCAAGCTGGTTCTTCTCATAGAAATCCCTTAGAAGATTACCTGATTTTGCTTCAAAAATTTCATTTTTGGGGGGTGGGGATGTTTTAAATGAAGTCTTGGAGGCCAGATTCATACCATACATTTATTCCATTATTATTCCACTTTAAACAGTCATGGCTTCCCCCAAAGATTCCCGGGAAGTGTCGTTTGTGAAGGGTGCTGAGAGTTATTAGGAGACTCCAATTCTCCTCACAGAGCTACAATTCCCCACGTGGTTTAACAGTCAGTTCCTCTTCACAGAGAACTCTATGAGGGGAATGTGAGTCTCCTAACAACTCTCAGCATCCTTTACAAATGACAATTCCCAGGATTCTTTGGGGGAAGCCATGACTGTTTACAGTGGAATAATAGCAAGAGTGTAGCAAGACAATTTTCATTGGAAGGAGAGACAAAACTTGCGGGGGCAAAAGGGTTGGGGCATTGGTCACTATAAAAGGTTTTGGGGGGCATTGGCCACTGGTAATAACAAAAATAAGCCCCAGTGTATGCATTTTAATTAGGAACTATGACTTGTGAAGTTTGCAAAAAAAAAAAGCAGATCAATTTAAAATACAATATTTTTCACATGCAAAATAGTTGTGTAAATTAAATAACAGTGACTAGGAAGTAAATTAAATAACAGTGACAGTATATAGTGTATATTGTGCAAGTCATTCTACCAAAATAATCTGAACTATTAATAAAGTCTAATGTGCTGTGATTTCTCTGCAAAATTGCAAAGGAACTGTTCATTTGAAATTCCTTTATGTTACTTTCAAAAGCCAAGATTACTGTTAGCTTTTCTCTGATGAAGAATTGGCTCCTGTATGGTGTCAGCACATGTGTCAAAGCTGAGAATGAATTTTCACATACAGCTGTAGATGCACCAAAGGTGAGTCCTGCAGCAAACAAAGTGTACATGCGTAGAAAGGCTTCCTTGAACAGGTACAATGTTTTAGTAAGCTTGTGAATTGTGAGTTCAGTTCTCCTGAGGCAGCTGCTTCCTGGAACTAACCCTAGTCTCCAGGAAAGCAACTAAGAGAAGTTTCACTTTAAAAATTAAATTAATACCTATAAACATCACTTTTCATAAGGAAATGCTTGACAGCATGTCACATAGGAGCAATACATCTCTTTGAATAGCAGATGCTAGAATTAACTGTACAAGCACACAGTCTCTGTTCTACAGAAAGGCCCTGGGCCAGCCAGCTAACCCTGTTTCTGATGGGTCTATCAGCAGATTTCACACACCGTATTTTGGTAGTATATAAGTTTGCATGAGAAAAATTAAATAAGGTGAATTATTTATAATGATCCTTTGCACAGTTGGGTGGAGGTCTAAAACTGTTGCAACTAATGCTTTAGACACATCATACTCTTCAAAACCATTTTGAAATGGAACCAGCTGGAAATGATATATTTTTCAACTTTTTTAACAAACCAGGGAAGAAATGGCCCCCAAACACATGCACATACACAATATTCTAGCTCCCCATTGCCTGGTCTAAGTTAGTAAGGTCTCATTAGGCTTCCTGGCCTTGGAGAGCCTGCTCACTCACCTTTCTGCTCCTTCTCAGGTCCTGCCCTGGACTAGGCTAGGCTGTTGCACAATCTAGCCCTAAAAGCCTAGACACACCCACCAGATCCACTAATAACATCGCACCACCTACAGAGGCTGGCTGAACACTACAGGGGAGGGGGAGATGCTCTGCAGTGCATAACAATACTGTTCTTACCAACTTTTTACCTCCAGTTGCAAACTCTTAGGTTTGCCAACTCCCTCCCCTTCCATTAAGATTTGTGCTGACTTCATTCACACCTTTAACTGTTATATTTGCTGTGTTCACATTCCCTTGGTTACTTTGCCCTGCTCCTCTCTTTTGATATGGAAACTGTATTTCTAAAAGCTCAACTGAAGCTTTAAGTTACTGAAGTGCTAGAAATTTGGGGACTAAAGGAAATTTTTATTGTGAGGGTCATAATTATCTTTTCGGGGCAATGCTCTTATTCCCCCACCCCCTGTCGCTACACACCAGAATAATACTGAAATAAATGTATGGTGTGAATGTGGTCAGAGTCTGGGTTCCCTGCTGAATGTGGGCCCAGTACACTTTGGAGGCTCTGGCCCCACCTACAGCAATCTTTTTGTTTTTATATCTGCTTCTCTGTTGGCCCCACATGCAGTGTGTTTGTTCTTTCTCTCTGGTTGCAGTAAAACCAGGGATGGGATCCATTGGCTGGTGCAAATTCCATAGCATCCTGTGGACTTAAAAGGCTTGTAGCAATTCGAATTCATTCTTTGTCCACAAGCTGCTGCTTTTACTGATCTGTTTTTCCCCCTTTAGAAAAAAATTGATATCAATATATATATATATATATATATATATATATATATATATATATTTAAAGGAAATATTGATATGTTTTTTTAAAAAAAACCAATATTTGGAAAGGAAATATCAACAAATTAAATATTGGCAAACTGAAGGAAATGGTGATAAAAATATTAATAATAATATCAATATTTTAGATGTGGGTTTAAAATCCAATTCTGAAAATAGCTGTGGAACAACATAAAAATCTGATCTGCAATGATAGCGAGTAAGTGAATTAATGGAAAATTTGGTACCAAATTTGAATTGGGTGGAATTCTAGCACATCCCTAATTCAGACAGCAGTTTATTCCATTTTCCTGACATTTCCTTACTTGATAATTTCCAGATTTTATTTGATCTTTTACATGGACATAAAAGCCACTTCTGGAAATCTAGTAGAATATAGTGTAAGTTTAGCACTCATTTCTATGTTCATTTCTTCCAGAAAAGAATCTATTTGCAACCCCATCAACCCAGAAAATCTCAGGAGTAAAGTGATCAAATTTGGGGCAATATACCGGCATACAGTTCTTTCCTGTAGTTTTCATGGGTGAATCATGGGGGAACAGAAGTGTGCATGTGTGGAAAGGATGGGGGAATAGCAACATGTCCAATGATGTTCATTGTTGTCACACCACGCTGACTGGTGTGAATGAAATTTAGTGTGATAAGGCAGTATATGGGTCAAAAAGCTTCAATTCCATAATGCAACAGGTACTGCAGTGTGAAAGAAATGTTAGAAATTCAGACAGAAGCACAACCAATATAATAACTAAAACTAACGCAATAAACCCCATATCAATGCAGCCTCTCATATCATATCATAATCTATATCTCTCCTTTAGTTTCCTGGCTCCACTCCTTATATGGGAGTTCCTGATGTGTGCAGGAGTAACAATGATTCACAGATGTGTGGTACTTTACCCATGCTAGGATTCATCCAAACTTCCTATCCACAGGCCACAAACAGCTCAGCATGCAGGATGATAAAAAATATCCATGGGAGTGAATTCTAAGGAGGTGAATGAAGGACAGAGAAAGGCAGAAGATGGCAATAAGAAAAGGCAGCACAGGTCAGCTGGGAAAGCATACTTATGCTGTTGATTTTTTATAGTCTAGATATTTTGCATTCACACTGTAAATATGAATGCAGTACAAAAATTATGGGCTAAGAATAAAAGCAGCAGGGAAAAGTTAGCAGGGACATTTGAATGGAAAACATTGAGACAATTTCAATGTATCATTACATTTCAGCCAATTGCGTTTTAACTCACTCTCAAAGAAAGATCTGAATTTAAACACATTTACATTTTTGTCCTTAAAGAGGGGATGAATAAATTAAGGATTTCATCTTTGGGCCCAAATCCATCTGTTCTTACTTCCAGCAACACACAAACAGATACTAAACTGAAAGATGTCTGATCCACCCACAGCTTGCAGCAATTGTCTCAGACATAAGCCAAATGCTTCCCACCAAAAAACTGAGAGATAATGGTTTACTTGTTAATCAAAACCAAATATAGCCCCCAAGCTACCTCCCCCCATCCCCAATCTTACCCACTGATCCCCCAAAGCCCAAACCCTCTGCTCACAGTCCACCCTACTTAGGAGGATGGAGTGGCAGTGCTCTGCTCTAGCAGTGATAGCAAGCTGCTAGAGGGGGGACAGGCAGGGACATCCTCTACAGTGATTCACACAGAGTAACAAGGCATACTACAAAGGACTGAAATAGCCCCTGGGAAATGTTATTTTCCCAAGATCCCATAAAATGCCAGTAGGTCTTGGGAAAATTACTTTTCCCAGGGGTTCCTTCAGCCTTGCTTGGAATACTGCATTACCAGGTAAAAGGCTCTGGAGGAAGCATGGGAGAGAAAGATGAGAATCATAGAATAGTAGAGTTGGAAGGGGCCTACAAGGCCATCAAATCCAACCCCCTGCTCAATGCAGGAATCCAAATCAAAGCATTCCTGACAGATGGCTGTCCAGCTGCCTCTTGAAGGCCTCTAATGTCGGAGAGCCCACTACCTCTCTAGGTAATTGGTTCCATTGTTGTATGGCTCTAACAGTTAGGAAGATTTTCCTGATGTCCAGTCGAAATCTGACTTCCTGCAACTTGAGCCCATTATTCTGTGTCCTGCACTCTGGGATGATTGAGAAGAGATCCTGGCCCTCCTCTGTGTGACAACCTTTCATGTACTTGAAGAGTGCTATCATATCTCCCCTCAGTCTTCTCTTCTCCAGGCTAAACATGCCCAGTTCTTTCAGTCTCTCCTCATAGGGCATGGTTTCTAGTCCTCTGATCATCTTTGTTGCCCTCCTCTGAACCTGTTCCAGTTTGTCTGCATCCTTCTTGAAGTGCGGAGGCCAGAATTGGATGCAGTATTCAAGATGAGGCCTAACCAGTGCTGAATAGAGGGGAACTAATACTTCACTTGAAAGTGGATGGAAAGGGGGCTGAGTAGGTGGGAGGTCTGATGGATATAAAATTATCTTGGTAGGTGGGTGGTCTGGGGGGCTTGAATGGGTGGGAAGGGAGTTCTGATCTGGTTTGGATTAAAAATCTGAGCTGGAGAGGAAACCATGCATTCATATGCCTGCTGCATGAGATTTATACTTTCAGGCTTGTAAGTATGAGCCTGGTGGCACTGCTACTCAAAATGGTTATGAATATGTACTGTACTTTTGCTACCAGAATGAGCAGTGTAGGACTAAAGCAACAAGTAAGCTGAAAGCCAACATAAAAGTTAATGGATGGGAAACATTTTATTTCCTAATTTTTGTTTATGAAATGGCTGGCAGATGAGAAGATAGAGTTTGATCCCAAGAATTAGCTATTTTGGATGCAGTGGCACGATAATGAGAGACATCTTAGACAGAGGATGTTTTAACTCAGTGTCTCAGGCTTTGTTTCACTGTGACAGTTGTAGTCTTATAATAAATGACTGAATTAAATTGTTGCAAATGATTTGTAATTAATGTTGCATTTCTTCTTCACTCTGCTGTTTCCTGGTAGAGTCAAGAATCCAGTGAAATCACACAGCCAGTCTTAATCTCTTATTTAAACAAGGTTGTATCTATGGCCTTTACCCTGAGTCAGATCTTTGGTTTCTATAGCATGGGGATGGCAAATTTGTGGTTCTTCGGATGTTGCTGCACTGCATACCTGACCATTAACAATGTGGGCTGGGGCTGATAGGAACTGGAGCCCAACAACATTTCCACAGGTTAGCCAACCCAGCTCAAGGCCAACATTGTCTACTCTGGGTGGCAGCAGCTCTCCACAGTCTCAACAAGTGATGCCAGGGATTTAACCAGGGATTTTTCTATGTGCTATATACAGTATGCATCCTCCTGCCACTGAGCTATTGGTCTTCCCTGACAGATCTTCAAGTGTGGTTCTAAGAAGTTGCAAGTGTGGTTCGCACAAGCAGAAAACACCCCATCTCAGCTACTATCACAAAATTACAACAAAATTGTTGCAACAAAATGTTGCAGAGTGGAGTGCTTCTGTTCAGGGCTCCAGCCACCCCATCCCAATTCCCCTCTCCCTAGTTTTCCATTTCCCCATGCCACCACTCAGCCCTTATTCTATGCCCACTGAGTCTGCTCATTCCTCATTGGGCTGTGCTGTTCTGTTTTATTTTTCTTCTTTTGCTCCTGTTAAGGACCTCCAGCGACTACCCCACTCCGGTCCCTGGTCAGCAGGGTTTGTTGGTGAAGAATGGCTGGGAGATAAGCCAAATAATGAGCAGCTGGGGAAATACCCAGGTGCTGACACTGAAGCCTTAGTTCACTGTTAGTATTAGGGATAAGATCCACTTGATGGAGCCTGTTTGATTGCATTCTGTTGAACTGGCGGTAGTTCCATTTGGGCTAGTTATTTATCTGCTATCCTTTGCTTTTACCAGTCTGATTTTCCTTCTCCCCAAAAATAACAATATTGTTATCAATTCTTTTCTTTCAGAAAGGAAAGCAAAGGAAAGCAGCTTTCCCTTTGCGTAGTGCCCACTGCCTACCCCATCCCCTCCTCCCCTCTTCTCTTTGCAAATCGTATTGGATCTTCCTCCCCTCCTAGCCCTGGAAGAAAGGAAGAGATGGCTTTCATGCAAAGCAAAGACACATGCTGGTCAATTTCACCTCAGCTATGCCAAAGGACAGGCTTGTAAGTTTCACCTTAAGAAAACAAAGGCATATGCTGGTATGTTTATGGTTAGCAAAGCAAACACACAGGCTTGTCAGTTACACCTTCGCAAAGCAAAGGCACAGGCTGTAAAAGAAAGAGCAGGCTGACCAAGGAAAGACACAGGCTTGTCAGTTTATAGTTAGCAAATAAAAAATACAGGCTAGTCAACTTCGTGTTAGCAAAAAGGCAGGCTGGTCAGTTTGATATAAGCAAAGCAAAGTTGGCTACATTTTTTTTTTTAAAAAAAAATTGGTGTCAGGAAAAGCCGGGCAAACTCACAGCATGCAGGATTCATCGGCAAAGATATCAGTTTATCAGGAAGTCTGGTGCCTGGATTGAGTTTATCAAAATTCTTGCCCATTCCTAATTAGTATACATAGTAAAATGTTAGGAGAGGATCCTCTGAATATGTTGGTGAAAAAGGAAAGAACATTTTATTCTTAGGCAGGCAAGGAAATCTCTTGTAAGTGTATTGCATAAAGCTATTGGGACAAATATTTTACTCAAAAATCTACTTTCTTTTAATTTTTTATTAGTATCATAAGTATTACTAAGTAAACTTATTAGATGCTTGTTACACAAAAATGGGTCTCTAAGCCACTTTACATTTTAAGAGCATACACAAAGGTAAAAATATAATAAAAAAATATGACATGCATACAAATCCAAAATACAACTCCCCAATAATGGCAGCAAAACGTTTTGGCAGCACAACTAGCAGCAAACTTCACTATAATCCAACGAAAGCCTGGGAAAAAAGGTACAGTTTTATCTGGTGCCAGAAAGATGCTGGTAGCAAATTTGCAGTCAGTACAATCCTTTCAAAATCAAGGTGGGCCACCTTGGCTAGCTGTCTAGCCACTATGCAGAAGTTATTCTATTCACTATTCAGAAGCTGCAGATTCTGAACCAGCTTCAGTGGCAGACCCACATAGAGTGCATTACAGTAATCTACCTTTGAGGTTACCAGCACATGGGCCATTGTGGTTGTCCAGACTATCCCTGTGGCTATCACTCTCCAGGAATTGCTATAGGTGGTGCACCAGCAGAAGCTGGCCAGATCCAGGAGCATTGCTATCCTATATACCTACTCCTTCAGAGGAAGCATAACCCCATCCAGAACAGGTCATCTAACTAATTCCTGGACCTGGGAAGGATGTCATGTTCTATAAGGAAAATACTATCCACAGATGGAGGAAGGGTTACATGAATATGAGAGAGAGAGAGAGAAAGATCCACATCAGCTAACTTCTGGGTAGATGTCATAAACCCCTACATAGCAGGTTGTAAAGAAAAGGTTGGGTTTGTGGCAACTGTTGGCATTGAGGCCTGGACTAGAATTAGTCTAGAAAAGAGCTGCCCACACTGTATACTTGTCACAGGGATGTCTTTGAAAACATCCTCCTCAAGACACATTCTTTCCAACTTTCCCCTTTATACATGTTTACACAGTTCCACCCCTATGTGGATGGTGGATGTGATGCTTATAGCATCATGTGGTCACTCAGTCAGTGAGCTAATATCTTCTAGTTAGCAACCCCATGATGAATTCAGTCTTTTCCCATTGCCATTTATATACTCTTTCTGCATTGGCTGACCTCAGCTCATTGCAAGTGGTAGTAGAAACTGGTGGAAATTATATGTAGGGCTGCCCTGCCATGTGGTAAGGTAAAGTGAGTTGTTAGACACCATCCATGAGGAGGCAATAGATTAAGCATAGGGAACCGCCAGCCTGCCTAAGCCAGCTCACCAGGCCTCCTGATCCAGCTCCCAGCACTCTCCCCAAGCCACTCCCTTCCTTGGTCACTCTCCTCCCTGTTCCTCAGCTAGTTGGCAAAGACTGCATTGGTCAGATGAGGAGTGAGATGGGCCTAATTTTCAACTCCATCATGGAGCGTGAGGAGGTAAGAGTGAAGCCTCCCTGCAATTAGGAAGAGAAAATTGGAGCAGTGGGCAAAAATTGACCCCATTGTGGTTCACTGGGGACTGAAAATCAGACCCTCTCTGCTCCTCAGCTGGTCTATGCAGATCAGCTGAGAAGCAGGAAGACTTGATTTTCATCCCCAGTAAAGCATGTGGAGAAGGATCAATTTTCCAGCCCACATACCACAATGGGGATAGGAATACTCCCATCACCACCCCAGCCAATCTGCATGGATCAGTTATAGGATAGCTGAGCAGGAGTGCAAGTTAAGTGTGTGTCTGTTTGTACTAAGGGTGTTTAGTGTGTGTGGCAGTGTGAATGGGCTATGTACGTATGTGTGTGGGATTTGTTTATGTGGGGGCTGGCTCCTCCCCACACTTTCTCTTCAGCCCATCCACTGCTGATATGAGTCCTCTGCCCTTCTTTCCTCAAGAGAATGAGGCCCTTAAGTGGGAAAAAGGTTCTAGGCAGGATTTGTTGTCTGAAGGGAGTAACAAGACTTTGAAACATCTTTGTCCTAGCAAGGTTGGGAGAGGCACTGCTGGGACTCCAGTCCAGGTAGCAAAATGGCTTGGACCAACCTTGGCTGTGTGTGTAGCACTTCATAGTTTTGCTCATTGTCACCCCAAAGTGATGACAAGCACATCTGATCACTGACCATACTCTCTAGTTCAGCCTTTCCCAACCGGTGTGCCTCCAGATGTTGATGGACCACAACTCCCATCAGCCTCACCCATTGGCAATGCTGGCTGAGGCTGATGGGAGTTGTGGTCCAACCACATCTGGAGGCACACTGGTTGGGAAAGGCTGCTCTAGTTTATGACACCCTTATTTATACATGAAGAACGGTCATTAGTACTTCACATTGTTCTGTTCAGATCCAGTGCATTTCAGTGACAAAATAATTTGTATCAGCCCTCTGAAACCAGGGTTCGCATTTTACTCATGCCGAGAGTGCCCACTGGGTAGCCAAGGGAAGGCTACAATCTCTCAGCTTCTCTCTGTAAAATGAGGACACATTGTGGGTGAGGACAAATACAGTAAAGGCTTTGAAATACTCTCCAAATAAAATGTGTTATGTCTATGACACTTAGCTATGGTAATGTACAAAACCCAGCGGTAGTCTCTGTACAGAAGCATTCCGGTTTGCATTCTGTACAGAAAACATACTCCTGTTCACTTGTGTGACAAAACTATTTGGCTCAGATTAAGCCTAACTGGCTGACAGTATTAGATTAGCCTTGCAAAGCAAATCTACATGTGTATCAAAAACACATAGGCATGGTCTCTTCTGGTTGATATCACATCAGATGTAATATAGATAGCATGTTTCAATGCTTACATATCAAAGGGATGTGTGTGTGTGTGTGCATGTGCACACACACTTTCATATCAGCTCCCACTCGCTCCCAACAAACCCCATCCTTGTAGATGTAAAAGTAGCGCATCAGGTAAAAGATGGGCTAGAACTATTGCCACAACACCCAAGAAGACTCGTGACACAATTATGGTATAATGTTATATTTATTAAATATAACAATCTAAATCCAATTACGCTCAGCCAATTATTTGAATCAAAATTACTTCAGGCAGGTGAGGCTACACCTATCTATGAGGGAATACTCCCTCCCCTTCCAAAGGCAAATAATTCTCCTCAGACTGTAACTCCATATTCAAGGATGTGGGAGAAATTCTCCCTCCTTGCTAATGGAGGCAGGTGTGTGGTTCCAACCCCCGCAGCATGGCCCCGCCATACAGGCGTTCACCATTATGCGCAATCTGGTCACCACGAGGACACTCCCCAGATCTCCACCAGGCATTAAGCCCTGATGGTTCCCTGAGGTGTGCCCTTTACCATAATGCCTTAACCACCTCAGTTTAACCCCACTATACCTCACCTGCCCGAATTCCATGCCACAAGAGGGGATCAGCTGAAGCTTGGTCCCCTCTACCCAAAGAGGAAAACAAACCCCGAAGACCCCTCCTAAGATCCTCCAAAAACAAGTCACAACCCTGGTCCGAAAGATGAACTCCATCATCTCGAAACAGGTGCGGGAAATTAAACTTAATCCTCTCATGAGGAATAAAAGCCCCACCCGGGGATAAAATCAAATCCCTGATCTTTCTGTTGACCCATTTCCTAGACCTATCAATCCTATTGGGGTGAATAGCACCCCTCCAAACCCGTCTCACAAGCATGTCAGACCACACTAGGATGAGATCGGGGTAAGAACGAATGAGCCACGTGAGGTCATGAGTGACCTTAAGCAGCAAATCCATACCCGGCCGCCACACCAAATCATTTTCCCCTAAATGGATCAACAGAACATGAGGTCGCCTAGCCGAAGACATAATTCGGCATATAGAGGGCATAAACGCATCCCATAACATGCCCCTCTGCGCCTCCCAGCTAACTGTAGCCCAAGCGGAAAGCTGCAGCTGCGTGCCAGAAACCGTCGAAGAGGCCCTCCGGTGCGCCCAAAACAGGATAGAATGCCCACACAGGACGATCCGTGTAGGAACTGGAAGGCTCAACACACCTAAAGAAAACAAAAGGAACAATTACCTGAAATCAATACCTAACATACGACTTGAAAGCAGTAGAACGCCACCTGCCAATCGCCTGTATATCGCTAACGCTCATGCCCACGAGGGCTGTGGCCGTGGCCACCCCAATTCGAAAAGAATGCAGCCCATAGACTCCTGCATCATGACCACTGGCCAACAAGGCCCGCCGAACAACAACCCAAAATTGAAATTGAGTCAGGGCAGAGCCATCCGCATGTATAAAGAGATAAGGCTGGCCTAACGGCCTTATAGACAGGAATTGACGCATCACTGACACAGGGCATAATTCAGAAACCTGGCAAATGCGTAATGAAATAACGGCACCACGGCGTCTCTGATCAGTCTTAGAGACTCTCAAGGAAAGCCTAACAAAATCAGCACCTATCGTGCAATCGCCAGAGCATAAGGCCCGATAGGACGCATCACGCTTAGAAGGGACTAATACTTCACTAGGGCGGAAAGCACCATAGAACATCGTCAGAGTTACTGCGGTGAAAAGGTGCGACTCATACTGGGATGAGCATAAAGAAGGAAATAATGCCAGGATCTGAAGGAGGACATCGGGCGTGATTGGCCTCCTCCGGTCAGCGAGCCTGGGAGCGGAACGCGACCAACCCTCAAGGACCTTTCTGACCCTAAAATCTACAGAATGATCCGGCAGTCCCTGTGCCTTAGAAATAAAGGCCAGCGCAGAGAGGTGTCCGGCGATCGTAGACACAGAATTATTTCTCCCTTTTAAGTACAGCATAAACTGCAATAAATGGGATACAGGAATGGGCCAAACTAAAGGCAGAACAGCACTGATACGGAATGCTTGAAACTGCACCAAAGAACGCTGATACGCTTTTTGAGTACTGGGAGCAAGGGCAGCAGCAATAGCAGCCCCGACTTCTAATTGCCAAGGCTCCACAGGAAAGGTGGGACCGGAACCGAGTGCTGGGCTGCTCCAGGTGCAAGCTCTCAAAAGCGCTCCATCTGTAAGCGGGAAACAGCATCAGCAACACAGTTCTGTAAACCTGAAACATGTCAAGCAATGAATAGTACATTAAAACGCAAACATTGCAAGACAAAGGCATGCACCAATTGCATAACGCGAGGAGATTTAGACGTCTGAGCATTAACGACACACACTGTGGCCAGATTGTCACACCAAAAACGTACAGTGCAATTCTGAAATGCCAACGGCCATATATGAATGGCTACAACAATCGGAAAAAAAATCTAAGAATGTCATATCCGACATAATGCCCGAGGCGCGCCACCAGGCAGGCCACCTTTCGGCGCACCATTGGGACCTAAAAATGACGCCGAAGCCTAAGCCACCAGCAGCGTCCAAATGTACTTGTAACTCAGCCTCTAAAAGCAATTCCTCGCGCCAAAAGGAGAGACCATTAAAATCCTCCAGTAAAGCAAGCCACATGCGCAAATCATCTCTCATCCCAGACGAAATCCTAATAAAATGGAAACGAGAGCGAACTCCTTTCATCGCGTCACAGAGACGCCTGAGGAACGCACGGCCAGGGGAGATGACTTTGGAAACGAAAACTAAATGGCCTACGAGTTCCTGTAATTGTGCTAATGTAATCTTCCCCAATGAAAGTGCTGTCCTAAGTCGTTGCCGCAAGGCAAGCAACTTGTCCGGAGGCAAACTGGAAGACTGAGCCACAGTATCCAAATGAATCCCCAAAAAAGTAAGGGAAGTGGACGGGCCCTCCGACTGCTCAGGAGCTAAAGGGACGCCCAGCTCAGTGGTTAAAGCTTCAAAAGATCGCATCAAGTAATGGCAGTGTGAAGAACCCGCTGGCCCTACAAACAAAAAATCATCCAAATAGTGGGCAGAAAAGGAAGAAGAGGCCCGCCGTCACAATGCCCACTCGAGGACAGTGCTAAAAGTTTCAAAAGCGGCACAAGATACAGAACAGCCCATGGGCATTGCTCTATCGACATAAAATTGGCCCTGAAATTTAAAGCCTAGCAAATCAACATCAGCGGGGTGTACTGATAGGAGGCGAAAAGCAGATTTAACATCACACTTTGCCATTAAAGCACCCCTACCAGCCCTGCGGACTACCCTAACCGCCTCATCAAAAGATGTATACCTAACAGATGCATACAGGCGAGAAATGCCGTCATTAACAGATGCACCCTTTGGAAATGACAAATTATGGATGAGGCGATAATCCCCAGGCTGTTTCTTAGGGACAACACCCAAAGGAGAAATTTGCAAATTCTCCAATGGAGGGGAGGCAAATGGGCCTGAAATGCGGTCGGCAGCAATCTCTTTATCGAGTTTTGCCAAAACCACTGGTGCCATGGAGCTAAGAGAGGGCTGATTGGCAGAGGATGAAGCAACCCTGGGACCCTCGAAAGGGATGCGGAAACCTTCAGAAAAACTCTGCCACAAAAATTGAACAGCTCGCCTATCCAGGTAACCAGCCAACAAACTGGCAAGCGGAATCAACTTAATAGGGCTACTGGCCTTGCGACGTACCGCCCCTGTTGCCAGAACCTTGCTTGGGATGTTGCTGCTCTCCCGCACCCTGGCGGGCCTGACGTGCACGCTGGCAAGAAGAACTGGGGTGGGTGCCACCACACAGCCCACAGACATGGCGGAACCGACAGGGGTGCCTGGAACATCTGCCGGCGCTATTGAATGCCCAACAGACTTGCTGGGATTGAACCCAGTGCCCGCCTTGGCCAGGGCCAGAGGCGAAAGTCTGCGCACGCGCCAAAATGTGCCCGCTATCTGCCCTATCACCCAAAGTGGGCCTAGCGGAGGTCATAGAACGCAGCCACAGGCCCGCATGCTCCACGTCCCAATGAAGAGTGGGGTCCAATGCGGCCCTTTGTCTGAAATTCTCATCATACCGCAACCATGCGGTCCCAGAGAATTCCTGAAAGGCACGATGGATAATATCCTGGTATTTTATCATAGACAAAGCTCTAGATGGATAAGCTTGAGACATAACGCCCATATAAATAGTATAGGCGTTGACCAAATTAGGCCATATGCGGTCAGCCCTCTTTTTAGTGGCTGCCTCACGCTCCCTAACCTCTTGACCATCCTTAGGTTTCACCTCATTTTCACGAAAGAGGAGAGTAAACAAGTCAATATACTCTCCACGCCAAATCTTTTCCTTTGTAGTCATTAATAAATGATCACCCAAAGGAAGGGAGGTGTCTCCTTGCGGATATACTCCCTGAGGAAGGGGCAACAAAGTAGGGGATTGACTTGAAGAAGAAGCAGATGGCTGCCATGGTGTCACCGCCACAGCAGGCCACGGAAACTGAGGCTGCTGCGGAACCAGCACTCCACCCATAAAAACAAAAGGTTGCGTAATACCACCATCCAGCTGTGCAGCAGCCACTGGAGGAGCTTGAGATAAAACACCTTGAGCTTGCGCCATCGTGTTGTGAGCATGATGTGGTGTAATATGCTCACCTGTATAAACAGCAGGAGAGGCGACCACAGGTGGGACGACAAACCCAGAAGCGTCAGCAGGAATGAGCGGGATGCCAGTGGAAGGGACGGAAGGCTGCCCTTGAAGTGTCCCCACCTCTTGAACTGGGAGCATGGACGCAGACATTGCAGATGGACCAGCCAATGATCCAGCTGAAGGCAGCAGGACAGTGGGCTCCTCAACATGAGTTGTGGCTTCCAGAACACCGATCCTAGAAACCAAATCAGCGAGAATACGCGACTTAGGCTTCTTGGCTGCCAAACGAGAAGATTTCTTACCTGAAGTGGCGGAACTCGGTCCTGCCTCCGCATCCACTGGCTGCCTGCGCTCCCTCTCAAGAGCTTCTACCCTAGCCACCAACGGTCGAACAGTGCCCATGTCTTCATCCTCATCAGAAGACTGGTGCTGCTGAGATAGAGGGCGCTTGGGAGCCTGCTTCACCACCCGAACACCTTTTTTCTGTTGAACCTTCCTGGGTGGCATGGTGAGACTCTACTTAGCCAGGAACAGAATACAGAAGAACAATTGAGAAACTAGAGCAATAACCCAACAACGAGAAGATTCAAAACAAGGAGATATAACTCCAAACAAAGAAAGAAAAATTACAAAATAAGGATAATGAATAGGAAACAGCAATAGCCACCAGAATAATAAACAATATATAACTAAGATATTCCCTTTAAATTTAATTTATTTATATATATATATATATATATATATATATATATATATATATGGGGGGGAGTCTTAACGGGGGGGATATCAGAGTTAAGAAAAAAATGGAAAGATTCAAAAGGAACGGGGGGATTATGGGGGGGATTAAATATAAATTGAAAAGAAATCAAATTACCAGACCTATAAACATGCAAAGAGGAAATTAATAACGCCTTAATCAATAAATGCAACTACTATCCATAAACAGGAAACAATAATCAAATGAGGACATAAACCACGAAGACACACAGACAAAAAATCACTCTAACAATGCTAATACGAGATAATAAGAAAGATTATTGAGGTGGGGGGGAGGAGGCTTAAATCTTGAACGGAAATGAAACCAACAAGAGCAATCGAAGGGATATAATCAACCACGGAACGCCACCTCCCGCAGACCCCTTTTTTTCTAGCCACACAACGCAAAGGATAACAATGAGCTTGTAAAGCCCCAAAAAACTCAACGAAATTATATACCCGGCCGGGGAGCCGGCAGGCAGCCGCCGAGCGCATGGGCGGGAGCCCGCTGCCCAGCTGATCGGCGGGAAGGGGATTTAACAGGAAACAACTCGAGAAACCTCACAAGGACATGAAGAAATAACAACGGAAGAAAATAACAGAACAATTGAACCAGGAATGAGGTAAGATAGAATGCGAACGATCACCAAACGGACGCTGAATGAGCCCCAGCAAGCGGCAACTAGAACGAATGCCGCAAGGCAAAAAAGGCAAACGCTTGTGGGGAGGAGCAGCCTTATAACTGCTGCTCAAACCCCTACCTGATTGGAAGATCAAACCCAGGTGGCACAATTCTAGATTGCGAGAACCTTCTCGAGTCTTCTCTCAATTAGGGGTTGTGGCAAACCCGCTCCTTAATAGGAACGCCATTCTCGCTGACATGCTAGCTTTCTATGTGTAGAGTGTAATGTGGATTATGTCTAATCTAAATTAGATTCACACACACGTACTCTGTATGGTAAAGTCCAGGGGAAATTGTACCAAATGATTGTGTTCTGCATGTGGATCAGCTGACAGTTAACTATTTCCCTACTGTGTGTGGGATAATTCTATTTGGTTTTTTAAAAAACTATGCTCAGGCCACATTATAACACACAGCCAACATGGACAAGTCTTACTGCAATTTTTAATATGTTCAAGGCTGTATTAGAAATTCAGCGATGATGCACCCTTTTGTCTAGCAATGAGATCTAACACCTCGATTCACATGGTACTCCAGTTTCATTATAAATTCTTTAAGTGGTACTTATTTAGATGTTCATGAAGCAGATTGCCATACCTGGGATTCCAATTTGTCTGTATGCCCCAGATACACAGCACAAGAATGCAAGCATACAAATCGCCGGGAGGGGAGAGAAGGGAGAAGTAGGAGAGATCCCAACAGACTTTCTTAGTCACATAGTCCTTTTTGAGACATCTTAAATCCTAAAATTAAAATGAATAACAAGAGGTAATCCACAAAAAACCCAAGTCTTCAATTATGGCATTGCACAGGAGAAAAGAGCAGGTTAATGCTTGAGAATTTCCAGTGCTGAACATCTCTGGGATACAGTTTTAGCCTCTGCCTGAATACAGATGGCAGTGCATAACAGGCAACACATTTGACTGGATTAAATTGGATGTGTGGACTCTAAAGAATAAAACATTGAGTCCTAAATTTTCCATATGAACTAGGGATAGAATATGCATTTCGGTGCTGGTTCGATTTGCACTCCGTCAAACCTCTTTCCAGTACCGCTTCATCAGGGATCAAGTGTTCGCTATTTGCTATATATGCTGATTCAGGTTTTTGTCTGCAAAAATATCAATATTAATATCAATATTTTTTAAAATATCAGTTTTTCATAGATTTTTTTAAAATATCAATATTTTAAATGAAATACCAATATTGATATTTTGAGGACAATATCAATATTATCATCAATATTTCTGAGGCATTTTTTTTAAAAAAAAATCACTTCAGCTGCAGAAAACTACTAGAATGTAGTATGTTTCCTCCCAACATGCTTTGCAGTTGGAGGAAGCAGCCCTGTCCATTTCGGGGGGCATGAACATGCTTCCATTTGTATGCAGTACAACACAGTTGGGGCATCAGTACTGACACAGCTAGGGCATCAGAAGGTGCTGTAGTTGCACATACCCAGGAGTCCCCCCCAAGCCAACTTGCACTCTGAGCCTCTCATGGCATTGATTGGACATACAGAAGAACAAGGAGGCCCACAGGGCTCACCAGGTGCCTGATGGCACCATTTGAGATGCCAGGACCCAGAGGACTTCCTTAATGCTAAATTCATCGGAAGTACTCACACAGACAGATATTTTTGAAATTTAGCAGATTTCCTCTTTACTGAGTCTTTAAAAGAAAGACACACATATTATATCAAGATCAGATACAGGAGTCAGGGGAACACCCATGCTAGTGTAGATAAGCAGATTGACCCTGGTTGTGGGCAGTTATTCTTTTCCCAACCATCTCCAGCACAGATTTTCCTTGGAACCACTCTAGAGTTCAGACAATTATGTGGATCGCCCATTGACACAGAGCTCATATGGGTGAGACGCAAATATAAAACTGTACATTGAATATGTGGTTGGCATTCCACAGCTATACTGGTCATCCAAGATTTCATGTGAAAAGGAATAATTATGTGGAGCAGTTCTGTAAAACCATATTATTGCTTTGATGTTACCCTTGGTCAGAGTTAGAATGCTGGAAGAAGACTGGGTTCAAATCCCCATCCAGCCAAGCTCACTGGGTTCCTAACCTATCTCACAGGGTTGTTGAGGATAAAATGTGGAAAGGGAAATTGCTCATACACCATCTTGAGATTTTTTGGGGGGGAAGCTTGGGGTATACATAATTAACTAGCTTACCATGGTTCTTCCACTTTCTTTTCTTAACTTTTGTTTTTGCTGTCTAATGATTTTTTTAAAAAAAGAGTTTTTCACTTTTTTCTACACGTGGAATTTCCATTCCTTATGCTAGTCACCCTCTCTTTCTCTCTTTAAAAGGCTTCCCCCTATTTTCCTTCCTTAATGGTTTGTTTTATTTTGACCAATCCTCCCTCCCTCAAACCATAAAACACAAAATCTCAATTTACTTGTAAGAAGGATTTTCCACTTTTATGACCCAGTGGTGCTTTATAAGTGGTATGTTATACTTGCAGGTTTAAAATTAATTTCACTTCCAGTCTTCTCTACCTTCTGCCTCTCATGTTGGGTTGATAGTTAAATTGTAAGCCTTCAGGCAGAGACTTGTCATTTTCACATTCTCTCCACCGCACTCAGTTCATGTTGAACGTTATCCAGACTAACAGCGAGAAGAACAGGCCTTATTAATATACCTATCCTAAGCTCCTCACATACGTATGCCTTAGTAGGTAAAGTCACATGAATGAATGAATGAATTATTACAGTCACAGACCAAAAGATTAAAATCAGTATAAAAAACCACAAAAAATAAAATGCATATAAAACACAACAGCTGAAAATAACTACAAACCAGATAAATACAAATTAAGTAGTTCCTTAGTCAGAAGACTGGCAGCATTTTTTCCTAGTAAAGTCGTATGTTATCCCAGGGATGTGAGAACAATTTCCCCAAGGGTTCTTCCCACCTTACTTCAGAAGATTATGAGTAGATGGGGCCAGTTCTGTGATTCCTTCCCTCACAAACATTGCCCAAGAGAGAAGAATGGTTTCTGTGTGAAAGCACCACTGCCTCCATCCACATTGACATGTCTTCATCTGTAGGTTAATAAAGCAGTGCGGAAGAAGGCAGAGACTCTCACTGCTAGGGATGGATGAATCTGCCAAGTTCAGTTTCTTTTACATAACTGCCTACACTGAGTCAGACCATTGGCTCATCTAGCTCATTACTGTCTACATGGACTGGCAGTGACTCTCTCAGGTTTCAGGCAGGATTCTCTCCCAGACCTACCTGCAGATGCCATCAGAGATTGAACCTGGGACATTTGACATGCAAGGCAGATGATCTATCACTGAGCTATGGCCCTCCTTAGTTTCTTTTCTTTCTAATCATAAATTCAGTTCTCCACATTTCAATATTAGTTTGCATTTTAAAAATAGTCCGGAAAGTTTATCCGCATTTTAATGTGCATTTTTATTTATTTATTCTGTTTATTTATTACATTTATATCCCACCTTTGTTCAAGACAGCATACATGGCTCTCCCCTCCCCACTGGATCCTTGTAACAACCTTGTGAGGAAGGTTAGGCTGTGAGGAAGTGACTGGCCCAAGGTTACCCAGTGACCTTCATGGCTGAGTGGGGATTTGAACCCTGGTCTCCCAGGTCATAGTCCAACACCCTAACCATTACATTATACTAGCTGTCTTTTCTCCTAATATGCATATTTTGTATGCAATTCTCCTGAATATTCACACTTTTACAAAGATAATTCCCTCATATAATAAATATATGGTATTTTCACTAATATATGAATTTTAATGCATGCTTTCCCCTAATATAAATATTGTAAATACATTACTTGTTTGGAGAACTGCACTGAAAAATTCAGAGAAGTGTGAATTTCAAAGGATAGCTGTGTTTTGGTTTGCATATTGTTTTGGGAAGTGCAAATTGGGTAGGGTCGCAGTAAAAATGCAAAAAGAACTGAATTTCTCTCCATCCTTATTCACTGCTGTGGCAACATTTGCATTGCTCGCGTGTATCTGTTCATGTGCCCAGAGAGTATTGGGTCTGTATTCATCTCACACAGAGAGCCTACAATCTGTTTTCAAAGTTCCCATAATACAAGGAAGGGAGGAATGCAGTAAGCTTAGCAGTCATGGGATAAAAGAGCAGATCCTCTTATTGATCGGTAACTGATTAAAGAACAGGGAGCAGTGAGTAGGAATAAATGGACAATTCTCACACTGGAAAGGTGTAAGAAGTGGAGTCCTCGAAACATCTGTGTTTGGATTGGTGCTCTTTAACTTGTTCATAAATGATCTGAAGTTAGGGATGAACTGTGAGTTGGCCAAGTTTGTTGGTGATACCAAATGGTTCCAGAGTGGTTCAAACAAAAAGAGATTGTGAAGAGCTTCAAAAGGATCTCTCCAAACTGAGTGAGTATACAGTAAAATGGCAAACACACTGGGGCAATTTCCCCCCTTAATTTCCCATATACACTTATTTTTATTTGTTTATTTGTTTATTTAATTTGTATCCCACCCTTCCTCCCAGCAGGAGCTCAGGGCAGCAAACAAAAGCACTAAAAACACTTTAAAAACATCATAAAAACAGACCTTAAAATACATTAAAACAACTTTAAAAACATTTTTTAAAAAAGCTTTAAAAACATCTTCAATAAAAGGGATAAAACATATTGTTTAGGGGGGGAAAGGATTTAAAAAAAAAATTAAAAAGCAATTCCAACACCGACACAGACTGGGATAGGTCTCAACTGGAAAGGCTTGTTGAAAGAGGAAAGTCTTCAATCGGTGCCGAAAAGATAACAGAGATGGCGCCTGCCTAATATTTAAGGGGAGGGAATTCCACAGGGTAGGTGCCGCCACACTAAAGGTCTGTTTCCTATGTTATACACATATGGGATCTGAACTGGCGGCATCTGAAAAGGAATGAAACCTTGAGGGGATAGATTGATGAAGATGTCGACCCAGTATGCAGCAACTGTGAAAAAGGTGAATTCCATGTAAGGGGTAATTAGGAAAGGAATAGAAAATAGAACTGCCCAATGTCTTCATATTAACTACTCAAAAACTAAAATAATGATTTGCGGAAAGTATAGTAAAGTTAAATCCATTTGGCGCTTAAATGGGCATACAATAGAACAGGTCCACACTTTCAAATATTTGGGTATATATATTAACAACAAATTGTCATGGGCTCAACAGTTGGCCCATATTAAACTAGTAGCCCTCAAGGCCCTCGGCCTCTTGAAGAAATTTTTTTACTCCAAGGGCGGCCAACTGATGAGACCCATGTCCAAACTTTATATATCAAAAATTCTTCCAAAAATCATGTATGGGTGTGAGATCTGGGGCCCTTCTCTACGGTCAGCCCTAGAACCTATTCAAAACACCTTCTTTAAGCAAATCTTAGGCTTACCCAAAGGCACGCCGGCAGCCCATATGAGAATAGAACTTAACTCTCCCTCCTTAATGGCCAGAGCCGACCTAGCATTTTTACGCTTATGGAAAAAATTCTCGGAGGCCATTCCATCCTCACTGGCCAAACTCTGCTGGGAGGTTCAGCTAGAAAAAGGGGGTTGGGCAAAAAAATTTTATGCCCTGGGCATTCAGTATCTTCTGACCCCTTCTCTGCTCGCCAGTTTTAATTCAAAGGCTCTGTCTAACCAAATCTATGATAGTGACGCACAACAAGATACCGCAGTGATCGCCACCTCCCATTTTTCCAAATGGTTTACCCATATTAAACCTAATCATACATGGCCTCCCTACCTAGATGTTCTAACAAGCGCCCCCCTCAGAAGAGCTTATACCGAATTACGATTTCAGGTGATGCCCTCGAACTATCTGTATGGTCGATACCTTGGTATCCCATATGCCGAAAGGCTATGCATAGCAGGATGTAGAGTGCCAGAAGACCTAATTCATTATATGCTCGATTGCCCTCTATTTTCTTCCCCACGAGCAAAATTTTTATCACCATTGATCCCAGCGAATAATAATAATGACAATAAGTCTCAGACTTTGATGTTGTTATTATCTGCTACACAGCCACACATGATAATTTCTATTGCAAACTTTGCTTTAGCGGCAAAGAAACTGAGAGCCTCTTATTCTGGGAATAGTTGATAAAATTAATTTGCTTGAAATTTTAATTCAATTTAATTCAGGATGATTATTTTACAATGTGTCAATGTATACGGTTTTTCTGTTGTAACAGCCTATGGCTACAAACAATTTATTATAAATAAACAAACAATAATATAATGTAATTATACAAATCTGTGGTGAGACCCCACTTGTGCACAGTTTTGCTCACCTCACCTCAAAAAGGATATTGTAGAGCTGGAAAAGGTTCAGAAAGGACCAACCAAAATGATCAAAGGAATGGAGCAACTCCCCTATGAGGAAAAGCCACAGCATTTGGTGCCTTTAAAACAGGCAAGTGGGAAGGAAATAATAGAGGTGTATAAGATTATGCATGGTGAGGAGAAAGTGGATAGACAGGAATGTTTCTCTCTCTCTCTCATGATACTAGAACCTGAGGTCATCCAATGAGGATGAATGGTGAAAGATTCAGGACAGACGAAAGGAATTTCCTCTTCCTACTGTGCATAAACTATAGGGTTTGCTACCATGGGATGTGGTGATGGCCACCACCTTGAACAGCTTTAAAGGGGCTTAGACAAATTTGTGGGGGATAAGTCTATCAGTGGCTACTAGTCATGATGGCAGTGTACAACCTCCATTATTGGATGCTGTATGCCTCTGAATGGCAGTTGCTGGGGAATATGAGTGGGGAGAGTGGTCTTGCACTTATGTCCTGTTTGTGGGCTTCCTATAGGATTCTGCAGGAATGGGATGCTGGTCTAGACCCGCGGCTGCCAGACTATTGACGAGGACCAGTCGGTCTTCGCATATAACACCTATTCTGGCGCGTCTGCACTGGCTCCCTATTTGCTTCCGGGCGAGATTCAAGGTGCTGGTTTTGACCTATAAAGCCTTACACGGCGTGGGACCTCAATACCTTGTGGAACGCCTCTCTCGCTATGAACCTACCCGTTCACTTCGTTCAGAATCTAAGGCCCTCCTCCTGGTACCAGCTCATCGGGAAGCCCGGAGGGTGGTTACTAGATCTAGGGCCTTTTCTGTGGTGGCCCCTGAGTTGTGGAACAGCCTCCCCGAAGAGGTACGCCTGGCGCCTACACTTCTATCTTTCCGGCGCCAGGTAAAGACTTTTTTATGCTCCCAGGCATTTTAATCTTTTAATTTTCTTAATCTTTCTACTTTTAACATGTATCCTTTTTAATTTGTGTTGTATTTCATTTTTGTTGTGCTTTCTGTTGTTTGTTTGTACATGTTTTTGTGATTTTTTACTATAATATATTGTATTTTATCTTGTTTGTTCACCGCCCTGAGAGCTATTCTGCTAAGGGCGGTATATAAATTGAAATAATAAATAAATAAATAAAATTATGTTCTTATGAGTAGGAATGACTTGTAGACTTAATTTCCAGAATTTGAACAGGCCTATGTACTAGTTATTCAAAGACTCATTAACCTGTGATTTAATAACAGAAAATATATCCAGGTTTAGGCATCAGAATCTTTCATATATAGAATTTTTCATATTGATATGAAAAATTCTGATGCCTAAACCTGGAGAGAGATATATAGATATAGATATAATTGTGATTAACCAAACAGAGGTTTTTATTATAGTAACAAAACGTTTCAGCTTCCGCCTTCATCAGCTGCCAACATACAAATGCTGTTACCAAGGTGGCAGTTATAGAGCTTTGAGGATGGAATGCTCAGAGGGGCTTCATTTGCAGAAGCTAAGTAGTGGTGGTACTGTCCTCCAGGTTCAGGCCATGTGGTGCCAAGGTGTCCAGAGAGTAAATCCAAAAGTTCTCCCTTTTGGTCAATGCTGCTGGATCTGCTGGCATCTCTATCGCTGTAATAGAAAAGCCCAACAGGCTGTGACCCTCGATGTTAAAATGCTTTGCAACTGGTTGCTCCACATTTTTTTGTCAAAATTGCCGACTTGTGGTTCCTGAACTGTGTGCGTAGGTCAGTTGTGGTCTTTCCTACGTATTGGATATGACATCCTGGTCTTTTGCACTCGATGATGTAAACTATATTGCAGGACCTGCAGGTGATGTTCTGTTTGATGTAATATGTCCTGCCTGTCCTAGTGCTTGTAAAAGTAGCTGTCTCCCTGAGGTACACACAGGTGACACAGCATTTGGAGTGACAAAGATGAAACCCTGGATTGGTGATAGGTGGCTTAAGCACAGCTCTCACCAACAGTCTGCGCAAATTAGGAGGTTGGCAAAATGCTATAACAGGAGGCCTGCTGGTAAGATGTTCAGAGTTTGCCAGCAATGGGTAGCTCTCCTTGATTGCTCGGTGACAGGAGATGCTGGATGGAAATCTACCACAAACGGAATCCGTTGCTCTCTGCTCTTTGACACCTCAGTATGATGGAGGAGGTTTTCTCTGGACAGAATGGAGGCTCGGTGGATGTTGCAATTGATAATATGTGGAGAATATCCTCTTCGAAGAAGGTGTTCTTTAAGTTCACTGATCCTTCTCTGGTATTTATCTTCAGTGTTGCAAATAAGTTTGATTCTCAGAGCTAAGCTATACACAATGTTCTTCTTTATATGCCTAGGATGGCAGGATTTCCAGTTTAAATAGGTGTGGGCATCAGTGGGTTTGCTGTAGAGATCAGTGGCTATTTTGTTGTTTTCAGTGGTAAGAAGGACATCCAGAAAAGGGATATGTGGATTGTCATTTGTACTATTAAATGTGAACTTAATAGAGGGATGGATAGAGTTGATGTAATTTTTAAATTGTTCAAAACTCTCTTTACCTTTCGTCCAGACCATAAAGATGTCGTCAATGTATCGCCACCATATAAGTGGTTTGTTGATGGCCTTTTTGAGGATCTCCTGTTCAAGTTTACCCATAAAGAGATTCGCATATGATGGAGCCATGTGAGTCCCCATAGCTGTGCCTTGTAGTTGCAGGTAGTGTTCTCCATTGAATGTAAAGTTGTTACAAGTCAGGACTAGCATAGCTAGACTTGTGAGAACCTCTGTTGGAGGATTGTTCATATCTCTGATGTTAAGGAACTCATTTAAAGCCTGAATCCCATCATTATGTGGTATATTGGTGTAAAGAGATGTGACATCTAAAGTAGCTAGTATAGTATTGTTGTGGAATTGATACTACTTGTTTAAAGACTCAATTTTAAGCAAGAAGTCCTTGGTGTCTCTGATATATGATGGGACGTTTTGCACCGTGTTTTGTAAATTTAAGTCAATGTACAGAGAAATCCTTTCAGTAGCTGTGTTGTTACCTGAGACAACTGGGCGACCAGGATTGTTGGCTTTGTGGATTTTAGGCAGCATGTAAAACCTTCCAGGGCTGGGATTTGGATTAACAAGGAGATCAGCAGTTTCCTCTTTAAGAAGTTTCCTACTTGTAAGGTTTTGTATAGATGTAATGATACAAGTATTGAGATCTGTGGTGATGTCTTTGTCAAGAAATCTATATGTTGTTTCATCCTTTAGTGGTCTTTGACACTACAGACTATATAGCAGAAGGTCACCTTGGTAACAGCATTTGTATGTTGGTAGCTGATGAAGGCGGAAGCTGAAAAGTTTTGTTAATATAATAAAAACCTCTGTTTGGTTAATCACAATTACGTTCATATATATATATTAGGTGATTAACGGAATCCTTCTAGGGATCCAGAGCAAGCTTGAGTGAAGTTCTGTTTGTTGCTTTCAAAACTGTCTTATATAGATATAGATAGAGATATAGAGATATAGATATATAGATATAGATATTCATTCATGTGGTTTGGTTCTCATTCATAAATAATCCCTCGACATAGTCAAGTAATGCTCCAGTGATAAGTGCCTTGGTAATTGATCTTTTGGCTCTGTTTGAAGAAATATTTAATGTGCCTTAATGCAATTCAGTAAGTAGCAAATTGCAAAGGATATTTTACCCTTTTTTATATTGTCAACTAGACTAGAACAACACACAATCTCTTAGATTTAATTTTCCAGAATCTTCTGACCATGTGACAAGAACCTTATGCTTCCAGGAAATAAACTTTACCCGCAGAAATTGAAAGTCTTTCAAACAAAACATAGAAGTAAACAAATCAGCAGCAGGTCTCTTGCAAATCTGGCTGCTTCTTTTGCTCATTACAGAGTACAGCCCTCTAGAAGTTGCTGGGTTCCAACTCTCATAATCCCTGACCAGGCAGTATGATTAGGAAAACCAGTTGTTGGAAGCCTCAGGAGGGGAGAGTGTTCTTGCACTCAGGTCCTGCTTGCGGGCTTCCCCCAGGCACCTGGTTGGCCACTGTGAGAACAGGATGCTGGAATAGATGGGCCACTGGCCTGATCCAGCAGGCTGTTCTTATGTTCTTATGTTCCCATCCCTGCCGTAGATGGAATAGAAATTTGGCTCCATTCCTACACTGATGACATGTAATGTATTGTCAAAAAAATCAGATCCTACACTAAGTTATAATGATTGATTAATGCCTGATGGTTGGATACAGGCAAACAGATTAAAACTAGGGCTGTGCTCTGGATTTGGCTGAGGCCCAAATCTCAAACCAAACTGGGCTGGTTCCAGGGGATCTGGGCTTGAAATGGGGTGGGTAAAGAGAGCTCCAGATCAGCCTGGCTTGGGTCAGCCCACCCACAGTGATCTAGAGCTGTTAGGGGGTGGGACATCTAGCAGGAAGGCTGCAGACCCCAGCAGGATTGAACACTCCACTCACCAGCTGCTGAGAGGAGGATTCAGTCCTGTGGGCTGCAAGGTGCTGCTTCTTAAAAGCTTTCCATGCGAGGAAGGCTACTGCAACACAGCACACAACAGGACCAAACCCTGCTGCTCTGGGCTGGGAGGCAGGAAAGAGATGCTTCTCTCTCTAGAGGCTGCAGGGTCCTTCCTCTTGTGAAGTAGCACCCTTCAGGATCAGACTGTTACTGTCCTTCCCTCACCCCTCCTGAACATATGTTTCATTACAGTTTTAAAAAACCAAATTTAAACATTTGCCCCAAATCCCAATTGCTTTGTGGATGGATCCATGGCAAGGAGGGTGGTAACTGGATCATCCTAGGCTGGGTTGGCCCAATCCACGGTCATGGATCCAGGCTCTGGGTCGTGTCAGGGACCGTGCACAGCCATAGTTTAAACTAGAGCTAAGAATGTTTCTCTTTTATTTACCCCCACCCTCTGAATTTTCTCCCCATAATTTTTACCATTTGTTTGTGACAGCTACAATATCCTCTCCCTGCCCCAGGCCATGGAATGATCCTAGGTCCAGGGCATTGTAAAGGATGCAAAAAGAAGGCTGGGAAACACAGTTTCTGCTGCTGCAGGAAGAAGAAACCTTTGGGACGGGGGAAATAAACTACTGCCACCTGCTAATAATGAAACTGTTGTAGAATTTCTTTTTCTGCAGAGGAACACCCGCCCCTTTGAACTGTGCTGTCCATAAACAGAGTGAAGAATTTGAAGAGGCCACTTGTACACAGGTAGAATTGAAAACAAATCTAGGCTAGACTGAGCTAATGATGTTCAACAGATCTTTTGATCTTAGGAATGTAAGCAGCACAGGAAGCTTTATAAAGGGAGCTTGGCTGTTCATATCTATTCACAATCAAGAGATGTTCCTTGATTTAACAATGCACCTAGAAGCCCAGGTGGTCTGGGACCCTGTTCACCCATTCTACGGGATGAGAAACTATTGAGCATTTGTCTGAGTCAGACCTGAATGCTTACTATCATTCATGCCATTGTAATTCAAGGCTAGTGTAATGTGCTTTTCACGGGGATGCCCTTGGTGGTTTGAAACATTCAATTGGTGTGGGATGTGGAGGCTTGCTTTCCAACATTTGACACGGCTTTACAAAAGTGAGAGCACTTCGTTTCCTATTCCAAGAATAAAATATGGTGCAAAGTTGTGCACATTTCCTTGCAAATGACTGACAGTGGTGCTCTTCAAATTGGCCTTGTTGCAAAATGAGCAGCGCTGAAACAGTCGCTGCTGATCAGTTTTTAAGTGCGGTGAGCCAGATTTAGAACAGACCCAGCAGATGGGATCCTAATGAACTGGTAGTGAGTTATTTTATAAATAACTGGAATTGGTCTCAGATGTCCAAAATCATTTGTGTTTAAATATCTGGCTCAAAGACAAAAAAAACTACTGTTGCTTACAGATCTCTAGATTGAACTTTCGAACTTCCCTTTTTCTCCCCCTCTTTGCACAAGTCATGGGAAAATTTCTTTCAGGGGGAGGGGGAAAGTTATAATGTCTGGGATGAAAATGCAACTGACAGCATCACAATAACCAAGAAACCAATTCTTCTATCTCAGAGAAACAGGCTACAAAAAGTAAGTGTGAACCTGTTGTATATTGGGAAGAAATGCCTCTGCATACTGCTTTTCATATATGTTATAAAAGTGTGATTGAAAGATTGTTTTACTTGCAGCATGTATTCTCTTGAATTTCTTTTCCCCTCCTCTCCAAAATCATTTGTTAATCAAAAAATGGATCCCTGTGAATGTATTTCACTTCTTTTTACAGGAGTAAGCATTGCATTGTTGTAATTACAGTTTTCCCTGAAGGAGCTTGCTTGTTCTTTTTTGTGATGTGATATTCAGCATCCTGATCCAAAATGCAGTGAATGAAAACCGTGTCAATAGCTGTGAAATACTTTAAATCTCAAGTCTTTGAACTCATCTCTGCTACATTGTGAAGCAACTTTTTTTTTTAAAAAAAGTAAGTTGCTTAGTACATCTTGAAATGTAAGTGAAAAAGTTGCTTAGTACATAGTGAAATTACACTAGGGTAACCTGGGCCTGGAAAACCATCTAAAGTTGAGGCATTCACCTCTAACAAATCTGGATCAGAGAGCCAAATCTATCCCCCATTTGCAGTGGAGGCAGGCCCATGAGGGCAAACAAGGTGCTGCCCCACCAATCTCAGTCTGTCCTCAGCCAAACCCCTCCTGCCTGCCTTTTATCAGATATTTTAATTTCTATTTCAGATTTTGTGGAGATATATTTTTATTATATTTATATCCCACCTTTCCTCCAAGGAGCTCAAGATGAAGTACACATCTCATCCTCACAATAACCCCATGAGGTAGGCTAGGGTAAGAGAAAGTGACTAGCCCAAGGTTACCCAGTGGGCTTCATGGCTGAGTGGGGGTTTCAGCAAGCCTTCCCAAACATATCATTGAGTTTCTGTATCTGTTTTTAAGTTTTATTGATTTTATCTGTGTTTTAATTATAGAAAATACAAATTTACCTAAAGTAATAATTAACATTGTGGATTTTAGGTAGGGATTAATGAGAAATTGATTCAGTTTACATTTCAAGCTGAATCTATCAAATTTGCACTTTCTGAAACAATATGAGAAGCAAAACCCAGCCATCCTTCCAAATTTGCACTTACCCAAATTTTGTGATGCAGTTCTCCAGCCAAAGAATGCTCACATAAATGCATATATTAGGGAAAAGTGTGCCTAAAAATGAATATACAAATGAAAATAACATACAAAAATGCATTATATGATGAGAAACTGATGGCAAAAAAATTTACATAGTCAAAACCACTTACAAAAATGTGCTGATTAGGATAAATTTGCACTAAAATGCTGGAGAATTTTCATGAGGATTTTTTTTTAAAAAAAATGCAAATTGCTGCAGAAATGTTGAGAACTGAATATAAGATTGAAAAAATGAGAAACTGACAGATCTTTCCATCCCTAATTTTAGACTTGTTTTCTCAATAACTGTATTATGTACACTGCTTGGAGATTTTAATGATTAAGTAGCCTATGAATCTTTTTGAATAAAATATTACAAGACCTAAAACATGGAAGCAGAGAGTTGTCACATGTAGCCTGCAATAGCATTCTATTGATCAACAGCTTTGGTTGTTTAATCCAGCTCTTTCCTGAGTGAAGGCATGTTTTCTGTTCCCTAACCTTCTCTCCATCTCCCTTCAGATGTCCTGGCATGGGATGAGGACTGGATTTCTGCCATAATTTAAATGCATTCATACCTTCCATTCTGTGCAGATTAAGCAACAGAGGACCAGGTCTATAGCTATCATCACTCATACACATTTCCATAATCATTCCAAAGGATAGGCTGCCAATTATATCCTTGACTCTCTATCTTGTCTGTATGATACAATTCATGAGGGTTTTGCAGATTGTAAATTGGTCTTTTTTCAGTGCCAAATTTGTGGGGCTTCTGATATTTTGCAGCATGAAGACTTTCCACTTGACTCTCGCTAGTAGAAAAACCAGAGTCTCCTGTTGAAAAGCCAACTACCTGCTACCTACAGATACAAAGACCACCCAGAAAAGCCATTTCAAGTTGATGCACCTATATTGCCTGCAGAGTGGTATGTTGTACTCTTCAGGAGTACTGCCAATTAATCCAGGGCTAAATTTCAACATCTGAGTAAGTTTACCTGATTATTTAAAAGAGTTTCACTCCTTAAGCAATGGTTAACCAATGCCAATGATAGCAAATAGCCCAACATGTTGAATATGACCCAGCTTGTATTACTTATTTTCATTTGTTCTAATTAGAGATATTTTAAGCACATGGTTAAGTTTCCTATTGAAATCAATAGAACTCAAAAGTGCTTCATGTTATAATCCCAAACACGCTTGCTGAGGAGTAGGACTGGGAAAGAAATTTCACATATAAAGGTGAATCTTACAAAATTCACACTTTCCAAAACTATATGTGAATCAAAACATAGCCATCCTTTGCAATCCTTACTTCTCCAGAGTTTGCAAAGTTCTCCAGCTAAGAAATGTGTACAAAACTGCATATACTATGGTAAAGTGTGCATAAAAATGGATCTATTAATGAAAATAACAGAAAATGCATTATATGAGGGAGAATTGCTTGCAGAAAGGTGTATATTAGGTAAAATTGCATACCAAAATTCTGTATTAGGAGAAATACATGTTAAAATGCTGATGAATTTCCATGAGGACTTTTTTTAGAAAAAATCTCAAATTTATGTGGAAATATAGAGAATGGAATTTAAGATTGGAAAAATGAGAAACAAAGAATCCAAGATTGATATATCATCCATCCCTATTAGGGAGTAAGCCTCACTGAGCTCAATGGGACTGAATGTCTGCATAAACATGCTTAGGATTGCACTGAACATTTGTTGGATCCCAGTTGTTACTTGCAAGTAAATCTTATTAAGGTAATCCCAAATCAGCATGCTGAAGACAGCAATCTACATTTCCTTTAGTGTTAATAGACCAATGGATTGGAACACGTAGTCCAGTCTTTTAAAATTACACCTCCTCCACAACCAGCATTTTAACTTTTTGCA
The DNA here is from genome assembly GCF_030035675.1 of Rhineura floridana. Lineage (NCBI taxonomy): Eukaryota > Metazoa > Chordata > Lepidosauria > Squamata > Rhineuridae > Rhineura > Rhineura floridana. Next base: position 127,478,140 of record NC_084480.1, read on the forward strand.
TTTTAACTTAATTTAATTTATTTTCTTGTTATGTTTGCTGTTATTGATTTTTGATTGCTTTATTGTTATTGTATTATATTGTTCATTTTATTGTATTTTGTTTTTCACCGCCCAGAGAGCTATGGCTACTCGGGCGGTATATAAGTTTAATAAATAATAATAATAATAATAATAATAGTAATAACAACAACAACCTTCTGTAGGAAGTACAAAGCTACCTTGCATGCTCAGCCAGGGGAATCTTCATCAGAGGATGACCAAGGGCTCGATCTTTGCATCTAGCCCTGAGTCAGGCTCCATCTGGGGGTGAGGAGCAAGGGTCCTGCAATAAGGCCAAAGAAGGGCCATCTGCACCCAAGGTGAGTTTATCTTCTGACATTGAGGCTAAATGGGTCCCAAGTAGGGTTGCCAGGTCAATGGCCTGAGACTGATCCTGTGTCTTTAGGAGAAGAGAAAGTCAGCCAAGTGCAGGTGTTCTTGCAACTCTGTAATGGGAAAAACCACAAGGTGGAATTCTCCCTTCCCCCTCCACAACTTTTAAAGATACAGAAGACCTCTTGGAGGCCGGGCCTGGCAACACATGAGGGCAATAGACACCTCCTCCTATGACACCATGTTAGCAAAAACTTCTGGAGCAGTACCATCTAGAGAAAGATTTACCACTTCTGCTGTTTGTGAGTACTAGGCCTTCAGCATACACTAAGGACACAAACATACACTAGGAAAATGTCAGCTGATAAGTGAAATATTCAGCAAAACAATGTGTGTGTATCTGTATCTCTCTCTCTCTTGCAAATCTTCCAAATTATAAAGCCAGCTCCTTTTCAAAGATCAGAATGTACTCCCTCAGATACAAACAGCTATACACATGTGCTTGCCTATACTTTACAAACCTTATCAAAGGTTCTTCTCTGGGTTCATTACTAGTATGAGTACGGAACAAATAATTGATTTTTTTCAGTTATGGCATTCTAGCTTTGAAATGTTATTTCCAGAGAAACTTACCTGATGCCTACTCTGCTGTCATCTAGGCATCACCACCACAGTTGATCTGTTTTAGTCAGATTATTTTAATATTACTTCTATGATGCCTTTTGAGATTTGCTGTTTAAGAAGTATTTTAATGTATAAATTATTTTGTGGTATTCAAAAATATTTGATGTATTCAAATAATGTATTTGAAGGGTGATATATAAATCATGTAAGTCAATAAATAAATAGTACTAGGAAAGAGCTAAGGCTGCAATCCTATATCTACTTCCCTGATAGTAAGCCCTAATAAACTTAATGGGCATTATATGTGCATAAACATGTATTTTTTTTCAATTAATTTTTATTCAAGTTTCCAAAACCAAAACAATACAAAAAGACAAAACACAATTCAACAACTAATACAATAAAAAAAGAAAAAAAAGAAAAAAAACATAAAAAATATTGACTTCCGATTTGTCTTAGTTCAGCTATAAATCTATAATATATAACAAGCCTGACTCTAAATAGATTATAAAATCACCCTCCTCCAGCGGTTATCTTAATTGGTTTCAAATCTCATTAACATCATATCATTTTATTCTTCCACAAAAAGTCAAAGAGAAGTTTCCAATCCTTGAGATATATGTCCATCAATTTTTTTTCTAGATAAACATGTCAATTAATCCAACTCATCAAGTCTACTAAGTCCAGTAATTTCAAATCGCTCTTCTTCCATTATCCGTATTGATTCCATCTTCCATCTTCCATCTTTACGCACCCCATAATCTTGCTGTCATAGTCATATAATAAAAGTCTGATAGGAATTTCCTTTATCACAGATATTTTCTTGCCATCCATTCCGAACGTATCACTGAAGTATTGTTGCAAAGCCACATCTCTGTTCCTCTTTTTTACATGATACACTAGCACATCTCTTGAGGATTTTTCCATTGACACAAAACAGGGATTAATTCTGTTAACTTTCTCCATTTCAAGTTCCATCAAATCCTTCCAGTCCAGGAATTTTTTTGAACCGATAATATCTTTATCTCCAATTTCTTTAATTCCTTCAGGGACAGCGCTGAGTTCCAAACCATAATATTTGTCTCCAGGATCCATCACAGCCAGGAAATCCAAATCTTTTTCCATGTCCATATTTTATCCAATCTCCATAGTTTGAACCTTGCCTTTAATTTCTCTTTCATCCTTTTTTGGTTTTCCAGATCTATCTTTATTCTCCTTTCTCATAGAATCCTGAATTTCTTTCAGCTCCTGTCTCATTTCTTCAAATTCAATTCTCAACGCTTGACTATTATTTCTCAGTTCTTGTTTTATTGACTTAATCCCATTCATTATTTTCTGAAACATGTCTAAAGATAAAGTCCCTTCTTGTACATCAATAGTCTTCTTAATTGTCATTCTTAAAGCCAAAGGAACAAAACTCCTTCAATTTTCAATGTCCCAAGCAAAGAGCAGTTTATTTCTTTATCCAGTTACAAAGGAGTTAATCTTTCAAACCAACTGGCGTCACACTCTAGATAGCTCTTATTTCTTAAATGCCCAGAAGTGCAAAAACAGCTTTAGTTTACAGCGTACAAATAACTAGTAGCAGAAAGAGTGAGCAGATTCGTCAAAAAAAAAAGTAGATCAGAAAAAATAGTCCCAGACTTATGTTACACAAAAGTCTTATAAATCAAAAATCTCTTCCAATCAGAAACCCCTCATTCGTTGTAATCTTTATAATGCTATTTTCCATGTCAGCTTTTTGCAATAACAAAAAGATAGGCTATTTTTATTTTCTTCCCCCTTAATTCCGTGAGTAAAAGAGAAGGAGTTTTGACTCACCCAGGTTATCTTAATTGCTGTTCCTTTGACAAATCTCTTTAGCTGTATAGATAAGAAAGTGATAATCGTAGACAGGAGAATGCTTGCCTGTTAGTCCGTATTTTTTTAAAGAGGAAAAAAACCCGGATCACTTGTTCAGCTGAGCTAGCTAAAAATCCTCGCTCCGTTTGAGCTGCTGGAAGACCTTCTTTCACAGACAATTCTGACGAATTCCGGTCTCCAACAATCACAACAAAGCTGTGTGGGAGATCTCACGTTTCTTCCTTATCCGGAAGAAATTATCCCCAGTCAAAAAAAAACTTTTCTGACTGGATTTATAACTGAAAAAGTTTCATCCAAGACGAGAGCCGTCTCAGAGGCTGCACAGGCGGAGGGATCCTCCTGGGAAGTCCGTGCATAAACATGTATAGGATTGCATTGTTAATTAGGAAAGAGATGGTGCCTCATCATTTCAACCCAGACTTTCAGCATTCAAACTTCAAAACTATTTAAGGCAAAAATAGTGGGTGGCATGAAAACATGTAAAGGATACAGAGTTTATGTGCGGATTTCCCAGGACACAACATTGCTGTCTCATAGGAAACATGAGCTAAAGGACAGAGCTATTTGGGTTTGACTTGCCCATCAAAGGAAACCATAAAAGAAATTCCAGACAATATAGTCCGATTTTTCATTGCAGTGGCCAAGGAAATCCTGGCAGTGCTGCAAGGCTTGTAAAGCTGACAAAGGCCACAAATTTGCTGGGTCTCTCTCATTTTCATTGCTCTCCATGCGCCATGAAAGTGACAGAATCATTGATTCAGCAAAGTCCTTCAAGCATGTGCCTTTGCTTGAGTATGTTAAGAAGTACCATTAAAGTCAATGGAACTCATTACTTATATGCAATTAGAGTAAAGCAATTGTTTGTGTCCAATGCTGACTCAAGGTGACCAGAAGCATAAAAGAAGGGTCTGTAGAACAGAAAAAGTGGTAAGACATAAAACTGTTGTCTCTTAGTTGCATGGGATGGCCTTTCTTGAAGCTTTAACTTCAAGTTTCTCTGGATTATTTCTAGAACTTATGACAGCAGACAGAGGAAAAAATGTAAAATCATACTGCACTTCTTGATGAAAAAAATATTGAACTGCAAATTAATTTAATAGTTCATTATTGTTGAATATACTGAAGGATTACTGTTGGTTTCACGGTTGAAGACAAGCAAATTGCATCCATATCAGAAGTGTGGGAAGGGGCAAAACTCAGTGGTAAATCCACATGCTTTGCATGCAAACAGTCCCAGTTTCAATCCCTGAGATCTCCAGGTAGTTCTGTGACAGACTCCTGTTGGGAACCCCGGCAAATTGCAGCCAGTAAATGTGGACAATACTGAGCTAGATGGACCAATGGTCTGACTCTATATAAGGCAGCTTCCTGTGTACTCTTATCCATATGTTATAGGTTTGGCATCATTATGAAGGCAACAATTAATGCAAAACGTTGCGAATAAGAAAGTATTCGGGTTTTTGTTTGTTTTGTTTTGCTTTCTGCAGATATTTCCATTTTTCTGAACTCTGGTGTTATGTGTTCTGGACAATTAATATGCAGTTTTCACAATTCCCTGGTTGCTGTTTCACATTGCTGTGTATTTCAAGCTCAACAGTTTGTGTAGGTCATCATTGCCTAGCAGTTTGCTATTGTTTCAGATGCCAGGCAACTTTTCAACTGACTGGGTTATATTTTGCATCTTCCACCGTTCTTTGGAAACAAGTTAAATTAAACTGTATTTAGCCAACAAGTTGCCACTTACCCCACCCTTTTTAACAGATCCATAACAATTATTTGCAGACCTCTTTGAAACACTTGTCTGCAGCTGTATCATTCATTCTCGCCAACAAAGAAGTATTTAATGCAAATGGAAAACCTTCATAATTAATGGTCATTGTCATTCTGCTGTATTAATTATGGTTTGTTTATTTATTTATTTATTGGTGTGTCTTAATGGTTCTGAGGCTTATAAATGCTTTATGGCATATTGGTTATTGTTATGTGTATTTAGTTGGTGGTTTTATATCTTGTTGCTCATAGCTCTTGGCTCTCTTGGAAGGAAGAACAATCTAGAAATGTATTCAGTCAATTAATATACAGTCATAAATGTGTTATGAATAATACATCATGTTTTGTTTTGTGATGGTTAGTTCACACATACATGCTTATCACTTGTTGATTGTAGCATATAATGGCAATGTGTGCACATGCATGCACGCATGTGCGAGCAAACCATTGCAGATCAAGCATCACAGATATGTAACTTCAGATGCACTGTTTTTCAGTGAAACTGGTTCACAGACCTGTGTGCCCTGAGGGAAGGTAGATAGAAGAAGCCCATGCCAAAGAGCTTGTCCCATGCCAAAGAGCTCGTCCCTTTCTCAACTTCTGTGTGCCCTGAAAGCTGGGTGGCTGGTGAGACTGGTTGGGCATAAGCCACAGAAGACAACAGTAAGTGGAGCCGGAGACAGTGACAGGCAGAATTAACTAATTCTAGCTTTGTGCCCATTCTCTTGCTGAGTTCTGCAAGGTCAATACTGTGATGAAGGAAGAGGAACCTGATAGGCAGTGCCACCCCCTTGGGCTTGTTTTAAGTAACAAAGCAGGCTGGGGGAGGCTGACTGAGGTTAGTGGGGGAGGGTCCCTTTTGCCCTAATATATTAGCCTCCCCTGCCTGAAAAAGGGGGAAATAGAAGAAGCTCGGGTCATGCTATCAGCTCCTGAAGAGACAACCAATTGCCTGAAATGATTTCACCTTTTTTAGTGTGTGTGTGTGTGTGTGAGAGAGAGAATATTTAAATTCTAAACCACCTAGAATGCTTCAGCAAAGTAGCAGAAAATAAATGTAGTCAAAGGGGTGTTCCCACATTACATTCAGTGAGTGTACAATTTGTACACAATCGTTGAGGAGTAGTTATTCCTATGTAAATTCAACAAGTATACAGTCCATGTACCTGTGTACATAATAGATGAGCTGTACAGTGGGGAGGATTGCTTAGCTGGGAGTCCAGAGTCTGTGAGTTCAAATCCCTGCTTGTGTCTCCTGGTTGTCAAAGGCCAGCTAAAGATCACCCCCACAGTGAGTGCCTCAGGGGTTATGTGCCCTGCCACCTGTGCAGCCATGGGCAAGCTGAATAGTCCCAAGGAGCCTAGTGGCCCCCCAGCTGGCAGTTGCAGACAAGGAAGGGGCTGGCTTGTGTAGCTGTGGCAAGCTGAGCAGGCCCTAGCCAGTTGGAAATGACTAGCCTCAGAGGAAGGCAATGGTAAACCTTCTCTGAATACCTCTTGCTATGAAAACCCTATGAATACAACCAAAAAAAGGATTCATAGGGTTACCATAAGTCGGAATCAACTTGAGGGCATATAACAACAAACAAACAAACAAATCAACAAGGGTACAGTAGTTTGCACAAACACTTTGACTTGTACATCGATAGCTTGTACCTGTGCTCAGTGTAGCATATGAACAAGCCTGTAGCATGTGAACAAGCCTAACACAAATGACATTCATGGGTATGAGAGACCCATGAAAATATCACCACACACATGTAACTATGTATAAATTTGCCTCCTCCCCCATCCCACACTAAATTCAACACATTTGGGCTTACTAATCACAAATACAAGTGAAGACCCACATAAAGAAATACATATCACAGGCCAGGTATTTTTGCTTGTTTTCAACTTTTATTTATTATGCATTGTTGGAGTGAATTATTGCACTGCGCTTAAAGTTCTTATGCTAGTGTTTAAAATCCTAAACTACTTAGGTTCCAAATATCTGAAAGACCACCTCCTTCCCTATAGATCCTCTCAGGTATTGAGATCAGCAGAGAGGGCTGCCACTCTCAGAAGTTGGAGGGGGGCTGGGGGAGGTCATTTTCCATGGCGGTCCCTAAGTTGTGGAACTCTCTGCCCACCAAGGTGTGTCTGGCACCTTTGCTGTACAGTTTTATGTGAATGCTGAAGATGCACCTCTTTATCCTAGCCTTTGACACCTGAGACTTGTATTTTTAGGACCACTCTATTTTGGGATTTTAGGTTGTTTTTAAATTGTTTTTAATGTAATGTTTTAACATTATTGGGACCTTTGGATGAGGCAGGTAACTGATGATGATGTGGAATTGTTCTCTATATTCAAAAGCAATAAACTTCAGAACTGGTGTGATCTTTAAGTTGGCTCCTATAGAAACCAACCAAAGTGCATAATTATTCTGGCAAAAATAAATGATGTGAAAAGAAGAGCCTAGCCAGTAAATGGATTTCTGTAAAAGTCTTGGTGCGTTGCAATGTGTGGAGAATGTGGATAGAGAAAGAGAGAATAATCTCCTGTCTCTCACAATACCTGGAATCATTCGATAAAGATGAATGTAGATGACCAGGACAGACGAAAGGAAGTGCTTCTTCACACAAAGCATAGTTAAGCTATGGAATCTATTGTTGTGGTGATGGTTGATTTCTATCCCGCCTTTTGGCCAAAAGGCCCTCAAGGAGGCTTACAAAAAATGAACACAAATATGGAAATACATATCAATAAAAACAGTACAATTTTAAAAATTAAATAACAAGGTAACAACATTATTAAAAAGCAACAATAACAACTTTCAATGAAAATAGAATAACAAATCACACTTTCCTAACACTTTCCTAATAAATTCCTAACAATTACACAATGTCTACTAGTTCTTACCTCAGTATGTTGACATCAAAACATGATGCCACTGAGGTGTCCTGCTGGTACTGCATCTGCCAGTCCTAATACAGGAAGAGGAGCAGGAGCAGTCCAGCTTTTTGTCAACGTAGACAATGTCTATGGTAAGCGGTACTTCAACTTGATCACGAGGATGAAGCGGTCGACGTTCCGCCTGTTGTAGATCATTGCAAAGGTGGAAACGAAGGGCTCAGAAAGAAAGGAGAGGAAAGAAGTAGAAGTCTGCTTGGCGTGGGTGGGTCTGCCCGTAGGAGAGATGGAAACGATGGGCTCTGAGAGGAAAGGGGTGGAGGCCTGCTCAGCGTAGATGGATCTGCCTGCAGGGGAGGCCCCCGCGCCGGAGCTCATATCTTTGGAGAGTTGCTACGGGTCTGCCATCATGGCCAGGTTGTATGACGAGAGGCCCAGTGGGGAGGGTGGTGGCAAAAAAAGACGCGGTGGTGAAGACAGGCAGTTGGTGCTTGGTGGCTCTGTGGCTTTCAAAGGTGAAGATGGCACAGCTGCCTCTCCACCAAACTGGACAACAAAAAGCCCAGCAGGGAGGGCGGCAGCAAGGAAGAAGTGGCAGCAGAGATGAGCAGGCAGCATTTGATAGCTCTGGAGCTTTTCAAAAATAAAGGTGGCACAACTGTACCTCTGCCAGTAACTCTGCTCTGCACTAGCTGGCAAAGGTGTTCAAAATAAAGCACCAGCAGCTTGCCTGCTGCTCTTTCTCTGCTGTCTTCTTGCAACCTCGCAGGAACCCCGCAGGAACCCATTCACACCCCCGCTCATGCAGCCGCCATCTTGCCCAGCTCCATAATAATGTTATGACAAGAAGTGGGGATGGCACAAACTTAGAAGGCTTTAAAGGAGTATTAGACAAATGTATGAAAGATAAGGCTATCAATATTACATCTAGGCTGAATGCCATTTGCTGGTGGAGAACAATGGGGCAGGTGTGTTGCCGTCATGCTTGTGGCCTTCCCAGAGGCATCTGGGTGGCCACTGTGAGAAACAGAATGCTAGACCAGACAGCATTCAACAAAGGGCTGCAGCTCTATCTCTAGCTGCATCTTCACTGAGAGGAGCCTCTTCATTTAAAAGGGCCTTGCTTGCTTTAGTAATTGTTGACCCTGATGGAATGGGGAGATGGTGGTTCCATGGGGTAGAAATGGCAGTTCCATTAGGGTTTTTAAGCTAGAGTCCTCAGTCAGAGGAGGGCCGCACACCATCTCCTCAGGCTGGAGAGGGACAGGCACAATAGGCTTGTTTCCACCAGTGCCTCCAGTGTACTATGCAGATCTGAGGTTCGCCCCAAATATAATCACCCTGTAAATAAATGAGAATGAATGTTCAATAAAGACCAGACATTGTCAGACAGTTGTGTAAGCTTTGTGCAAGCAAATCAGGATAAATGCTGAATAAATGGATCATCTGGAGGCTCCCTAGTACTCTATCAATATTCAGGAGTATATGTGTGCAGCAGTAAATAACCACACAATAAGCATCTGCTTGCATGCAAATCCCATCAAAATGCTTTTTTTTGCTTGCCCCCTCCCCTCGTATCTTCCCACTGGGCATATGCACATCAATAACAAAACAAGTGCCGGGGGCAGCAGAGGCAGGCATATACAGCAATGAAATGAAAGTGGTGGCGAACTGTGCAATACTTTAATTCCAGTAATTCTCTTGAATTCAGTGGAAACTGTGGCAGAACAAACTCTCCAAACAACCAAGGAATGGATTCTCATTGGAAGCATAAGAACGTAGGATAGCTGACTTATATTAAGTCAGGTCATTGGTCCATGTAGCTCAGTACTGCCAGCACTGACTGGCAATGCTTTCCGGGGTTTCATACAGACGTCTCTTCTAGTCCTCCCCGGAGGATCAAACTGAGGACCTTCTGCACGCAAAGCAGATCCTCTGCCACTGAGTTATAGCCTTTCCCAAACTTATCCCTACCTATAACTCAAATTGGGATTCTATAGCCATCCTGCAATCCCCTTTGACCTCAAAAATGCCTTTGCCTTTGGATTTTAGCTGGCGCCTTCTTAGGGGAAACGTTGGCTAGCATCCCAAGGGATTAAATCTGCCTTCTGCTCTTCCACAGAGTTTTCAACACAAGGCCCCACCAAGCAGGAAAAACACATACAAGAAAGAACAATTGTACAGCAACCTGGGAGACGAAACCTCATTGCACTCCCCTCACAGACAATAACGTTTCTTTTCAGTTCAGCTAATACTGCCTGACAATGCTTGAGGCAGCTCGGAATTTCCCCCCTAATTGTTTGCTCAACTTTAACTCAAAGGAGGTTGAAATCAGATTACTTGTCTCTCGAAGCTCTGGCTCCAGCGTTCTCCGGAGACATTCTGGCTCTTAATTTTATTACATCCCTGACTTGGGGACAGAATTGACAAAAACAGAAAAATATTCTGTCCTGTGCCTAGCTGGCAGAAGCTCCATTTTTCTAGATTTAATATGAGCAAGTCAGAAGAGGTGCTGAAGGTTCAATGCATTAGATGCTCCAAGGTTAGATTTTTGGATTAAAGCTGTGGATTAAAGTTGGTGTTTGTTTGTTTATTTGGCTGCTGGTTTACATGTCACACCATTGTAGAAGAACAGAAACATTCATTTCTCTTTGTTTAAATTCTGTCTCCCAATCAGGGATGTTTCCATCAAATATATCCCACCTTCAATGTTGCTGTAATGTGACCAGAAAGGATAGGCAGGAAAAGGGTGTAGTCGTCCAGGACTTTTTACTTTTTTGGAAGCAGGGTCCTGACAGGGTCCCTATGTCTCCAGCATCCTATGAGACAATCAGCATGAAAGGGGAGTGTGTTAGCCACCGAGAAGAGTCTACTAACATGCTTCCTTGTGCTTTCCTGCTGATTGGAGCCCATCAGAGTGAAAAGAGGTGAGTCAGCCACTGAGAAGGCTCTTCTCAGCATTTCTCTCCTTTCCTACTTATTGACTCCTAGGCATATATGTGTTGTTGTGGGAGAAGGAATTAACAAGGATCTCATTCTCAACCCATCAGCAAAAAAGGTCATGGCTGTGACTAACATGAAGGGACCCTGCACTTCTGAATTTGCCACTATGCTACTGGGCTGGAATGGCCTACTGTGACAAAATAAACATACCAATAGGTCCATTAAATTATTGGTACCCCAAACTAGGGATGGGGGAGGGGAATTCAGTTGGACTCACATTTTAATGTGAATCTACCTCTAATTCACACTTCGCCAAACAATATGCGAACTGAAGGACAGCTACCCTTCAAAATCAGCTTTTCTCCATTTTTTACAATGCAATTCTCCAACCAAAACATGTGTACAAAATGTATGTATGGGGGGGGAGGAATGTGCATAATAGTCACATATCCCTCTATTCTTTCAACTACTCTCAAGCTTTGCATGCTTACTTGCTCTCTCACTCTCCTTAGCAGGTGCCATTCCATATAAAATGCTCACATTGAAAGTTGAGTATGAAGTTGAGTTATTTATTTATTTATTTGATTTACATCCCACCCTTTCTCCCAGTAGGAGCCCAGGGCAGCAAACAAAAGCACTAAAAACATTTTAAAACATCATAAAAGCAGACTTCAAAATATATTAAAACACAACAACCATTAAAAACACATTAAAAGAAACATCTTTAAAAACATTTTTTTAAAAGCTTTAAAATATGTTTTAAAGGTTTAAAAATATATTAAAAAGCAATTCCATTACAGATGCAGACTCGGATAAGGTCTCTACTTAAAAGGCTTGTTGAACGAGGAAGGTCTTCAGTAGGCTCCGAAAAGATAACAGAAATGGTGCCTGTCCAATATTTAAGGGGAGGGAATTCCAAAGAGTTAGAAGTCTAACAGGCAGTATCTAGATCAGAAGTGGGAAACATTTTTCAGTCCAAGGGCTAGATTTCTAGAGGCAAATGTTTGTGGATCAACAGATGTGATTCTTCCATTGTACAGCAGTAACATGGGTAATATATTGCCCTTATGTTGTACAGCAACAATCAATATTATGGGGGTCACATGTCAGTGGTGGGCAGGGCCAGAGGCAACAGATGGGGAGCAACAGATGTGACTTGTATATTTGTAGAGTAGCGACATGGGCAATGTATTGCTCTTACAGTGTACAGTAGAAATCATGGACATTCTTCCAGGGGCCATGTATCAGTGATGGATGGATCCAGAGGCAAAAGTGGGTGGTCCAACAGATGTGACTCTTACCTTTCTACTGTAGGCTACATTTTAAGTGGAGGTTTTCACCCAGTCTGTATCTGTATTAAATTTGAAATTGTTTTTACATGAGAAATTGTCTTAATTGTTTATATAAATGAAATTCTTTTCCATGTGTTTTTATTGTTAATGATTGTTTTGTTAAAATTGCTTTAAGACGTTTCAGAGGAAGGGATTCATAAATGGAATTAAATACAAAGTAGATAATTATCACAATTCAAGGACACATTTCGGACAGGCTAGAGCACTCAAGGAGGGCATGGAGCAGGGCTGGGGAGGGGTGTGGACTGGGAAAGAGTCCCAAGTATGGATGTCAGAGAATTCTGATGACAACAGAAGAGGAAGTGGAAATTGTTGCAGTTCATAAGTTCCTCTATGGTGAAGAATGGAAATCAGTCAAGTGAATACAATCAGTATTTCTTCATGTTGGTCTTATTTTTAAGTCCACAAACTATACATGATACATAATTTTTTCAAACATTGTTTTGCCATGTCCCTTATATTGAAATGAATGTAAGTTCCATAAGTTACATTATATAGTGTGCAATGAGACAAATAACATAACATTTAGTGGAAGCCAAACTGCAGTGGAATGGAAACAATGTTGATTGTGACAAATGCAGGTTGGAACAGAAACTGCCTTCTTGCATCCCTAGTACCAAGGGCCAGAATTAGATGCCTGAAGGGGGGCATTTGACCCCCCAGCCAAAGGCTCCCCACCCTCAATCTAGAAAAAAGGGGGCAGCCATGTCAATCCATTATTGAAAAAATAACAAAATAGTCTTCTGCCAACGTAAAGACCAACAAATGTGTTATGGCGTAAGCTCAAGCCATAATACATTTGTTACTTCTTAAGGTGTCACAAGACTGGTTTTAGAAAAAAGAATGGTGGTGCTCAAGTGGGGTGAATTCGGATAGCAGTGAAGATTTTGGATTTTAAGAAGGCACATGATGGGAGGGATGGGGAACAGCTGGTAGATGTGTATGTACTGTATATGGGGGATTGGGTTAGTTTAAATAGTTTCAAAAGTTTTATAGTTTTAAAGGTCTGAGAATTAGCATTAGGTCATATCCCTATTTTGAAATGAACAGTCCTAAACCCTTTAGCCATCACCTTATATAAGGAAGTTCTTACAACATTACACTCAATGTTGTTCCACTCTGTACTTTCCCCAGTTATATTAAATTAGGCCACCCAACCATAGTAACTAGTGCTATGATGAAATTTCTCAACCCCCCCCCCCAAGAGGCTTTCATTTTTCTGTCTCATTTTCAGGGCACTTGAGAATTTCTTTAGAATTCCTTTTAGAATTTTGGTGGGTGTGAAGTTTTGAGCTTACCATATTGTTGTGAGTGGCTGAGGGTGGTGTGTATGTGTTTTTTATTTCCAGTTAACATTTCTCCAGCATTTTGCAGCCTCCCTGGCTGCCTATGCTTCATGATCTGGGGAAAAAAAACATGGGAGGGGTGATGTCACCACCTGAACTTTATTTGAAGCATGGGCACTCGGGAAAACTGCAGAATGCAGACCACTGGTGAGATGAATTAAATGATAGTCACAAGCACCCATCATGTTGTCTGCTTTGATGAGCCATGCAGAGCTGACAAAAGAGGGACTGTGCTAGATTTCTCAGAAGAGCAAGGACACCATGTCCAATCTCTCATAGATGTGCCAGTACCCACATACAGAACATGAAAGGTTATGTGGTCCAGAGTAAACTGAGAATTAAACCAGATTTTGGGGGATTTTATTTTGAGTATTTAAACACCCCTCAGCTACCTAAAAAATAAGGTAAGCACAAGCCTGTATGAAATGGCCATGTAAACACTGGGGGAAGCCTTTTTTTCTGTACAATTCCCATTGGGAGCTGTGGAACGTCATCAAGTCTCATCACTCCCAGGGGGGCTTGATTTATGTGCAGCAAAGCATGTGATGGCAATCTACACTTACTAGCTGCTCAAGCTGTGGCTGGGTAGATTCACTAGTTCAATAGTTTAAAAGAGACAAATGAGGAGGGGAACAGAGGCAGCGTGCAAACCTGAGACCACTTTATAATGGAATCTGCCAGACTGCAGATTCTGAAGTGGACAGATGTTTTGTCTGACCCACCACCAGAAGGTTAGCCCTCAGACTGAAAAAGGATCCCAAATCCCCTGGTCTAGGGCTTGGAACTTGGGAATAAAGACATGAGGTGGCATAGTAACATTTGACAAAGAACCTGAGAAGAGAGTCCTGATTTTTCTAAAGTTATAGGCAACCTCCATATACAAGTTATTGGAAATCATGTGGTATACTCCATCCCTTTGTGGTAATCTCCATGATGTGTACTCCATCCCTTTGTTACACACCACATAAATCGCAAGAGTTCTCCTACTCCTTTAGACCCTAGATCAGCCTTTCCCAACCAGTGTGCCTCCAGATGTTGTTGGACCACAATTCCCATTTTTCCTGACCATTGGCAATGCTGGCTGAGGCTGATGGGAGTTGTGGTCCAACAACATCTGGAGGCACACTGGTTGGGAAAGGGTGCCCTAGATCCAGCTCCTACAGGTTTGTTGCTGGCTCTTCCCATTTGTTGTTGTGGTTTGGTAATTTTGTTTCTCAGAATTTTTATATAGTATAATATGCAAACAATGGTGCTTCAAATGCATTCTTAACTCCAAGATGATAAATTGCTTTTGAAAGGTTGTTTTCTGCTTAAGTAAAACAACAGGTCACAGTAATGCCAAGGATATAGGCAGCCACATAGAACCACTTACAACCATGGTTCAAAAACAATCTGAACAGATAACAGTGGTGGTACAAACACCTTGTTCTGTATCTCCATTAACTTGCATGCAATACCTATGATCCCCAAAAATCTTTTAAGAGACATAAGCAGGCAGACAGGTCTGAGAACAACGCAATCCAGAGCTGCTTTTCAGTTTCCAAAGACAATTGATGAACACCATTCAGGGCTGATAATACTTCCTCTCTGCTTTCCTGAAACCCTCCAGAGAAAATACTGTATATGGGAAGAATAGAAACACCAGTTCACCAACTTGCAAAATAATGTATAATGTGGAACAGAAGCAGTCAACATGGTGATTATTAGATGGTGTGAACTACAACTCCCATCAATCCTAACCAGCATGACTAATGGTGAGGAATAATAAGAGTAAAGTGAAATGCAAAAAGTACAGATAGTGATCTAGAATGTTTACAAAATAAGCAGAGTGGTCCTTTACAACAGCAGTGACAAGGTTTGCATTAATTGGCATCTGTTATTAATTTGTCCCTGTAGTGGGAAAAGAAACAATTGTCTCTGTTCAGACTCAAATGAATGTGGGACTGAAGAGAGACAATGGTTTCCTTTCCTACTACAGATTTAATTAACTCAGCTTTGCCAAGCTGATTGTTAATTGCCTATCACTATGCTTCTTTTGCATACATTCTAACTCTAACCTGTACTCTGTCTGTCCTTCTTGCATTTCATTTCCCTTTGACCCCACCTGTATGTGTGTATGTATATATATTGGGGGGGGGACACCTTTGTCCCTCCGGAAGTTGTTGAACTACAATTCCCATCAGCCCCAGAAAATATGATCAATGGCAAGGGATTGTAGGAGTTGTAGTTCAGCAACATCTGGAGAGGCTAAAGGTTCCCCATACCTGATACAGATCTACAACTGATGAAGTGGCCACTAGTCCAGAAAAAACATATGCAATTATAACATTTGCTGGCTTTTAAAGTGCCACAGGATTTATTTATTTGATTAATTTGCTGCAACAAGTCAGCATGTCTATTACTCTAGAAGAAAATATATAAGATTACAGTGACACACCACATAAAGCCATGTGTATTGTTATCAAAGTATAAAATCAAATTGGTCCCTAGCTTAAAAGCCTTACCTAAACATCATCTGCCATCTAAAAGTAAGCAGAGATTGTGTCAAGATAGTTTCATGTGGAAGAGAGTTTCAGAGGGTAGGCACCATGATGCTCTACCCTATATCCAAATATGGGACATAAAGCCAAGTTCTCCCCACTTATTTAAATGAATGTGAGAGTCTTTTTCCAAAGATTTCAGACCTAGTATAGTGTCATAATTAACAATGATTGAACTCCCATTGCTTCATTTTGAATTGGCTCATTGTTTATGGGCTTGAAGAACAGAAGAAGAGCCCACTGGATGAGGTCAGTGGCCCATCTAGTCTAGCATCCTTTTCTTATAGTGGCCAACTAGATGCCCATGGAAAGCCCACAAGCAAGACCTGAGCATAATAGCGCTCCCCACCTGCAGTTTCCAGCCACTGGTGTTCAGAAGTATACTGCCTCCGACTGTGGAGGCAGAACATATCCACCAGGATTAGTCACTGCTGTTATCTTTATCCTTCATGATTTTGTCTAATCTTCTTTTAAAGCCATCCAAGTCGATGACTATCGCTTCCTCTTATAGGAGCAAATTTCATAGTTTAACTATGTGCTATATGAAGAAGTACTTTGTTGCTGAGTGTTTGGAAAAAGCTCATCTATTTTCTGAGATTTCTCTCCTGTCTTGTAATTTTGGTGCATAAATGCCAAGGGAGGTATGTACATACAGAGGCATGCCCATATATTTTAGCTTACTCTCCCCAGAATCTGTAGTTTCCTGCAAGAGCTGCTTAGAAATTCAATATACAACTGCCCCATTAAAAAAAAGACCCAGGAACAATAGACACTTTACATCTGGATGATGAACAGCAATCAAATTAAATATATGCAAGGGGAAAAGTTAAAAAAACTGAATCAGAAAAGAAAACACAAAACAAAAGGAGGCATGGTTGAGTGGTAGCTCACAGCAATCAGTAAGAGTTTCATTTAAAGAAAAGGGTTAACATTAGGACTGTGCACAAATCACAAACCAAATCAGGCTGATTCAGCCTTGTTTGTATCATGTCCAGATCGGGTTGTAGCAGCTACAAATCTCTACAAAGTGGATCAGCCAGTCTTGAATCATTTTGTAGAGATTTGTACAGATATCTAGTCTAAAAAGTATTTAATGAATCTAGACAGGGTGTCTCTGAAATGGAGCAATTACAACAACATATAAGGAGAACACCAGGGTGGGGAGAGAGGGAAGAAGGCTAGATTGCTATCACCCCATCCAACACTCTCCAATCACAGTGCTTGTAAGAAGTGAAGTCTTAAAATGTAGAAATCTTTTGTAGGTTCTCTGTCTTAGAAGTGTTGGGTGCATTTGGTCCTTTTGTGTATGCTTTCTGTTCTTTCCAAATCAATTCCAGTCCCATCCTTATTGACATGTATTTTTTTAAAAAAAATCCTATTCTCATTGCTAAGAATTATTATTAAATCTTGTGGGCCTATTTAGCCACAGCTTTCTGAAACAACAACACAACATTTTCCAGTTGGTTGCTGCCCACAAACAATAAAAGCACTCAAATTGTGTGGTTATGTTTTATTTTTTATTATTTTTAGCCAACCAGCCAAACCTTGTATGCATATTAGCCAGCATTCAGAGTTAAGTAATAGTAATAGTAGTAGTAGTAGTAGTATTTCCAGTTGCTAACCACAATGAATATTATTAAAACTAAATAGTATTTTTATTTCCCCCTGTTGTTGGCAATCTGCCCCCTATATGACAGCATCACTTTAAAAAAAGAAATTTTAAAGATGGAAATCTGGCAGGGTTAATCCCCTTTATAGGGGCTATCATGTCCCCAAATTCCATGTCCCTATATGCATATCACCTCCATGGTGCTGCCAGCCCATACCTGCCTAATGTTACCTACTTGTATCTAGTATCACAAACCCCTGGAGATACCCACTTGAAATTTGGCAGGTTTAATTGCCTCTATAGGGGCTACCCTGTGTGGAAAACAAAATTGTTATGTGTGTTTTAATTTTAAAACATTTTAAAATTTAAAGATGGGTAGGATGTAATGTGGCAGGATTAATTGCTATATACCAACTAGCATGTCTCCAAATTTCGTGTCTCTAAGCCAAAAATAAGAAAGTTATGGCTATTTCAGTTTTGCAATGTAAGTCAATAGGATTTCTGGAGATCTGTAATATCCAGATTGTGATCTGCCAGATCGGGTCTGAATACATCCAGACAAGATTGGGCCTGATCTGTTTTTACAAATTGGAGCCACAAATCAGATCAGGAGGCTCCATGAATGGCCCTAGTTAATATTATAACAGTGCCTCATCTGCATTATACATTTAAAGTAGTATAATGTCACTTTAACAGTTTAATGTTACTTTGGAATTTTTGGAACTATAGTCTGTTAAGATTGCTGAGAGTTGTTAGGGGACCCTATTCCCCTCACAAAGCTACAACTTTCAGAGTGGTTTAATGATCAATCCCAAGTGGGTGGAGATTTTTCAGGGGGAGCTACACTGAAACATTGGTGGGTGCTTGCTATTTTCTTTCTTTCTTTCTTTCTATTTTACAGTTTAAAAGTCTCTCTCTCTCTCTCTCTCTCTCACTCACTCACTCTCACTCTCACACACACACTGTGCACAGTAGGGAAGAGATGGATGAAAGTAGAATGACTGCTGGGAAGGAGCATAGCTCAGTGGTATAGCATCTGCCTCGCATAAAGAGGGTTCCAGGTTCAATCCCTGGCATATCCAGGTAAGGCTGGGAATGTCTCATGTCTGAAACTCTGGATAGTCACTGTCAGACAGAGTAGATAATAGCAAGTAGATGGCCCAATGGTCTGTGTCAGTATTAGGAATGAGTGAGAATTTCAATTCAGATTGCATTTCAAGCAGAATTTATCAAATTCACACTTTCCAAAACAATATGAGAACCGAAACACAGCCATCCTTCAATATTCGCATTTATTAGAATTTTGGGATGCAGTTCAACTAAACAACATTTACAAAAATGTATATATTAGGGGAAAGTGTGCATAAAAATGAATATCTGAATGAAAATAATATGCAAAAGGGCATGATATGATGAGAAATGGGTTGGAAAAAATGTGAAAATGGAAATGGACTGCCTTCAAGTCAATTCTGACTTTTGGTGACCCTTTGAACAGGGTTTTCATGATAAGCAGTATTCAGAGGTGGTTTACCATTGCCTTCCTCTGAGGCTGAGAGGCAGTGACTGGCCCAAGGTCACCCAGTGAGCTTCATGGCTGTGTGGGGATTTGAATCCTGGTCTCCCAGGTTGTAGTCCAGCACCTTAACCACTACACCGCACTGTCTTTCAAAAAAAATTGTACCTTTGTTAAATGTGTACCTTTGCCTACAAAAATGTGTTTATTTGGAGAAATTTGCACTAAAATGGTGGAGAATTTTCATGAATATTTTTTTTAAAAAAAATGCAGATTGCTGAAGAAATGTCGAGGATTTAATTTGACATTAGAAAAGTGAGAAACTCAGACAACCGAAATTGACAGATCTTTCCATCCCTAGTCAGTATAAGGCAGCTTTCTAAATTTAAGCCTACTGCTGAATGTGCACTCAAAACATATTTTAGAAGCATTTTTATCCCAAAACAACAGTAGTCACAGGCAACCAGCCATGTGTAACAACTGCTCATCCTGAATGGAGATTAGTATCCACATCTGCATCAAAATACACACTGAAGCAGCTCAGTGGGATTTGAATAAACATCGAGAATTACAGCTGGATTAACAACACCAAGCATCTTCATCAGCTATGCATACAGAAGGATCCTTACATTTATAGATCACCCTTGTTAGATTGGGTTGTTTATCCTGAAGTCTTAAGAAGCTGAACTTTGTTTGACTAGGGGCCTCAAGAGATAGCAGTTAACCCTGTTATTCATTCTTTCCATTCCACATGGCTTTACAGCTGAATTATCAAGCAAGCCTGGTGAAAGAGGGAGCTGTTGGCACAGAACAACCATATATCTAATTAATTAGTATTATTAATGGGGTTCCATGCAGTCATGGGATAATACACTCTTACTGTACCATAAAAGCAAGACAATTTATTTAGTTTACATTCTCTCTCTCTCTCTCTCTCTCTCTCTCTCTGTTTCATTATAGAATTTTAGGAGCCCACCTAATAAAGAAACTTAGTCATCCAATTGGAGCTATGAATTTTCTTGAGACATAAAATATGTTGAGCTAGAAATAGGGATGGAGGAGATACTCAATTCAGTTCACATTTCAAGCTGAATTTATCAAATTCACACTGTCCAAAACAATATTGTGGAGCCCGGTTTGCACCGTGGTACACCAGTGAACTAAGGGCAATGAAACAGGCTGGATGAAGGCTAGAGCACAAGTGGTGAAAGATGTGCTGTGAGGCTTATCAGGCAACAGTACAACATCTTAATCCTGCCTACTGTGTGGCAGTGAGGGCGATGAAGAAGGCCCACTTCTCTGCCACCTTTGCATCCTCAAGTAGCCATCTAGTGGACCTTTTCCGTATTGTTAGGAGTCTGTTGACATCAACTCCAGGAAATTTTAGGAGTTTTAGACCCTTTGGAGGCCCACTGTGAATTGTTTGCAAAGCACTTTGAGGGTAAAGTTGCTCACCGCCCCCCCCGTAGCAATCTTGATGCCCATCCACATCTAGGGTAGCCCCCAGTGAAGTGTCCAGTGCAACGTCTGCTGCAACTTCTTGGGATCAGTTTCAGTTAATGTGGGCTGATGACATAGAGAAGGTGCTTGTGATGATGTGGCCAGCAACGTGTCCTCTCGACCCTTGCCCTTCTTGGCTTATTAAAGCTTGCCGAGGGGATTTGACCAAGTGGATCCAGGGTATGGTCAATGCATTGTGGGAGGGAGTGGTTCCAGCCACCCTGAAAATGGCGGTGATCCAATCACTCCTGAAAAAACCCACCCTGGACCATTGGTTTGTGATTACTGCCTGGCCACAAATATCCCTTTTTAGGGAAGGTGATTGAAAAGGTTGTGGTGCAGCAATTGCAAGTTTTGGATGAAACAGATTAACTTGACCCATTCCAGCCTGGGTTCAGGCCTGGTTATGGAACTGAATCGGCTTTGGTTGCCCTGATAGATGACCTCAATCAGGAGAAGGACAGGGGGAGTGTGACTCTGTTATTCTTATTTGATCTCTTGATGGCTTTTGATACCATTGACCATGGTATCCTTCTTGGTTGTCTTGGTGAGATGGGTATTAGAGGCACTGTTATAAAGTCGTTCTGATCCTATTTCCAGGGTTGTTTTTAGAGAATAGCATTGGGTGATGGTTTTTCAGCCCCTTGGCAATTGTGCTGTGGGATGCCGCAGGGTACCATCTTGTCCCCCCATGCTTTTTAAAATCTATATGAAGCCCTTGGGAGAGGTCATCAGGAGATTTGGGGTGAGGTGTCACTGATGATACCCAGCTCTATTTCTCTGGAACATCTGAATTGGAAGAGGCCGTGCAAGCCCTGGACCAGTGCCTGGACTTGGTGGTAGGCTGGATGAGGGCCAGTAAACTGACTCTGAATCCTAGCAAGACAGAAACACTGTTGGTTGGTGGTTCCCGAGTTCAGATAATTGGTCATTTGCCTGCTTTGGATAGGGTTGTACTCCCTCTGAAAGAGCAGGTCTGTAGACTAGGGGTGCTCCTGGATCCATCTTTGTTGTTAGATGCCCAGGTGACCTCAGTGGCTAGTAGTGTCTTTTACCAGCTTTGACTGGTAAGACAGCTGTGGTCGTTTCTGGACTGGGATAGCCTGACCACTGTTGTCCATGCACTGGTAACCTCCAGGCTGGATTACTATAATGTGCTCTATGTGGGGCTGCCCTTGAGGTTGGTCTGGAAGTTGCAGCTAGTGTAAAATGCAGCAGTGAGACTGCTCACTGGGGCAGGGTATCACCAACATGTCACCCACTGATGAAAGAATTGCACTGGCTACCTATTCGCTACTGGGCTAAGTTCAAGGTGCTGGTTTTGGTGTACAAAGCTCTATACAGCTTGGGACCAGGATACCTGAAAGACCATCTTACCCCTTTTATACCCAGATGATCACTGCGCTCTGCAGGTGAGGGCCTCCTGCAGGTACCATCTTATCAAGAGGTCCATTCTGCACAATATAGGAAGCGGACCTTTAGTGTAGTGGCACCTGCCTTTTGAAATTTCCTTCCCTTGAATGTTAGAGAGGAGCCATCTTTGTTTTCTTTTTGGCGCCTACTAAAGACCTTCCTCTTTCAACAAACCTTTAACTGGTGACCTTTTCCCAATCTGCATCTGTGTTGGAATTGCTTTTTAAAGATGTTTTAATATGTTTTTAAGGATGTTTTGTTTTAATATATTTTAAAGTTTGTTTTTATTATGATTTAGTTCTTTTGTTGGCCTCCCTGGGCTCCTGCTGGGAGGAAGGGTGGGATATAAATCTAATTGAATAATAATAATAATAATAATAATAATAATAATAATATATGAGAATGGAAACACAGCCATCTTTCAAAATTTGCACCTATCTGAATTCTGTGATGCAGTTCTCCAACCAAGCAATGTTTTAAAAAAGGCATATATTAGGGGAAAGCGTGCACAGAAGTTGGTAAAAATAGCATACAAAAATGCATTATATTAGGATATTGCTTGCAAAAATGTGTAATTAGTCAAAACTGCATATAAAATGTATTTATTAGCAGAAATTCACACAAAAATGCTGAAGAATTTTCATGGGGATTTTTTTTTAAAAGTCACAAATTGCTCTAGAAATGTGGAGAACTAACTATAAGATTAGAAAAAATTGAAACAGAACAGAAACTGACAGATCATTCCAATCTTAGTTAGAATATCATTCCTACTGTATGTGGCGATGCATTTGCCTTCACCCCACCTTTCTTCAGAGGGTGGTTTGGTCCACAGGGAGGGATGGAGGTCACATGACCATGTTGGCCAATCAGGCAGGGGTAGAGAGCTGGGTTTGAAAGCCAGCTCTGGATCCAACTCTCCCGTTTCATGTCCTTTGGCTGCACCAATCCTCCTGCCCTTTCAGTATGGGCTTTGCCAGTTGCCATTTAGGGACATGAGTAGGATTTGGGGGGGGGATTTGCATTTTGCATCCCTGCTGTTTTGCCTACTCCATACTGCAGAGCTTAATTCATTTGGCTGTTGGAGTGGTGCGGTTATCTGCTTGTTGGCATGGAGTCTGGACAGGTGAACAGGTGGGGGTTAAATTAAATATACTGTGGCATTAAGGGGTCGGGGACACCCTCTAGGGATCTCCCGGTGGTTTATGCCTGGGAGGAACCTGGAGATGCCCCTTGTAGCCTTGGTTGTGCATTTTGGCCACATTCACACCAGACATTTATTCCACGATTATTCCACTTTAAATGCTCATGGCTTCCCCCAAAGAATCCTGCAAAGTGTGGTTTGTGAAGAGGCCTGAGAGTTATTAAAAGGCTCCTGTTTTCCTCAGAAAGCTACAACTCCCAGAGTGGTTTAACAGTCAATCCCCTTTCCCAAGGGACTGTTTAAAGTGGAATAATAGTGGAATAAATGTACAGTGTGAATGCAGCCTTTGTGTGAATGCTTGTACAGCGGGGCCTGAGTGTATGGGTGGGGTGCACACCCTAGGCTTGCTTAGCAAGAAGGGAATATTTCCTCCTGGTCCTTGGCTTGAGAGCCACAACCTACACCTGGTCACATGTTCAGAGGGCTGGTGGGGTTGTCCTCCCCCTGAGTTAGATCGAGTTTCGCCTGCCCGGACAGTTTGCATTTGGTTAAATTTGGTTGATTTGGCCTGCAGGTTCTCAACAAATTTGTCATATTTAAATAAGTATAATATAAATCCAATGTTTGTGTCTTGAGTCTTCCTTTCGGGTGTGGAGGCAAAGGACCACATTGTGCATTCATATTTTATTTTCCTGCTTGATGTCTTTTGATCAGCATCCAGCTGACCAGATTGCTCTAAGTTTTGTGATTTGCCTTCATCAAGACCAAGCATCTTGGCTGTGGACTCTTCTGCTGGAAAGTGGTCAATTGGAAGCAGTTCCTCCAGTACTGAAGAAGCTTTCCTTCTCCTCGCTACAGCTTCCCCTTGTAGATGCACTTCCTATGGTTCTGCTCCTTGAGACTGATCACCTGGCATAACCTGCTTAGTGTCGGGTCTGGGTCTCATTGGCCTCATCTGGAAAGCTCTTGTTGTGTCTTTAGAGTTCCTTGGATGTACAGTAGAACACACATCTGATTTAAAAAAAACAAATGGATCTGATTTTTGCAGTAACCTAATCTGAGAAGGAACCAGCAGGGATTCAATTAACACTTTGAACTGGGATAGAAGCCTCCACAGAATATTCTTTGGGTCTGGCTGATTCTGTATTTCTTTTGATCTGTCTTTCCTACAATAGCTTAATCTAAATATGGCTGTCAAAATGTATCAAAAAACCTAGTCATTTTATATTGACTAATAATGATAACTTTCTTTTTGCAATAACTATTGATTATCTGGAATGGATGTAATAATTTCTTCCTGATTGGTATTTCACATTTAGAATGCAGATTTCCTCACTGAACCTTTATTGACATTGCAGCTGCTTGATTGTCAGAAAAGAAGAAGTTATGCCTAGGTTTTATGTAAAAGCTATTAAAGATTCCTTAGAACTATATTTGGTCAAATGACCTTCAATCACTCATTAGCGTTCAGCATTTCATCTTCTTTTCATTGCAAGAACTACTTGCAGACAGAATGTGGCTTCTCTATTTATTATTCAAGAGAATTCCCCAGGGAGTTTTCCCACTAATACTTCTTGATCTATATATTCCTTGCAGGATGTTAATGCTGACCCTGTTACCAGCTGATATTTGTGCTGAACTAGGGAGGCTTTCATTGGTCAAATAGTGCATGAACGAGTGCTGTGAATATTAAAAGCAAGGCTATCAACACCACAGACCAGCTTTACGCATAAATGTATTCATACCAATAACTTAAAGGAAGGCAAAGATTTTATAGTGTACATAGGAAACTACTTTACACCAAGTCAGACTATTAGTCTTTGCAGTTTGTTACTGGCTAGACTGACTGGTGGTGACTCTCCAAGGTTTCAGACAGGAGTTGTCAGAAATTGAACCTAGGACCATCCTTTTTGCACAGAAAACATATGTTCTACTACTGAGCTATAGTCATTCTCATTACATGCCAGTCTCTTTTATATAAAGCCCTTTTTTGTGTTGGTTAGTCAGCCAACTGGGGTCCTAGAACTACCAAGAGGCCTATGCTATGAACCCTTTGAAACATGCAATTCTGCACCCAGAAAACTACAAGGAAATGTTTTTTGAGGGGATGCAACTCCTTCATGAGCAAAAAATAAATAAAACACATAAATGTGGGAAATAAAGGAAAAACTGTAATGAAGGCCCACGTGGTATGTATAAGATGTAAGGGACAAAGGTTCTACTTCCAAGTTATCTAGTCCCAATCTGTTCCATAACATTGAGATGTTCCCATAATTTATTTTATTTATTTATTTTATTCAATTTCTATACCGCCCACAGCCAACGGCTCTCTGGGCGGTGTACAACATAAATATAAAAATACAGTAATATAATAAAATCACATAGTAAATACAAACATACCACAAAAATTCCCCAGAGCTAAGAACATATTACACAATTTAAATTTAGAATACCAGAATGTGCTAAAATATGCTGAAATATGCTAAAATATGTTAAAATATGTTAAAATGCCTGGGAAAAGAGGAAGGTTTTAACCTGGCGCCGAAAGGATAACAAAGTTGGTGCCAGGCGCACCTCATCGCACAGGCTATTCCATAGTTTGGGGGCCACCACTGAGAAGGCCCTAGTTCTTGTTGTCATCCTCCGGGCCTCTTTATGAGTCGGTACCCGGAGGAGGGCCTTCGATGTTGCACGTAGTGTACGGGTAGGTTCATATCGGGAGAGGCGTTCCACCAGGTATTGCGGACCCACGCCATGTAAGGCTTTATAGGTCAAAACCAACACTTTGAATCTTGCCTGGAAACGTATAGGCGACCAGTGCAAACGGGCCAGAACAGGTGTTATATGTTCTGATCGTTTGGTCCTTGTCAACAGTCGAGCCGCTGCATTTTGCACTAGTTGCAGTTTCCGAACCGTCTTCAAAGGCAGCCCCACGTAAAGCGCATTACAGCCATGGCCCTACGCAACAAAAAAGTGCAGGTCTGAAAAGATAGCAGACTGTCGAATTTGGTCAAAATCTGGTACTAAGTCCAATTTAGTGGATATTCTCCCTCATCCCTAACTACTACTACTACTACTTAAAACCTCAAGAAATCTACACTGTGGCTGGATGAAGTCCACCAGCACAGGTGAATGTTTTGTTAATATTTATGCTCCAACCTCTTTCTTTCCAATTATGTGAACTCAGCATTCAGTGTACTGAGAGTTTTTGCTTCAGGAATCAGACTTCTAAACAATATTCTTCTTTTATCATTTCATTTGTCAGCTCTGTTTCCACCCAAACCTATGCGTGCTGTGATTGTGAACAGAGACTCAGCCATTTCATTGACTGGATTTGCTTAAGTGCCAATGCGACAGAGAAGTTAGCTTTAGTGGAATGAAACCAAAGTTAAAATTCACCTTTTTTCATTAATGATGCTACCAAGTTTGCTGACCTTTTAAAAAAATAAGTCAGTCCACTGGAGGCATTTATGTGAAAGGCATCTGGTCCTTGCATGAAGTGAATGTGTGAACTGTGGAAGAATCTGTGCTTGTTTGATTAAAGTGGATGCCTTCTCCATCCCTGATAGTGATGGGGGGGAGGCTCAGAGTTTAGGACACTCAGCACAGTGTGTTTATGATGACACTAGAGGCTGTGCCTCTGCTCACTCCTTTCACCAACCCCTGCCACTCCCCACACTAACCTCCTAGAGATTCCCCTTCCCACCACATGCTTCTAAGCTTCTCTTTCACATTCCCAACCCAATTTCTGAAGACACTACTATTCTGTAGCCCCACTTGGCACCTATTTCACCTTCATCCCAATGACAGTGCCACCTGCTCTCCCTCCTTTTGTGCAACCCCTCCCTTGCATGCAGACCACCCCCGTGGTAACTTCCTGCATTTTTCTCCTCACACACATTGCAAATACTAACTACCCTTTTCACCTTCCACCCAATTATGAAGCCACAATCCACTCCTATTCTGAAGCCCTTTCTAAAGCCCTTTTGGTACCACCACTTTCATCTTCCCTCCCATTCCCATGCCTCCTATTCCTTCCTTTTTTGCAACTCTCTTTGTACTTCCATTTTCACCTTCACAACCTTTTCCTCCCTCCTCCTCCCTTTTCTCAACTCCCCCTTGCAGATAGATCATCCCCATTTCTGTGTGTCCTCCCCTCTCTCCTATCCTGTAGCCCCCTCCATGCACACCAACACTATTTTCACCTTCACCCCTTTCCCATTCCTCTTTCTCTTTTTCTCAATTCCCTCTTGTACAGAGACCACCCCCATTCCCATGCCTCCTCTTCCCTCCTCTTCTGTAGCCCCACACACCATGATGATATGTTACTGAATCTTTAAGATGAACAGAATCTTAAAAAACTATCAGCTTGTTCAGTTAGAGAAGGTTAAGTACAGTCGATGGATGTTGTACATATATGGGTGTTTGCTTGTTAATAAAATACCTGTTCTAAGTTTCTGCATTGAATCTGGAACTTCATGTTGAGGACAACACGTGGTAACACGGAGTGAAATACATTGTGTGAAGGTAGAATGGAATATTTGAGGGCTCTGCATAGGGATGGAGGAGAAATTCAGTGCAGTTCACATTTAAAGCTGAAACTATCAAATTTGCACTTCCCTAAACATATTGAACTGAAACAAAGCCATCCTTCAAAATTCACACTTATCCAAATTTAGCAATGCAGTTCTTCAGCCAAACAATTTTTACACAAATGGGCTCCTGCTGGAAGGGCAGGATATAAATCAAATAATACATACATACATACATAACATTGAATATATTAGTAAAACTGACATACATAAATACACTACATTAGGAGAAATTGCTTGCAAAATATGTACATTAGTTAAACTGCCTACAAAAGTGTGTTTATTAGGAGAAATCTGCACTAAAGTTGAATTTTCATGAGGATTTTTATCAACTATAGTCACAAAAATTTGCAAAAATGTGGAGTACTGAATTTAAGATTGGAAAATGAAAAACTGAGAGAATCAAATTTGACAGATCTTTCCTGAAGCTCTGAATCCTTTATCCCTCTCATATGGGGCAGTTGAGGAATGGAAGAGGGAGAGGTTTGAGTACAGTGAGAAAGGAAGGACATGTTCAAGGTTCAAGTTGTGGTGTACAAAGCCCTATGCAACTTGGGACCAGAATACCTGAAATACCTTCTTACCTCTTATATACCCAGGCGATCACTACACTCTGCAGGCAAGGGTCTCCTGCAGATACCATCTTATCAGGAAGTCCATTCTGCACAACATAGGAGGCGGACCTTTAATGTTGTGGCCCCTATCCTTTGGAATTTCATCCCTTAAATATTAGTCAGGTGCTATTTCTGTTATCGTTTCAATGCCTACTGAAGACCTTCCTCTTTCAACAAGCCTTTAATTAGAGACCTTATCCCAATCTGTGTCTGTGTTGGAATTGCTTTTTAAGATGTTTTTAAAGGTTTTGTTTGTTTCTAAAGATGTTTTAATATATTTTAAATTATTTTGTTTTTAAGATGTTTTTTGTTTGTTATGTGCCCTCAAGTCGATTCCAACTTATGGTGACCCTATGAATAAGGTTTTCATGAGGCTGAGAGGCAGTGACTGGCCCAAGGTCACCCAGTGAGCTTCATGGCTATGTGGGAATTTGAACCCTGGTCTCCCAGGTCATAGTCCAACACCTTAACCACCACACCGCACTGTTTGCCAACCCGAGCTCCTTCTGGGAGGAATGGCAGGATATACATTAAATAAATAAACAAACAAATAAAGGGGGGAAATGACTGTTTTAAACAACAGCAGAAGTTTGAGTAAAGTAGGGATTGAGGGACACAGACAGGAAAATGGCAGAGGTTTGAGTAGAATGAACAGGGATTTGAGTAAAGTGAGAAGGGAAAGGCTCTGTCATGTTAGTTTTTATGTTGTACCCATCTCTCCTTGTTAAAACTTTCTCCTTATTAAAGGAGAATTTAACACTTTCTCCTTGTTAAAGCTTATTTTTAAAAAATCCTCAGTGTTCCTCCCTACCCAATCTAGTCAGACTTCTGTTGTTTAAAACCAATGTCCCCCCTTCTCATTGTGTAGTAGGAGCATGTTGTGCCCCATTTAGCAACAGGAATAACACAGCCAGACACAGTTTTATGGGTGAAGTAGGGCCACAACTTTATTGATTAGAGCAAGTAAAGTGGGGTTGGCATGGCAGTAGGGCAAGAATCTGCTTCATTCCGGCAGCCCCTGCTAGAGGAATACAGAATCAACCAACAAGCAGTTGGGAACTACCCTTGGGAGTTGGCCTGCTTTAGACCCAAGTGGGATGTGAACCCAAGGCACCTGTGGTCCTGCTGACCAACCATTGGCAGGGGTTGTGAGCTGGATGAGGCAACGCCCCTCCTGAGCTAGGGGTGTGGCCATTGTGTACCCCACTGGACTCCTTATGGGAGCCCCCCTTAAGATTGATCCTGCCCAATGCCATTTCCACCACAAGGGAGGGGAGCTATGCTTCCCGACCCACCACCAACCCCATTCACTTGCTGAAACCAAGCCCATAGTCCTTTGGTGAGATCGCCAAGACAGGCATCATTCCCCTTCCTGGAAAGATGAATAACATCTGTGCGATAAAACTCAGGGCACGAGCGTCTGATGAGCGGGTGACAAACAATGAGGCCCCCTTTTGCTTGGACCACTTTTGCTAAGGCTCTGCTGACACGGCAGCGGGAAGCTTCAATGCTCCCCAGCTCATGCACATTTCTCCACTGGAGCCTCAGAAGCCAAGCTGACCACCCCAACGACATGGATGGGTACTTTACAGCCAAATGTGTAAGGTCAGATATTGCAGACCACAAGTCGACGCCCATCTGGGTGCTGAGGTCATTCTCCCCCAGGTGTATGAGCAGCAAGTCAGGAGGGCCATAGCGATGGAACTGTTGATCCAACGAAGGTTGAAACTGCTCCCACCTCATACCACATCTGGAAATCCAGCGCACTCTCGCCCAGGATGACTCACAGAGCTGTTTAGACCATAGAGTGGATCTAGCATGATGCTTGGCCCAATGAATGATGCTGTGACCAAAGATCCACACCCTGTTTAGGCCTGAAAAAGATCATAGGTTACTGGCAGCTTTGGGTCTCGATTGTTGGTGGTTATAGCTTCTAAAGACATGATATCTCCAGTGCCCAATGGTCTTGATCTGAGTTGTATTCAAGCCCCACTCTGCTGCTGAAGTGGCAGCCCCAATCCTAAAGGAATATGTGCCAAACTCCTTCTCTGGGAAGCCTGACTTTGCCCAGCTACGTCCCTATCTGGAAAGCGACGACCTCACTTCAGTTGTGCATGCTCTGGTAACCTCTAGATTGGATTACTGCAATGCGCTCTACGTGGGGCTGCCTTTGAAGACAGTTCGGAAACTACAGCTAGTGCAAAACGCAGCAGCTAGACTGTTGACAAGGACCAGGCGGTCCGCACATATAACACCTGTTCTGGCTTGTTTGCACTGGCTACCTATTTGTTTCCGGGCTAAATTCAAAGTGCTAGTTTTGACTTATAAAGCCTTACACGGCGCGGGACCACAATACCTAGCGGAACGCCTCTCCCGATATGAACCTACCTGGTCACTACGTTCAACATCAAAGGCCCTCCTGTGAGTTCCGACCCACAGAGAAGTTTGGAGGGTCGTTACAAGATCTAGGGCCTTTTCAGTGGCTGCCCCCGAATTATGGAACAGTCTCCCCCATGAGGTGCACCTGGCGCCTACACTTCTATCCTTTTGGCGCCAGGTTAAAACCTTTTTATTCTCCCAGGCATTTTAATCTATTATTTTAATCTATTTTTAGCTCTTATTGTATACTAGGTTGTTTAATTGTTTAATATGTATGCTTTTACTGTTTCTTGTGATTCTTTTTTTTTTTCAATAATTTTTATTCAAATTTTTCAAAAAAACAAATAAAACAAAGTCAAAAAAACATACAACAACAAAAAATAAAAATAAAATAGTTGACTTCCGATTTGTCGCAGATCAGCTATAAGTATATAATATACATCAAACCTGTCCCTTAATGTATACATACAGAATCCCTTTTCTCCATAGGCTGTCTTAGTTAATCGTCAAATCCCAGTATCATCATTTTATTTTGTTCTTTCAACAAAAAGTCTAAGAGAGGCTTCCATTCCTTAAGAAATGTATCTGTCGATTTTTCTCTAAGTAGACATGTCAATTTATCCATTTCTACTAAGTCCATTAATTTCAATAGCCATTCTTCCATTGTTGGTGTTGATTCCATTTTCCACTTTTGTGCATATAATAATCTTGCTGCCGTAATCATATATAATATTATTCTTCCATATTTCTTTTCTATTTGTTTTTCCATAAAACCCAATAAAAAAAATTCTGGTTTTGACTGAATATTTATCTTTAGAATTTTTTGCATCTTCCTACCTATCTGTGCCCAAATGATTTTGCCTTTTTACACAGCCACCACATATGATAAAATGATCCTTCTTGTTGTTTACATTTCCAACAAACATTAGAAACATTACTATACATTTTTGACAACTTTTCTGGGGTCATGTACCAACGGTACATCATTTTATAAAAATTTTCTTTAAGATTATAGCATAATGTAAATTTCAAGCCTTTTTTCCACATATTTTCCCATTGTGAAAATGTATAAACTCTTACTGAAAATGGATATGGAGGAAGAACAAGTAAAAGAGTGTATGGTAAAGTGGGCAAAATTTTGGTTATAACATACAAATGTTTCTTGTGATTCTATTGTATTTTATTCCCTGTTGTGCACTGCCCTGAGAGCCTTTTGGCTGTGGGCGGTATAGAAATCGAATAAAATAAAAAATAAAATAAAATAAATAAGCACCCCTGAAAACTGGTGCCTTGTGAGGGGAGATCCGTCCTTATGAATAAAGAACTACCCTGAGTTTGGAGGTCGGAGGCAGAGATAAACCTTGGTGTCACGAAGTGGGCAAGGCTCCCCTTTTGGAGATGGCCTTAGTGAAAAGGAAGAACCCTTTGCCATTTGGTCTCTTTTTGATTTCCGAATGGTCACTGACAGCTTGGACTTGGAAACCACGATGTCATCCCATTGAAGGGATACAGCTGACATATCTCCTTTAGCTGGCACCATGAACTCCCCGACCCTCAGGGCCCCGAAGAAAGCTAGTGTGGATGCTGCCTTGAACAGTGCAGCTTCATAGCTGGACCAGCATACCATGTGTAGTTGTTCCAGTAGGC
Organism: Rhineura floridana; assembly: GCF_030035675.1. Classification (NCBI taxonomy): domain Eukaryota; kingdom Metazoa; phylum Chordata; class Lepidosauria; order Squamata; family Rhineuridae; genus Rhineura; species Rhineura floridana. Next base: position 127,510,251 of record NC_084480.1, read on the forward strand.
AAGAAAGAATGTCATATATGACATTGGGAGTCTTTCCTAGGTGGATCCCTCCTCTGCCATCCTTCAATGGCTCTCTGTGCCCTAGCCAAGTTGCAGGGGTCTGGGTAACCCAGTGCCATGGAAAAGAGGCCCCCAGGATGTCATGGTCCTGGGGGCCCATCCTTGATCCCTCAGATGGGATAGATAACTGGGGGCTATAGCTTCAGATGCTGGCCAAGGTTTTAGGGATGCCTGCACTTTGGTGAAATTAACAAATTTATTTATTTTATTTATTTATTGGATTTCTTAGTTGCCCATCTGGCTGACTAACCAGTCACTCTGGGCGACGTACAAAATAAGCAAAGTAGCACAAAATGACACATCAATACAATAACATTAAAATCTAAAAGCAATGATGTTAAAATCTAGCCCACCCCAAAGGTCTGCCTGAAGTGCCAGGTCTTCACTGCCCAGCCGAAACTCATTGAAGAGGGGGCCTGGCAGAGATCATTTGGAATGGAGTTCCATAGGGTGGGGGCCACAATTGAAAAAGCCCTTTCTCTAGTCCTCACCAGTCTAGCTGTTTTGACTGGTGGGATAGAGAGAAGGTCCTTTGAGGCCAATCTTGTTAGGCGGCATAGCTGATGATGCTGGAGGCACTCCTTCAGATAGGCTGGGCCGAAACCGTGTAGGGATTTAAAGGTCAAAACCAACACCTTTAACTGGGCCCAGCAAGCAACTGGCTTCCCCTGCTGTTGTGTATGAGCAGAAAGTGGAATGTGCAACAGAATCTAATACTCCCTGGATGATGTTATTGTCCCAATCTCCCATAGGGCTTCCGGGAATGGCTCTGGTTCCATGTTGGCCAAGGGGGCGAGAGCTCGAAATCTGTCTTCCTCAAAGTGAGACAAGGCATCTGCAATGTTGTCTACACCTGGAACATAACATCATCCAGAAGGATAAGTTAGCCTCCAGGCACAAAAAGACAAATTCTTGAACCAAGATCATTACCCTCTCAGAGAAAGATGACTGCTTATTAATAACCCTGACCATTGCCTAATTGTCACACCAAAATCTGACCCTCTTATTCCTGAAATGCTCTTTCCACAGGGACACTGCTACCACTATGGGAAAGAGTTCGAGAAACGTGAGATCCCTGGTAAATCCTGAAGCCACCCAATTGCAAGGCCAGCGCTTGGCGCACCAATGGCCTTTGAAGTATACCCCAAAACCCAAGCTCCCTGAAGCATCAGATTGAACCTGAAGGTCTGTGCCTGCCTCCAGGCTGTCCTGCCAAAAGGACATCCCATTGCCTGAGGGAGCCATCCCAGACCCTCAGGTCCTGCTTTATGGGTCTTTGAGGCATATATGGTGATGCGGTGAGGGGACCCCGGCTGTCCCTCATTATCTGCACTGCCCGGTCAAAATATGCATAGCGTACCGAACATAACTCGGGTGGAATTGATTCATTGACTGATGCACCCCTCGGGAAAGACAAATTATCAATGAGTTGGAATTCCCCTGGCATCTTCTTGGGAACCACTTCCAGTGCGGAGACTTGGAGGTCCTCTGGAGGGGGTGAAGTGAAGGGGCCTGCCACTCTCTCTGCTGCACATTCCTTTGTGATTTTGTTGGCTGCAATTTCTGGGAATTCGAGGACAGACTTTTGATAGGGAGCCCTGGGAGCCCCCCGGCAAGCAGAGGCTGGAATGCGGAAACCTTGTGTAAAACCCTCCCAGATGTAACATGCTGTCTTATGATCTGGGTAACTGTCAAGGTAGGGATGGAGAGCCCAGGGGCAAACCGGGGTAGTGGCCAAAGCCAAAGAGTCAACCCCCGGTTTCAGGTATCTGTTACTTTGAAGGGTGGGAGGGTAGAGGTGTCCCTCTTATTCCCAGCAGCAGGTTGGCAAAAGCTATGAAAGGGGCCCTGCCCTTCCCTGCCATAGGGCTGGGGCATGATATCCTGGGATATGGCCCTGATCAGGATTCGCATCTGGACCTGTTGCATCTGCCCTGGTTGAATTCCCAACATATTTTCTTGGACCATTTCCTTCAGGGAATTCAGGGACCTTTCCTAGCTTTGCTTGAGTCAGTCCTCCCCCTGCTCACCTCCTGAATCCGTAGTTTGTCACATATTAAGTCCCACCACATGCTCTTATTGCTGGCTGCTTTGCGACAGAATTTCTTATCATTGGTGATTGCTGCAAGATCACTGGCCTTAGCTCTGGCCATATAAACAGAATTCATATGTTTGGATAGGTGCCAGCCCTCGCTCAGGGTAGGCTACCTGTACACCCCCCATGTAAATTAGGTATCCCTGTGCCCAGAGCTTGGAACAGTTACTTTTTTGAACTACACCTCCCATCAGCCCAATCCAATGGCCATGCTGACTGGGGCTGATGGGAGTTGTAGTTCAAAAAAGTAACTTTTCCAAGCTCTGCCTGTGCCCAGTTGTCAAAAGTCCTCTCGACATGCCTCCTACATCCTCTTTTGTGCTTGGAAACAGAGTGATCCTCCTCCTCAGATCTAAGGAGGGAGAAAAGTCCACATAGTGGCCATCCAGGATCTTTTTCCTGACTCTGCGGGAAAGATGTTCACCTGGGGGTCATCCCCATCCTTAACTGGTGGACAATGTATCCCTTATGTCCACATTACACCCCCAGACCTCCCCTGGGGTGGCTGTGGTTCTGGTCAATTCCTTACGTTTGTGCCATGCCCACCCCGGGAGCCCTGGAACTTCAGTACGTAAGTCCCTCATGTAGTGCATCCTCACCCAAGGAAGAAGACTCACCTGATGATCCCTCAGTGTCAGATTCTGATCCGTCCCTATGGCCTCTCCTGCAGCAATGGTGCCTAGATCGGGATGAGGATCTGCACCATCCTGGCTCCTTCAGAGTTGGCCCTGGTGTTTCTGGGGTGTTGGGGGGATGGCTGCCACCTGCTGCCCTGCCCTGGTCACCCCAGTGGATTCCCCACACCCCATGGGGGGTGGCTGATGTTGACAGATCTCTGCCCGCAACTGCATCACCACCTCTCTCATCTTCTGCATAGCCTGCCAGAGGGCTGCATTGTCTGGCATGTTATCCGGTGCAGCAGGTGCCTGAGGCAGCAGTAGCTTGCTTACCTCTCCTGCCCCCGACACCCTTCTTACGTGGAGGTGAGAGGGAAGGCTTGTAGGCTGCAGTAGTGCGTTTTGGGGGGCATGGCAGCTGAAAGAAAACTGCAGAACTAACATGTTAATTCAAGGCATGAACTGAGAACCTTGGTGCTCACAGACAGTACACGGCTTTACTACCAACGTTAGCCCAACACTCATGATATTGTGAATGGAAATAGGGTTGGGAAGGGCAATGAGCACAACCCCCTGCTCAGTGCAGAAATCCATGTAAAAGTATGACAATACATGTAATAGCATAACAACAATAACGACAATAATGACAATAATCATAGTCATAATCATAGTCACAATCATAAGGAAAGCAGTCACGTTGCCGTAGTTCATCACGGGGGATCCTACCTGCACTGCCATGTTTATGCTGGTGATGATTAGATACTGATAAGCATAATGTGGCTCAGCACCCTAGTACCTAGAGTTTTCAGTGTTACTACCCTTGTAATAACATTCACAACCACCACCATCATAGCATCAATAAAAATTACCAAGAGTAGTAGCAGTAGCAGTAGTGGCAGCAGTAATAATAATAATGACGATAATAATAGTGGTAGTAATTTTAGTAGTACCTGTAAGAAACATCTGTTTTGCATAAAGTTAGCCCAGGATGGATAAACCCTGCATGGTCTGTCTTGCAGGCTGGTGGCCAGCATGTGGTCTAAGAAGGAGAGGGCCTGACTGCTTAAAGTGGATTTAAAAGAGAAAAAAAATGGGCCATTGCCTCCCCAAATGCTCTCTAGGGAAGCCCTCGCTTCTCTGCCTGCAGAGCATTTGGAGCCTTCTGCATGTAATGGATGCTCCAGGTAAAGCTGGAAGGGGAGGCGAGGGTGGCTGCCTAAAAGGAGGGGGGTTAGGTGCTGGGTTACTGCTTCCCCCCCCCCAGTGCTCCAAGGAAAGAGTCCATCTGGGGTGTGTGTGATGGCGGCCCAATCCCCAGTTTCAGGATGAAGTTCAATAACAACCCCCCTCGCCTGCTGGCTGTGCCGAGACCATTGCTGGATGCTGGCTCCTGGAGGGAAGCAGCCATGGAGCGGCTGCCATAAAGCCCTTTACCATGCTGATCTTGCTCTCCACGTGGCTCTTCAACAGTCTGATCCAGCAATGTCCTTCCTCCAAAGCTGGCACATGAGGAAAGAGGCCGGCTCTCAGGAGACTGGGGCCTTTAAAGGCCCAGGTCTGGCTCCACCCTTCTCTTGCGAGGCTGCCCAGGATTGTGGGTGATTTCACCAGAGCAGAGCCTTGGATGGGAGGATTCTAACTCCTCTCTCCCGTCGCTGCCTGGGGCATGCTCCACCCCACAATTAGTGCCCCGTGTGGAGGCTCAAGGCTTGGTTTCCCATGCCATGGCCACTGTTTTTGTGCAAACTGCCTTCTCTTTTGCTCCCCTACATTACCCTGACTTTATGCAAATCCAGGATTGTGATGCGGCACTACAAATCCTCCAGTGGGGGTGTGTAATGACATTCTTAGCTTTTTATTATATGTAAGATATAAAGCCCTAAATGATTTGGGTCCCAAATATCTTAAACACCAGAGGCAGTCCTCCTGATAGCCCTCTCACAGATCAAGGTTTGCAGTTCAGGACCCCAGAGGAGGATTCTCTCTGTGATTTCCCCACAGCTTTGGAATAGCCTACCTTCTGAGGTGTGTCACCCCCTGCATTATTTTTCTGATGACAGGTAAAGTTACACCTCTTTACCCAAGCTTTTTTTGGGAGGGATAAGATGCATGGCAATATTTTATCTCAACTTCTGCTGCCTGTTTTGTTTGTGATTGTTATGTATTTTATTATGTTGTTTGATTTGATTTTTTCATGTTTATCATTAATTGTGATTTTAACATTTACTGTGTGCCACCTTGGGACCCTTGGGAGAAGTGCCAACTACAAATGCCTTTATTAAATAAATAAATGTCCTCTATTCAACCTGCTCTCAAGTAGCTTTTAAACATATACAGCATGCCCCCAAAAGACATTAGTTTCTGTGACTTTGGGTGCCAACTGAGCAAAACACAAGCTTGAAGCTTTTCTTTTTTAAAATCTCCATCATAACTTCCTAACCCTACAGCTCTCCTCCTGAAACTGTGCAGGTTACTTTCTTAGGGCACCTCTACAATATATGCCATTTTCATACTAAAATAATTGCCCTCAAAACCACAAGGAAGGAAACAATCCCTTATAGTTCTCTCCTCTCTCTCTCTGTCTCTCTCTCTCTCTCACACACACACACACACTCACACTGGAAGCAATCCATTTTACACACGCACTCCACCATCAACTTTAAAGGTGCCTAGAACAAAACCCCTATAGGTACCAACCTATCAGGAAGCCCGGAGGGTGGTTACGAGATCCAGGGCCTTTTCTGTGGTGGCCCCTGAGTTGTGGAACAGCCTCCCCGAAGAGGTACGCCTGGCGCCTACACTTCCATCTTTTCAGCGCCAGGTAAAGACCTTTTTATGCTCCCAGGCATTTTAATCTTCTTAACTTTTTAATCTTTTAATCTGTATTTTTAATTTTTGTAGTATTTATTTTGTTTTTGTTGCGTTTTTTGTTGTTTGTTCGTATATGTTTTTGTATTTTTATTATGATATATTGTATTTTATCTCGTTTGTTCACCGCCCTGAGAGCTATTTTGCTAAGGGCGGTATATAAATTGAAATAATAAATAAATAAATAAATAAATACATCTATCCTTCTGAAATGTGGTGTGCTTGTTGCCTAGGGACACACCATTTTCATACAAATTGTCCACAAAATAATAGTGAATTATTTTTAAACACCCCAAACTGTAACATCTTCCCTTTCAGAAAAATCACCACAGATATCCTCCTGAAATGTTCAGGGTGAATCTGCTTTTTAGTGGCTATAATTCATACAAATTTCATCTAATTTTGCAAAAAGCTAAAAAGGTTTCCTGAACCAATAAACGTGCCTATCAGAGAAGAAAACCACAACCCGGGACATATTTCTGTGGGATTTGTCTGTAATGTGAGGTCACAATGTGCTACTGTGCCTGCAAATATTTTCCATTTGAGCAAAAAGCTGCCTTTATTATTATTTTTTTAAAATCCCATAATTGTGAAAGGGGGCGTGAAGCTTCATTTTTTCAAATGAGGATTTGACTTTGAACTCCAAATTAAATCAGATGGCCTTCAGATGGTTGAGGCCAGCATTTTTTCAAAGCATCAAATTGGAGTCCAAACTGAAACTTGCTGTTGCACAGCCTTGATAAGAAGATAAATATTAGCAGGGTTCCCCACCCCCAATTATTTATATATATGTGGGGTAAATAGTATTGATTTCTACCCTCTGTCCATTTTCTGGAAATACCACTGAAAAACTGCTGTTGTAGAGACAATCATTACAGCAGTGTTCTTGCCAAGAATGTATAAAGATGTAGCATAAGGCAAACCACCAATTATTTCTTGTACCTTTGCGACTCAAAGGTGTCAGACTTAGCATAAAAAATAAGGTGTCTAAAGTCTTGATCTTATTATTCTCACATACAAGTTCATATATATTACTTTGGTGGTATGATTGCCATAATAAACCTCCTCCTCCTCTGCTGTTATGTGAATCACTTCTATGTCAAACAGGCACTTTATAAACCCCTGGGAGTCCCAGGAAGTGATCTTCATTTGAGCCCCTCTTCTGTCTCTTCTTGGTTAGAGTGTACTGTTTGACAATGTTGATGTGGCTTCTTCCATGTGTGAGACTAGGGCATATGTTCCATTGCCAATCCCCAAGGATCTGCAGCAGCATCTCAGCGTGGGATACTAATGAACAATGCTTGCTTCAGGAGTTTGAGGGCCCTCGTACATAGCACCCTCAATGCCTCTCCCAATCTGGAAGAGGAGGACATACAAACCAAGAATTCTCTTAGGCTGCCTCTGATCTTCTTGGATACTCTGTGCAAAGTGGAAATGGTTACACTGTTAAGAGTGGTGGTGGGCCCTCTGCTTAGCAGGCCTTGACAAATGCCCAACATTGCCATCTTCTGGAGCCCATCATCGCTATGGGCAAAGGATCCATATGATGCCAGCCAACTGAGAGGAAGTTGTCATGTGTTACCTTGGTGAAACAGGAGCAGCAGTTCTGTGGTAGCAATTATGCAAGCAAGGTGCATATGAAATAAACTTTTGTTGTTGTTTTAAAACAGGCAAAATAATTTCCATAGTGCTTCAGAAAGATAAATGTTCATATCTTCTCCTCTTTTTCTCTGTCTGTGGTCAAGAACAAGGTTCTAAATTAAGCACTGCAGCCTGTAAATGGCACTGCAGAAATCAAAAAGTATTCTGTATCATTAGAGTCCTTTGCTTATAGCTTTCCATTAACTCTGAATTGTTTCATCATCACAGTGCCACACACATGTGCACAGACACAGTATAGTACTTTTGAAGCTGATTTTCTGAGGAAAAACAAAATTGTAAGGGGATTGTCATTAATATCAGATAAATTCCTGATGAATCTTACTCTTTGGAATATTACCTGGCAAGGAAACTCAGCAATACACCAGCGTGGTTGCAACAGCTACACATGGTTATCTCTCTTCTGCCAAACGAAAGCTAGGGACAGCTCACACAGTGTTTTATTGTATTAAAATTGTTGTAATTTCATTGATGTTAACTCCTTTAAGCAAAAAACGAACAACAACAATAAATGTGGAAAGGTAGGAAGCAACTGTTCTAAATAGCAAATAAGTGTTGCAATGCAACTTCCCAGGAAAGAGTTCTGTTGTCACTGACATACAAAAAGAAATAAAAAGCTCAGCTAGTTCCCTTCCAGGGCAGATCGGTTTATTAGAGGGAATAGGCCACTTTTCTACCAGACTCATGTTGCCCCCAGCCCTGTCCTATCTGCCTCCTTCCTTACCACAAGTCCAGGGTGTGGTACTGACTATGAAGCTCCTCCTTAGTCAGGCCCCATCTGCACTATACATCAAAGGCAGTATTATATCACTTCAAACAGTCATGGCTTCCCCCAAAGAATCCTGAGAACTGTAGCTTGTGAAGGGCGCTGAGAGATGTTAGAAGGCCCCTTTTCCCCTCACAGAGCTACAGTTCCCAGAGTTCCGTGGGAAGAGGGATTGGTTGTCAAACCACTCTGGGAACTGAGCGTAATAGGAGTCTCAGCACTCTTAATAAACTACAGTTCCCAGGACTTTTTGGGAGAAGCCATACCTGTTTAAATTAGTATAATACTGCTTTAAAAGTATAGCGCAGATGGGGTCTCAGTCTCAGTTTTGCCATTGTGGAACCCAGTGGGCAAGTCCCTTCCTAACAACAGACCCGTCAGAGCTACCATTCCCAGTGTGGTTTAACAATCAATCCTTCTTCCCAGGGAGTGGTAGTTCTTTGAGGGTAATAGGGGTCTCCTAACAAAACTCAGCACCTTTCACAAACTGAAGTTCCCAGGAGCTTTGGGAGAAGCCATGGCTGTTAAAAGTGCTAAAAGACTGCTTTAAATGTATAGTGTCAATGCTGCCAAAGACTCGTGGGCACAGCTTTTATCCCCTTAAAAGGTACAGGAGGGTCTTAATTGGCTGTGGTAATCTTCACCCATAAAGCAACAGGGGTGGGGGCAGAGGAAAGGTTGACAGACCAAGTTGTAGTTGGACCAATCTTCTGACTCAATACAAGGCAACTTCCTGTATTCTTAATGATCACAGTCACTCACTCTCAATCTTAAATACATTTCAGTGTTAAGTAAGTTTTTCTTTCCTTGGGAGAATAATTTGTCTCTCTCCTCCCAGAATGCACCCCATGCCTTCATGAAAGGACAGGCAACATGTTTATAATGCATCAACACGTCTTTTCAGAATAACTGCATGTCAGCACAACAGATATGACTTAACTCCAGATATGAATCACCCCTAATTTTTGGATATTCCTTTCCAATGCTGCTTTATGCAATGCAAAGTGACAAAGAGCAACAGCAAAGCCTTAACACCAGCCTTTAGTGATTTAATACTAGAATGAGACCTGCTTTGGAAAAGTGGAGAAATGTCATAGAAGGTAGTTTCTTATTGTGTTTTCTTCAAACAAGAAAGAAGAATGTACCTGACAGATTTCAGGAAATATATCATTAGGTAGGTCTCCCTGCAGTGCTAGCAACGATATGCCTTTAAGAAAAACAACAACACCTTTTTATTTTTGTAGACTTTCTGTTCATGCTTTCTAGTTTGACTTACTGGAACAGCTTCTGAGCTAAAGTTCTGGCAATGCAAACATTTTGCCCTTTGCAAATTTAGAGCACAGTCTCCAGACATAGTCTTATGTGCATCTGACACAACAAACTCTAGTGATAAATAGGGCAGGGCAGGGTTAGTGCTTGCCCGAGACATCAATGGAGAATCCTATTTATGCTCTTTTGTGGCCATGATGGACGAAAGGTAGGATATGCATATTATAATCCTGCTGCTGCTATGTGGATGACAGAGTGTGAAAGCTCCACATCACAGACCAGGCACTTACGGACAGGTACCAAGCAAGTGTACAAGCAAAGAGAGTAGAGAAAATAATTATTAAATTTGTTGTAATTATGTTATTTCATCCTTTTCCCAAGGATCTTAGTGCAGTATGTATAACACACACCCCTTTATCCTCACAACAACCTCATGAGTTAGGTTAGGCTGAGAGATGGTTACTGGTCAAATGTCATCCAGTGAGCTTTGTGGCTGAGTAGGGATTTCAAGGTGGATCTTTCCAATCTAAGTCTGGTACACTAGTCACCACACCACTGTTCTTCAACCCAGGGTTTGAAGATGTTGTTGGACTACAACTCCTATCAACCCCTGCCAGATTAGCCAGTTGCCAAGGCTGATGGAAGCTGTAGTCCAACAACATCTGGGGACCCAAAGTTAAAGAACTGTGTACTATACCATATTGGGAACAGTATACTCCTGTCTGTCCCTTCCCTGGCTTGTCTCTCAGACACCGAAGGAAATGTGGGAGGGTCATCACCACTGAGTGACAAATGGAACGTGAAGTGGGGAGGAGGTTGTTCCACCTGCTTCCTCATCATCATCCCTATCCTACACAGTAGGCTTGCTTTCCAGTCTCTAGTTCTCCACATGAAGCATCAAGTGGCCCAATCTCAACCACACAAGCAATTCCAGGTGCTGATAGGTATTGTTTACATATACAGGGCTTGGGTTGCTAAATGCCCAAAGAGGAGAAGAAGAAAGCATTGGGTGGCTGTGTTTGACTTGGGGCATTGCTGTATAGAGATGTGAAGACCCAGGGGGAAATCTAGAAAACCCCAAGTTTTTTTCTGTTTCTTTATTTTGGGGGGGGGGGCGGGAACAGATTTTTTTTTTAAAGGAGGGAAGTCCCTCCCCAGTTTTTCCAGGTTTTTTGCCCCACATGACAAGAGATTCAGCACTCCACCCTCCAAAACAAGAGGGCAGTATGATACCCAAAATAATATCTCCATCAGATTACAATTGATATAGGGTTGAATCCTGACAGAATTAGTCATGTTTTAATCCCATTGAAATCAATGGGATTTTAACTAGTCGTGACTAACAGATCCCATTGATTTCAATGGCATCAAAGCATAAGTTCCTCTGGATGCAAACCATTGTTTTTATACTACCTATTTTATAAGTTTTATAGACAAATAATAAATATTATGTTCAGTTAATGTATGCACTAATTCCTAGCTCTGTGATGTTGAGATGCAATGAGGTTATTCAATACATTTTCCATTGGATGCTTACTAATGATATGGAACTGAAGTTCTAATGTACTGTAATTAATTGGCAAGATGTCATGGGAACAAAACTGATTAAAAGACCTACCAATGTTAACACTCACAAGTACATTGCCTTGAAAATACTTGATACAGAAATAAATCTACAAAATAAATATCTTATGTTAAGATGAAACTAATTGTTTCGACCTGAAGTACAAGTCTGCAAAGCAAAACTACAAATTATGAATCCTATTTAGGCTTTTTTTCTCAGAATGTAAGAAATATGTTCTGTCTTTTGTGCAAATCAGATAATGTATATGTAAACTGTGCACCATTAGAAAATTTCTGTGAAGCTTTATTTGAATCATCTGCCTGAAAAATTAATGCAGTAATCTAACCAATTTTCTGACACTTTCTATTTGTGTACTTCCTATCCCCAACAACTTCAAGATACAAAATGTATGATTTGATACCATTGTATTCCATGTTTCCCCACTCACCTTCATTGGCTTCAACTTGTGGGGATGTGGAAACTTAAAGCTTGAAGATGTCATTAAATTTTGTATAGCCTTGATTAGAAATACAAATTCTGATAGCTCAAATGCAAGGCCAGGATAAAGACCCCAAAAGTTTTTCTCAGACTCAGATTCCAGCACTACAAAAGGGAGGCAGACAACTAAGATGGGAGGAGACAGAGAGGCCACCCTCCCTTTCTCTAATTGCTACAGCCTTGTTAGTGGCTGAGTAGGAGAATGTGGGTTTGTGGGGAAAGAGATGGGCAAGTGCATGGTTGGGAGAACATTTGGATGCTCTTGGATGCACAAGGGGAATATTGGAAAGAGTTTGGACCTACTGCACTTCCTGCTAAAATGCTGGGGTACAACAGGACTTGAGAAAACTATATCCCAAGGTTGCTGCAAATAGTTGGTTTCCAATGCTAATCCTGACTGGAGGAATTCATCCCATTGCTAGTCAGGCATTTTATATTTACATATATATACATGGAGAAAGGAAGAAAGAGATGTAGGGGAAGGGTGCTGTTTCAGCATCAGCCATCATCTCAAGTTTGCTAGTCAAAACAAGGAGAAAATTATTAAATGAAATACAAAAGATTCAAATTTCTGTTCATCTTATTGAATGAACTCCATTATATTGGGAACAGGGAAATGTTTTTTTTAAATGACACTATGGGTTATATCTAACTAGTACACCCATTGAAATGAATAGACTTAAATTAGCCATGTCCATTAATTTCAGTGGGTTTATTCTGAATAGGAGTAACATTGGCTACAACATTATTGCTGTTTAGACTATTGTTCAAGTGCAGTGATTGTTAAGATTATAGTGGTGCCTACCTTCAAAAGTACCCACAGAACCTATAGCAACCATTTTTATTTTCTCCAAATTGCACATAGAGCACTCCTTAAGGAGATTTCATATAATTGAACACATGCTGGAACAAATTTAATAGAAGTGTTCTTGCAAATGCTTCACTGGGTAGATGGGAGACAAGTAAGGCACTGAGGAATGCGTTCATCTTTCTTGAAGGGCTAAAAAAATTGCAAGATGTCTAGGAGACCGAGCAATGAACACAGGAGAAAGTTAATGTCAAACATGGCTCACAGCCATTGTGTGTATGCAAAAGCACCACAGGACAGCTCCCATGGCACCAAACAGTGGCATCCTCTACTTTCCAGGAACAGCTGTTAGGTATGATCAGAACCACTGAAGTACAGTTCACCAACCCCCACCTTCAGCAGGATACTGTGGTCAACAGTGTTGAAAGATGCCAAGAGATCAAGGAGAACAAGCAGGACTGCACTCCCTCCATCCGACAAATGTCATCAACTAGGGTGACCAAGGCTGTTTCAGTGCCATGGCTTGGCCTGGAATAGATCTAAGCAGTTTCCTCCAGGCATGCCTGAAGCTGGACCACCATCACCGTCTAGAGCACCTTGCCCAAAATGTGTATGTTTGCCACTGGGCAATAATGTTTAACACTTCTGGGTTGGGGGGGAGCTTCCTCTTAAGGATGGGATGCATCACCGCCTCCTGCAAGGCAGATGGTACTTTCCCTCTTCCAATGAAGCATTAATTACTCCCTGGACCCACCCAACAGCTAGCTCTAAGAAGCCAGGATGGGCAGAGGTCAAGGGGGCAGGTGGTTGGCTGCACTTCTTTAATCAGCTTATCCATTTTCTCCAGCTGCAATAATCAAAACTGATCCTATATAGATGGCATAGACATTGCTCTGGATTCCTGCATTGGACTTGCTCTAACTGTGGAATTTAACTCTGTCCAAATCTGAGTGATTTTGTGCATGAAGTGCCTCACAAAATTGTCACAACAGGCCTTTGAGGGTTTCAAAGCAATGCTCTTTTGGCCAGATTACAAAAGCCCATTCACCCCTTAAAGAAGGTGTGCTGGATGGCTACTTATGGATACAATGGTGGTGGAGAAGTAAGCTTTCTTTGCTGCCACCCCCATATGAGAGGTATAGTGATGCAACCTCACCCATGTTTGGTTAGGTTCAGATTGAGATTTATGCTGCACTCTAGCTGCTAACTCAATTCATTGCATACAGGTCACTTGAGTACTAAAGTGACCTATCTGCTGCAGAGCAATGACAAGAGGACTCAGGAATGTTCTTGTCAGTAAGTCCATTCCACAGTGAGATGACAGTCATGACAGGAGCGCCAGCCATGTATGCCAGAAAATCCCTCCGAGCATTCAGGAATCCATCCGATTTCATAAGTCCAAAGATGGACCAATGCAATGGGTCCCCCACCCTTTCAGCCCAGGGAATGGTCTGTCCATGGCAATGGACTCAAAATGAGCTGCCCTCCCCAATGAACAGAGTACTACCAATCTGCTCTGTGAAAAAAACCAGGTTGAGGCTAAGTCTGGCCACATGTATTGGGTCATTGATACACTGAGACCAATTGTTGTCATGGAGGCAATGAAGTCCCGAGCTGGCCTGTTTGAGGCAACCTCTGCATTGATATTGAACTTCCCCAACACCAACCTTGAAAGGGCTTTCTAACACCACATTTGAGATGATCTTCACCAGTGTGGTTAGGCAGATTGTAGAGCAGTGGGGTGGACGGTACACCAACAGCATCCCTGTTCTGTCTCTTTGGCTCTACACCACAAACATGCATACTTAGTGTGGTTTGGTCTCCTAGTATGGGTGGTGACACTTTTATGCAACTCCCTTTTCTTGCCCCTTTTACCTGGAATGGTGCTGCACTGAGTACACAGGTGGGCATAGCTGGGTTAACAGGTCTCAGTTATGCATGCCAAGTTGGCATCTTCATCCACAATCAAATTGTGGATTATTTAATGTCTTATCTTGGACAGTCTTGGCATTTAACACCAGGCCAGAGGGCACCCCCAGTTTCTGAAATTCAGCAGGCAAAGCAGAGGGGGCAAGGGCTTGGATGTAAGTAGCCCTCCTGCCCCTCTGTATACCTTTGCCCACCTCTGTATCTCCCCCTGCCTACTATCACAGGAATGGCAGTCCCACTATCACCTAACCCTGTCCTGGGTCTAGACACATAACTTTCCTGGTCCACCTCTAGGAAACTTCAGAAATACAGCAGAGGTTAGTGTATCAGGGGACATCAAACCAGGAGACATTTCATCTAACTATATATCTTCCTAAGCTACCATGTTGTCACATAGCAACATGTGGTGGTGTGGTATGGTGGCAGGGTGGCAAGCAAGGTGGGGGTGCAAAGAAAACAAGGATGGCTGGGGTGGGTGACCATACGAGTGGGATGGCCAGGCGTAGGGTGAGCAATGCAAGTGGGCAGCTGTGGGGGGGGGAGCAGGCAGGTGAGCAAGCAAGGCTAGTGGGCAGCTGGGAGCGAGCAGGCAAGTGGCTAAGGGAAGGCAAGTGCCAGTGGTGGTGGCAGTCTTGGCAGGATGCAGGTAAAAACCCTAGGCAAGGAGGTGGCCTAGGTGCACTGTGCAGAGCTGTGTAGTGTCACTGTTTGTCAAGGGGGAAGTGGCAGTGATGGGGGCAGAGATGCAGTGCAGGAACAGGTAAGGAGCTTGGGGGGTGCCTGGGGTCTGTGTGTGTGTGTGTTTGGGGGTGGAGGATGGTGAGTTAAGTGAGAAGCGGAGCAGAGCTCCCCATGTAAAATAAAAATATTGGATGTGACTCACACCCCAGCTCTCACCTGGGATAAAAACTCGCTACACCCCCTTGTCTCCCACCCAGAAAGGGCACAGTTCCAAGCTGAATTGGATTCTCACTTTAGGGGCATGAAACTACTTTCCTCTAACACACACCATTCCAGACCACTTCCAGCCTCTCACCCTGGAAATAGCCTAGAGAAAAACACGACAACCCCTCCCCCCAAGGAAAACAAGCAATATCACACATGAACCCTGCCCTATAAGACTAATAAAAGGGAGTGAGCTTAGAAAGATACCTGCACATTTTGCTTCATAATTGTGGCTGTGGGCTCAGTATATCAGTACTCCCTATACCTGCCTCTCCATGCCCCTTAGCACAAGTCATGTGGGGGGAGGGGCAAGGCTACTGAGTTCAGCCATGTTTTCACTTTGCATGTTGAGTTTACACCAGAGTATAGCACCCAAACAGGGAAGTATTCATGTGCCTGTAGAATCTGATTTTCTTCCTTTCTCATTCTTGGGTGTTGAGTTTCTGCCTTATTTTTTTTTTTAAAAAAGCTAGTCTACCAGCAAACTCATTTTCAAGAAAACAATGGGCATGCCAGCTTTGGCTAGTATTTCTATTAATAGTGACAATGTAGTCTAGCTGGAATGGCTTTTCATTTTCTCATCATCTTGACTTTCTCTTTAAACACCCCGTAGTCCTCAATCACAAAAGGCCTTAATTTTGTTTTCTGTGATTGTTGGTTTATATATAAAACCAGAAGATGCACTCTGTATTTCAGAACTCAGGGTGGTTTTTTTTTTTTAAGTTGAGCTGATTAAAGGTACATTGTAAAACAAAACAAAAGACAAATAAAATACACCATTATCTTTTCCCTTAGCTCTGATTTCATAGTGCAGTTTGTTCTTTCATTTATTCCAATTATGGTTCTGTCAGGTGGGCATATTATGAAGCAGTCTTTGTAGATCAGCCTGTCTAATCCAGTGCTGTTTCTTTTGATTGACAGCAGCTCTCCAGGGTCTCAGGCAAAGGCCATTCCCAGCCTTGTTACCAAAGATCTACTCAATGAGAGATTCTAAGACCTGAACTTGGAACCTTCTTGATACAAAGCATCTGCTCTACCACTGAGCTATAGTCTTACTTTTACTAGGAACATAAAATGCGCTAGGAAGATCTTCTACAAATGTCCCAGTGAATTGATCGGGAGCTACAGAAGAGCACAGCAGTGCTATTTTGCACACCTCCTAGTTATTTCCATTGACCTTTTGTAAGACAACTTCCTACACTATCTTTTTTAGTAGTCAAATAGAACAATTGTTTATTAACGCTGCTATGAAATGTGCCCCTGTGGAGTGATCCATCCAGATCGCTATGTTTTGTAACTGAAGAAAGTATTACCTCTTAACTGGACTATAGAACCGTCAAAACTATTATGTTCTGGAGTAGCATGGGTCTGAGTCAGCAATACTAATGATCTGGTAGGCAAGTTATACACTTTGTTATTGGAAAACAATTAACTGGGTGTTTGAACTACTCACAATGAACACTTGAAAAATATCTTCAACATTTTTGAGTCACTCAGATGAAAAAAGAAAGAAGCATAATTTTGGGAAGTGAGCTGCCCTTCATGGGAGCTGCTTCTGCACAGTGGAGGAGTGAGGAAACAATAGCCCTCCAGATGTTGATGGATTCCAACTCCTATCAGCCCCAGAAAGTTTGGGCAGTGGTCAGGGATTGTGGGAGTTGTAGTCCAGCAACATCTGAAGAACAACAGCTTCACCAAAGGCTTCTGAGGAAGCTTAGCAGTCATGGAATAAGAGGAGAGGTCCTCTTGTGGATAAGGAATTGGTTAAGAAGCAGAAAGCAGAGAGTAGGAATCAACAGACAGTTCTCCCAATGGAGGGCTGTAGAAAGTGGAGTCCCTCAAGGATCGGTATTGGTACCTGTACTTTTCAACTTGTTCATTAATGACCTAGAATTAGGACTGAGCAGTGAAGTGGCCAAGTTTGCTGACGACACTAAATTGTTCAGGGTTGTTAAAACAAAAAGGGATTGCGAAGAGCTCCAAAAAGACCTCTCCAAACTGAGTGAATGGGCAGAAAAATGGCAAATGCAATTCAATATAAACAAGTGTAAAATTATGCATATTGGAACAAAAAATCTGAATTTCACATATACGCTCATGGGGTCTGAACTGGCGGTGACCGACCAAGAGATAGACCTCGGGGTTGTAGTAGACAGCACGATGAAAATGTCAACCCAGTGTGCGGCAGCTGTGAAAAAGGCAAATTCCATGCTAGCAATAATTAGGAAAGGTATTGAAAATAAAACAGCCGATATCATAATGCCGTTGTATAAATCTATGGTGCAGCCGCATGTGGAATACTGTGTACAGTTCTGGTCGCCTCATCTCAAAAAGGATATTATAGAGTTGGAAAAGGTTCAGAAGAGGGCAACTAGAATGATCAAGGGGATGGAGCGACTCCCTTACGAGGAAAGGTTGCGGCATTTGGGGCTTTTTAGTTTAGAGAAAAGGCGGGTCAGAGGAGACATGATAGAAGTGTATAAAATTATGCATGGCATTGAGAAAGTGGATAGAGAAAAGTTCTTCTCCCTCTCTCATAATACTAGAACTCGTGGACATTCAAAGAAGCTGAATGTTGGAAGATTCAGGACAGACAAAAGGAAGTACTTCTTTACTCAGCGCATAGTTAAACTATGGAATTTGCTCCCACAAGATGCAGTAATGGCCACCAGCTTGGATGGCTTTAAACGAAGATTAGACAAATTCATGGAGGACAGAGCTATCAATGGCTACTAGCCATGATGGCTGTGCTCTGCCACCCTAGTCAGAGGCAGCATGCTTCTGAAAACCAGTTGCTTGAAGCCTCAGGAGGGGAGAGTGTTCTTGCACTTGGGTCCTGCTTGCGGGCTTCCCCCAGGCACCTGGTTGGCCACTGTGAGAACAGGATGCTGGACTAGATGGGCCACTGGCCTGATCCAGCAGGCTCTTCTTATGTTCTTATGTTCTTAACAGTTTCATCACCCCTGCCATAGTGAGTCCACACAACCCTCTAGTACAGCTTTTCCCAACCAGTGTGCCTCCAGATGTTGTTGGACCATGTGATGTTCCTATATTAATGTATATATGGTAAGTGTTGTTGTTTTAGAAGATACATGGTAAGTGGAGTGAAAGAGGGGGAGTGAATGGGCAGTAGAATGCGAGATGATTGGCTGAGTGTTTAAAATGGCTGAATGTATAAAAGGAAGAGTGAGAGTGGAATCTGGGGGGGGAGAAGAGAAAGAGTGGATTGCTTGGTGGGGTTTAGAGAGTTGTTTACCAGGAGGGAGGTGGAGTTCGGATTAGTATTGAGTAAAACCATATGCTTATGTGCCTTAAGAAGAAATCTTGTTAATCTTGTTAGCTTTGTTATCTTTAATAAATACTTAATTTGGTTTACCAAAGGCCTGATCCTTGGCTGGAGTTTCACAGACCAGAAGGGAGGGTAAGGTAATGACCAAGGCTGAAGGGGAACTGTAACAAATGGTGGCAGCGTTGAAGAGAGTAACAATACCAGTATTCAGAGTCTCTGGGAATACTAGTATTGGGACGTTACTGGTGGTTGCCTAGCAGGGGGATCTGTTGAGATCTGTGCTAGAGCGGATAGGTAAACCATAAGAGAGTGCGGTCCGGACAGATGGAGTCCCTGGTGGTGCCTAGAGACAGGCAGTAACCACGAGCAGGTAGGAACCTGACAGGGAGAGCCAGGGAAGGATGCATCACATGTGGTGGCAGTAGCGGTGGGATACGAACAACAGAGAATCCAGATACGAATACTAGAGAATCCAGAACAGTGGTGTGGCAAACAGAAATAACAAAACAAGATTTCTTGTGAGAGTTACTGGCAAAGAGTGTGTGGCAAAGAGTGAGTGAACTCAAACACCATGGCTGAATACATAAAAATGAAAAGAGAGGAGCTGGTGGAGAAGTGCATAACATTCAATTTACCTCACGAGGGTAAAGGGGTAGATGAATTGAGGGTAGCACTTATAGGATTTGCTACTGCCCAGCAAAAACAACCTGTCAGGGAAGAGACCCCAGAAGGATATTTAAGCAATCCCGCTTATATAGAGTACTTGAGAGAGAAGTTAAGATGGGAGGCTGAGGAAAAAGACAAGCAGAGGGAGTTGGAAGCTGAGAGATTGAAGATGGAAGCTGAGAGATTGAAGATGGAAGCTGAGAGATTGAGGATGGAAGGTGCAGAGAAGGAAAAACAGAGGGAGTTGGAAATTGAGAGAATGAGATTGGGGTTTGAGGAGAGGGAGAAGCAACAAGCATTGGATGCTGAATTACAAGTAGAAAAGTTAAAATTTGATAGAGAGAAATTTCACTCTGAGGAGACAAGGAAAGACAGAGATGGAGCAAAATTAAAAATTACTCCAAAGGACTTTGCTGTCTATGAGCCTGGTCAAGATCCTCAAATTTACCTCAGCACCTTTGAAAAAGCAGCTCAGTTGTGGGGGCTACCTGAAGATAAATACATGCAGTATTTATCAAACCTGATTAAAGGGGAATTGGCTGAGGTATACCAATATTTCCCCTCAGACAGGCCCGTCACCTATGCTGAATTCAAAGAAGCAGTGTTTAAAAGATTCAGACTGGGGCCTGATTATTTTAGAAAGCTTTTCAGAAACTGCCAGATACAGACAGGGAGGTCTTTTGTGGAACTGGGAGCAAAGTTGATGGATATATTTGGAAAGTGGATGAGTAGTGCCAAAGCTCAGTCAGTGGAAGAGGTGAAAAGCCTCATGATACTGGATCAATTATACCATCAGTTACCACCAGAAATAAGGCTCCTGGTCAAAGACCGTTCCCCTACATCTGTGCAGGAGGCCGCAGAGATGGCGGATCACTTCACCTCCAATAGAACTGGCTGGGTGGGGAAAACATCAAGAGAGTTTAAACCCAGACCATATAGTGCTGGCAGAAGGGATGTGGTACCACAGCGAGTGAGTCCTCCAATAAAATCTGAAGGGCACAGGACACCCCAGAGCGGATCTGTGTACCCTAAAAGTGAGGAGAAATTATGCTACAAATGTGGTAGACCGGGGCACCTACGTTTTCAATGTGAGGTTGCCAACCCCATTAGTAATCCTGCTCAGACAAGGGCAGTGAAAACAGAGCCCAAGGCTTTAGAAGCAACGAAAAAGGTTCAGTTTTGCCAGATAAACTGGACAGAAGTAACAGACCTTGATTCAAGTCTGAGAGAGGAAGTGAGTGTACAAGGGGCAACTTATTGGGCATTGCTTGACACTGGTGCCGCTCAGACATTACTGAGGCCAGATTTAATAAAATCTGAAGAAATATTACCTCAGGAAACGGTGACTATCCAAGGAGTGAGGGGTCAACCAGAGAGTTTGCCTGTGGCCCTAGTGAAAATGGAATGGAGAGGCCGAAAGGGCCAATATAAAGTTGGTATTAATGCCCAGCAACAAGAACCAGTAATACTGGGAAGAGATGTTATGGGGGCACAGGGGAAAATATATGTAGTGACCAGACAGCAAATTGGCAGAGAAAAAGAAGCCATATTAAGGGGGGCTGAAACAAACAGGGTGGAATCTGTTAACCAGCCTCAGGTCACTATAGCAACCACTAGCAGGCCTGCTGAAGAAGACAAACTGTATCAAGTGGTCTCTGGGGAAGAAGCAGATCAATTCAGGGAAGAGCTGCATAAAGATATAAGTCTGAAGCAGATAAAGGAACAAGCGCTGACCCAACAGATTCCTTTCACTGACAAACTGAGGAATCAAGTTGTGTGTGAGAATGGGATTTTATATAGACTCTGGATGCCTGCTGAGAGAAAGGATGAATGTGAACCAGTGAAGCAATTGATAGTACCTAGCAAATACAGAACCAGATTACTAGAGGTAGCCCACGATGTCCCATGTGCAGGACATCTGGGAATAAAAAAGACCAAGAGGAGATTGGCTGCACATTATTATTGGCCAAATATCTCCAAGGATGTAAAACAACATTGTCTATCTTGTGGAATATGCCAAAAGGTGGGAAAGAGTGGAGTAAAGACCAAGGCACCCTTAAAGCCCCTTCCTATAATTGGACAACCCTTTTATAGAGTGGGAATAGATTTGGTGGGCCCTTTTTCAAAACCCACAAGGCATGGCAAGAAATATCTAGTGGTGGTGGTGGATTTTGCCACCAGGTACCCAGACGCAGAAGCACTGAGATCTGTAGAAGCCCCTGTAGTGGCAGAGGCTTTATTAAAAATCTTTATGAGGCTGGGTTTCCCTCATGAAGTGCTGACAGATCAAGGCAGTGTATTCATGGGAGAAGTGATGCAATGTATGTGGAAATGTTGTGGTCTAAAACATCTAAAGACCACTACTTACCATCCCGCCACTAATGGGCTAACTGAGAGATTCAATGGAGTTTTGAAGGGCATGATAAGAAGCTATGTTCAAGATCACCCACAAGACTGGGATGAATGTTTGGGATGCTTCTTATTTGCATACAGAGAAGTCCCTCAGGAGTCAACAGGCTTCTCACCCTTTGAACTCATGTTCACTAGAAAAGTGAGGGGACCTTTGGAACTGCTAAAAAATTCATGGGAAGGAACTCTGGGAGAGTACAAAACTTCTGTAGTAGATTTTGTATTGGAATTCCGCAATAAATTAACATCAATGATGGAAGTAGTGAAAGAGAATTTGAGTCATGCACAGGAGAAGCAAAGTTACTGGTATGACAGAACAGCCAGAGAACTTGTGTATGATGTGGGAGATATAGTTATGGCGTTCATACCCAGGAAACATGACAAATTACAGGCTAACTGGGAAGGACCATATACCATCAGAGAAAGGCTTGACACAGTGACATATGTAATCACCACAGACCAATTAAACAAAAGCAAAGTGGTTCATGTAAATATGTTAAAGCCTTACCATACCAGGGATGCACAGGTGTTGCAAGTTACTTTATTCCCTGAGGGAAGTGGGCCTGAACTTCCAGATTTGGTACAGGAAAGCAAAGACAAAGGAGGGGTAGATCAAGTGGAATGGTCAGAGGAGGTGCAGGAGGAAGTAAAAGAGGAGATTCTGAGAGTTTTGAAAACCTATAGGAATCTCTTTAGCAACAAACCTGGCCGAACCAGTATAGTTATACATTCCATTGATACTGGAGATCATGCCCCAATCAGATCTGTTCCGTACCGTGTGAATGGGAAAGTTTTGAATGAGATCAAAAAGGAGGTGGAAGAGATGCTGGAATTAGGAGTGATCAGGGAATCCATCAGTCCCTGGGCCTCAAGTATTGTCCTGGTTCCGAAAAAAGATGGAACGACAAGGTTTTGCATTGATTATCGGCTAATCAATAAAATTACTGTCTCAGATGCGTATCCTATGCCTAGGGTAGACGCTATGTTAGAGTTATTGGGGGCAGCAACCATTATCTCTACACTAGATCTCTGTAAAGGATTTTGGCAAATGGAACTAGACGAGCAATCCAGAGCCAAAACTGCCTTCAGTACACCAGATGGGTTATATGAGTTTGTGACCTTACCCATGGGACTAAGGAACTCACCAAGTTCATTTCAGAGGCTAATCAATACTGTGTTGCGAGGCATGTCAGATTTTGCAGTGGCCTATATCGATGACGTGGCCATTTTTAGCAAGTCGGTGCCTGAGCATGTCCAACACCTGACAACAGTATTGGAGGCCTTAAGAAAAGCAGGCCTCACAATAAAAGCTAAGAAATGCCAGTTTGGACTAAAGGAAGTAATCTATTTAGGACATAAGGTGGGGAGTGGGAAAATCACCCCCTTATGGAGCAAGGTGGAGGCAATACAAGTGTGGCCGATCCCCTTAACCAAAAAACAAGTAAGGGCATTTCTGGGTGTGGCTGGATTTTATAGGAAGTTTGTGAGAAATTTTGGGGAAATAGCAACTCCCTTGCATGAATTAACAAAGAAGAAGTGTTCTGAGTGTGTGGTATGGACGGATGAATGTCAGAAGGCTTTTGATCTACTGAAGCAAGCCTTGTGCCAAGGACCCATATTAATAGCACCAGACTATGAGAAACCATTCATCGTGGCTACAGATGCGTCGGACCTCGCGCTGGGAGTCGTCTTGCTGCAGGAGAGAGAAGGCACCAGACATCCAGTGGCATACCTGAGTCGCAAGCTGACGCCGAGGGAGAAAAACTATTCGTCGGTCCAGAAGGAGTGCCTAGCGGTCATGTGGGGACTGAACAAGTTGCGCCCATACGTGTGGGGATGAAGATTCACAGTGACTACGGATCATCGGGCCTTGTTATGGTTGCAGACTATGAAAAACCATAACACTATGCTGCAGAGGTGGTCCTGGGCCCTACAGGACTATCAAGTGGACTTCCAGTTCATCAAAGGCAAGGACAATGTACTGGCCGATGGACTTTCCAGGCAAGTGGCTGGGACTGCAGTGACATGACCAGACGGAGGAACAAAGAAAGACATTTTCCCCATAGAGACTTTTATTTGTTAACGCGACGTATAAATCCTGGAACAGGAATAATACTCTGCTGTTGTTTAAGGGGGGGGGAATGTGATGTTCCTATATTAATGTATATATGGTAAGTGTTGTTTTAGAAGATACATGGTAAGTGGAGTGAAAGAGGGGGAGTGAATGGGCAGTAGAATGCGAGATGATTGGCTGAGTGTTTAAAATGGCTGAATGTATAAAAGGAAGAGTGAGAGTGGAATCTGGGGGGGAGAAGAGAAAGAGTGGATTGCTTGGTGGGGTTTAGAGAGTTGTTTACCAGGAGGGAGGTGGAGTTCGGATTAGTATTGAGTAAAACCATATGCTTATGTGCCTTAAGAAGAAATCTTGTTAATCTTGTTAGCTTTGTTATCTTTAATAAATACTTAATTTGGTTTACCAAAGGCCTGATCCTTGGCTGGAGTTTCACAGACCAGAAGGGAGGGTAAGGTAATGACCAAGGCTGAAGGGGAACTGTAACAAATGGTGGCAGCGGTGAAGAGAGTAACAATACCAGTATTCAGAGTCTCTGGGAATACTAGTATTGGGACGTTACTGGTGGTTGCCTAGCAGGGGGATCTGTTGAGATCTGTGCTAGAGCGGATAGGTAAACCATAAGAGAGTGCAGTCCGGACTGGTGGAGTCCCTGGTGGTGCCTAGAGACAGGCAGTAACCACGAGCAGGTAGGAACCTGACAGGGAGAGCCAGGGAAGGACGCATCACAGACCACAACTCCCATCAGCCTCAGCCAGCATTGCCAATGGTCAGGAAGATGGGAGTTGTGGTCCAACAACATCTGGAGGCACACTGGTTGGGAAAGGCTGCTCTAGTAGGTGTGTAAGTCCAGAACCACATAGAAAAGTTATTGTGTGGTTATTTGTCACCCAGTTGTTGTCCTCCTTCTGGTTGGTAAGAATTACATGGTTGGTCCTGCCCACTTAGTACTTCAAACACTTATTGGACTAGCATGGTTTCTTGCCACATGGAAGTGACTACTATCTTGCCATTAGAAAGTATGAGTTGGGCCATACAGGAATATTTCTGAAACAATAGGGATGTATCCCTATTCCAAAAACATCATAGAAATTTAGGATTCAAGACAGACTAAGGCAATTTGGTTCTATGTAGAAAAAAAATCTCCACAACCCAATTAGGGCTGGGAAATCAATGTTTCCTATAATAGAGGGATGAAGAGATGAGCTGGTGATTTGGAGGCATGACTTCAGCATGTTGAGTCACTTTAAAGCAGAAATGGCATTAAAGCATCACTCCAGCTTTTGGGAAAGGTTAAACTGAAGAAATAAGCTCTACAAATCTAACCCAAGAGGATTCTGTTAAAAAAAACCCACAGTCCTCACAACGGAACCTTTTCAATCTGGATGCACATGCTTAGCTGATAGAATTCAAAGATTAAGAAGAGCACCTAATGCTTTCTGAAGTCAGCAGAAAGATCTATCTTCACTTTGATCAGTGTTCAAGATTCCTGGAGAGATGGAAAAACATTATGGAGCTTCACTCTGGGTTGTTTTCAAACATTAATCCGAATTTCCAATTTTTAGTTGCCAATATACTCAGTTATAACAAATGAGCTCATACTGTATACTTTTGTTTAACCAATACAAAACCAAGTGAGAAGGTGCTTTTTAATTAGCTTACAATGCAATCCTATGCATATTTACTCAGAAGTAAGTCATACTGTCTCTGAGGCATATTCCAAGATATGTATGCATAGGATTGCAGCCTTAAGAACATGACTGTGCAGCTACTTTAGATTTCTTTTATTAAGCTGGTATAATGAAGAAGGAAACAATATTACATCAGAGCTTGGAAAAGTTACTTTTTTGAACTACAACTCCCATCAGCCCTAGCCAGCATGGTTACTGGATTGGGCTGATGGGAGTTGTAGTTCAAAAAAGTAACTTTTCCAAGCTCTGTATTACATATATGATATTTGAAGCATGGGGCTACTATAAAGTTTTCATAGTTTGTTGCTTGAAATCTGTGGTCTTCATTGGATTTTCCTTTTCTTAAATAAAAAAAAAATCCTTAAGAGCTCTGGATGTCATGGATACAAACACTCCATGGGCTACTGTTCAAGTTTGCTTGAGCTCTCTATATTTACATTGCAGGATCAAACTCTTGGGGTTGTATCCAGTGCCAGTCCTACTAAGAGGAAACCACTGAAATGAATAGACATGACTAAAACTCCAGATGAATACAACCGAACCCTAGTTAAGTGCTAATTATTGAGCTTATTCAGTGGCAGTGAAGGCAGCAAAGAAGACATTCTTTGCTGCTTCCATTGCATCCTCACTGTGTCATCCTGCTGAGCTTTCCTGGGGAGTGCAGGGCCTTTTACAGTTTGGCCCAAAGAAGATGGGGAAATGACGGTGGCTTGCTGTGACTTGTTAGCATAACATTTTGAGGATGAAAATTGCTTGCATCTGCTGGGACCTTGACTCTACTCTTATAGCAGATAACTCTCAAGAGGTGTTCAGAACACTGTCTAGTAGTCCTGTTGTGTCAGATGAGTTTCAATTAGTAGGGCTCAAGGACATAGACAAGGTTCTTGGTTTGGTCTTGCCCCTTGCCCCTCATGGCTGATAAAAACTAGCAAAAAGAGGATAACCAGCTGGGCCAGGGAGCTGATGAATGCCTCCTTGAGAGAGAGTCCCTGACTGATTAAAGGAGACAGTGGTAAGACCACTCCTTAAGAAACCTTCACTAAATTCAGAAAATCTAAGTAATTACAGACTGGTTGCCAATCTCTCCTTTATGGGCAAGGTCCTTGTTTATGTGGTCATGGGCCAGATCCAGACTCTCTTGGATGAAACTGATTTTCTAGATATATTTCAAACAGCATTTAGGCCCAATTTTGGTATGAAAGCTGCCTTGGTCACCCTGTATGATGATTTCTGTTAGCAAAGAAACAGGTCGAGTGTGTCCCTATTCATGCTCCTTGATCTCTCAGTGGCTTTCAGTATCGCCCACCATGGTATTCTTCTGAAGTAGCTAACTGATTTGGAAGTGGGTGACATTGCTCTGCGGTGGTTCCAGTCCTAACTGGATGGTTGTTTTCAGAGGCTGGTGCTTGGGGACTATTGTTCAGCCTCATGGAGCCTTCAGTTTGAGGTTCCACAGGGTTTGATTTTACCCCCCATACTTTTTAAAATATTTACATGAAACTACTGACTGGAGTCATCCAGAGTTCGCTGTTAGCAATATGCTGATGACATACAGCTCTACTTCTCCTTTACATCTGCAGGTATGGCAGTGAATGTGCTAGACTGATGTCTTGCCTCAGTAATGGACTGGATGAGAGCCAATAAACTGAAGCTTAATCCAGACAAGACTGAGGCACTGTTAGTGGGTGGTTCTGTAGACCGGATGGATGGGATGAGGCCTGCTCTGGAGGGGTTACACTCCTTCTGCAGGAGAAGGTACATAGTTTGGGGATACTTCTGGATCCATTACTGTCACCTGAGGCTCAAGTGGATTTGGTGGCACAGAGTGCCTTTCATCAGCTTTGAGTGGTGGCCCATCTGTGCCCCTGCCTGGACAGGGACAGCCTAAAGTCAGTTGTCTATGCTCTCGTAGTCTCTAGGTTGGATTGCTGAGCAAACTGTTTCTTTAAAGGTCTATATTGAAACAAACACACACGCACCATAGGGTTGCCAGGTTCCTGGCCTGAGACTGATCCTGTATCTTTAGGAGAAGAGAAAGTCAGCCAAGTGCAGGTATCTTCTGTATCTTTAAAAGTTGTGCAGGGGGAAGGGAGAATTCCACCTTGTGGTTTTTCTCATTACAGTGTTGCAAGAACACCTGCACTTGCTGACTTTCTCTTCTCCTAAAGATACAGGATCAGTCTCAGGCCAAGAACCTGGCAACCCCAACGCACCACCATGCACACACCATGACTAAATGTTACTATAAAGCACTTCTTACATTAACCAAGTTTCTATTTTTAATTGAGAGTTTGATCCAAGAGTCTGGTGAAGAGTGGGGGCATTCCATTGACTCCAAGAGACTGTTTATCAGGCAAAAGATCTCATCTGCATTTCAGGAAACTGATCAGTTCTTTATAGAGCAAACAGCTTTTGAAAGCAGATAAGCAAAAAGGCCCCCAAACAACAACAAAATTACTTCTGCCCATTTATTTATTATTTGATTTATATCCCACCCTTCCTCCCAGCAGGAGCCCAGCAATACAAATACCATGAAAGGCACATTAAGGCGGGGATCATTGTTCAGACACTCCCAGGACTCTGAAATTTCCTTTGAATCTCTTTGCAGTGCACCTGCTCTCTCATCCTACATGATTGCAGTTTAACCACAGGTGGAACATTTTTCGTTCATGAGATTTCCAGCCTCTCTTCATTCTCATGGGACAAACAGCTTCTCCATCTGGTTGGCTATAGAACTACAAGCCAGTTCTTGAACAAAAACCCTTTTTTGTGACCAAAGGGCAAATCTACATAACAATTATCCTTGCCCCCTGTGCACCCTCTGAAAGCAAAGCCGCTCATTGAAATCAACGATGAGCACAATGGCAGAGACTGATAAAGGACTGAACACAGGCTTGTTCTGGGAGGATGGACAGGGAGAAAAGACAGGCAGCCTGAGGCTTCAATCAGATACCTTCTTACTTGGAAGTAAGCCCCACTGAACCCAACCAGGCTTACTTCTGAGTGGGGATGGCAGAGAAATTTGATTGAGTTTGCATATAAGTTGACATTAGCACTTTGTGAAACAATATGGGAACCGAAACACAGCCATCCTTCAAAATTCACAATTATCCAAATTTTCCGATGCAGTTCTCCAACCAAGCAATGTTTACAAAAATGCATATATTAGGGGAAAGTTTGCACAAAATGCATATATTGGTGAAAATAACGTATTTTAGGAGAAATTGCTTGCAAAAATGTGTGCACCAGTCAACAAAAAAGAGTATTAATTAGGAAACATTTGCACTAAAATGCTGAAGAATTTCCATGAGGATTTTTTTTTTTTAAAAAATGACTAACAGCTGCAAAAATATGAAAAATCAAATTTAAGATTAGAAAAATGAGGATTTTCCTGGGAGGGGAGGTCCAATAAATTCTTTACTGAACAGGCAGCAAGATTTCTGAATGTAGTAATATCTCTTAGGGCACAATTCAACTCATATTTATGCTGGGCTGAGGGGACCTGTATGTGGTGGACCCCCAGCTGAGCCGGCAGGGTCCTGGCTGCACTGGGCTCCACCAGCAGAAGCCCCTCACCCCAGCTCAGCCACAGCAGAGCCAGGACCCTGCTGGATGAGCCAGGGGTCTGCCAGGGAAGCCCAGCTTGGTGGAAGGAGTGCCATCAGAAGCCGGCAGAAAGTTGAGCCTCAGTTACTCCAAATGCCTCAGAGCAAGTGGGCAGAGGAAGATGAGACTTCTGAGAGCCTTGAGGGAGGGGGGAGAGTTAGCAACCCTTCAATCTCTCTGGACACTCCCCTGGGCAGCTTAGAGTCTGTTCCACCTGATAGCGTCTTGCCACCTGCAAGCACAGCGCCAGAGCTGTTGGGGAGCGATCTCTCTCTTGTGCCAACACCCCACTTGGACCTTCAAACATTTCCCCACCAACTCGCTCCCCGCTCCCTGAAGTCAAGCCGGCACCTAGTGAGCCTGTACTGTCCGATGAGCAGGCGGAGGCTCACTCCCCTTCACCCCATACAAGGCGACGTGAGAAGCGGTTCGGTCAGAGGGAGAGTCTTCGAAGGAGTCAGAGATTACAAGCGAAGAACTTTCCTACTTAAGACAGTGCCCATTTGATTGGGGTGCTGAGTTAGCTTACACCATACCCTGCAGAGGATGCTTAGTTAGCATAGTTAGCATCAGTAGTGAGCTAGTCTAGCCAGGCCTATGAGACACACTGCCTTTGGTGTAACGGTGACTCTAATAAAGCAAGAATTATTGCCAGACTCGCCTCCGACTCCTGTGTCAAACTCTGGGCAGGACACAGAAGGGCCCCAAAAGGCTTGTCAGAGTGGGGGCTGGGGGACTTACACTGCATCCAACTCCCATTCAGAGCACTCCTGCGGGTCCTGATCCAAGACAAATTTATGCTGACAAAAGGGTTGGTCTAAGAAAATATTTACAATGGAAGTCAGTGGGGAGCACTTACTTGCTGAGTATTTATGAGAGGGGTATTTATGAGAGCTGTCTTTTTCTTTTCCATCTATGCGTGCAGCTCCCGGCTGAGCTGATGATCCTCTGGCCCAGCTGCTCCTGAACAGCAGTGGATGCTCCGGAGCTTCCCGCCAGCTCCTCCTTCGCATGCACTCCTTCCACCAGCTTCCCATGAGTTGGATTGCTCTGCCCAACTTTCAGTGACTATTAGCTCTTAATCTGCACCTTTGCTCTTTTGACATTATGATTATGCATTTGTGTAGTTGTATCTTTTTTAATGGTTGGTTGACCACAGTAAAAAGGTTGTTGATTAGAAAAATGAGAAACTGAGAGAACTGAAATTGACAGATCCTTTCCATCCCCCACTTCTGAGTTGGCATATGTAGGATTACACTGTTAATGTAGGGCTGTCGGGTAACAGGTCAAGTTTCATGTGATGACCTACATGCAACTGGTATGTTTCTGTCAGATTCTGAATAATCAGAACACATTTGGGTTTTTTTTTAAAAAAAGAAAAGAATCTCTCTCACTTTCCAACATCTTTTCCAACAGTCTGCCTTTCTCTGTATAGCATTTTTACCTTTGTGCTGTAGGCTAGCTTCTACACACACTCACTAACACACAAGGCTACTCTCCATCCAGGCAAACCTGAGGCATTATCAAAGTCCAAGGACATACTCCAGCGAGGCAAAAACACTGAAGGAGATTGTGAACGTGGGTTGGTGAGGAGGGGTGTGGTGTGAGGGGAGTTCTGAGGGCCAAATAGAGAGGGATTGAGGGTCAGTTATGACCACAGATCTACAAACCCAAGAATTTTCTGGGAAGAGGGGATGCCTGTTAAACCACTCTTGCCACTGGAGCTCTGTCAGTGGAATAGGAGTCTCCTAATAACTCTCAGCACCCTTCACAAACTATATTTACCAGGATTCTTTGGGGGACTGTTTAAAGTGGAATAAATTTCTGTCATGGGTGTAGTCTCCTGATTAGCCAAGCAAAGCAGCTGGCTTTTAGAACACTGACAGTCGGTTCTTACTGAGCATGCCTCTACTATCATCGACTCCAATGTTAATTTTCTTAAATTAATTAAAATCAGTCATGCATTTTAAAAACCTTTTAAACTGCGGAAGATGAAGGTCAGAGTATGGGGCATGGTCAGTAATAGAATAACATGTACTCTGTGAACATGGCTGATTTTTAATTAATTTCAACAATTTTTGAGACCATTGACAGAAAAAAAGTCCAGCAGGAGTCTGGATTATTTTACTCTTGTTTTAGACTTTGAACTATAGTTCAGGACTATGTTTTGTAAGATTTTGTTTTGAAATGTTCATGGGAAGCAGCAGAATGGCATAGGGGTATTTTCAATTTGACAAAGCAGAAAGTGAAAAATCCATGCTGGCTATAGTATACAGCCACTCTCGTGATTGTATAATCCCACTTTTCATCATCTGGGTCTGAAAGCACAGTAAAAATATACAGTATACAACATTTTAAACATTCACATATTTGTGCCACAACCCACCCTATAGGGGGCAATGTAGGTTTTTCCAGTCAAGGGATCCCCCAAATCTGATTGGCCTTGGTTTGTACATACTTCTTGCCTTCTCCATGCTTCTACAGTAGGAACACCAGGATCATGGACAAAGGTTGGGGTCCTTTAAATAGCTGGTCACAGCATGATACTGTGGGCAATTAGAGCAAAGTTAAGCATTTGTGAGCACTCAGAAGCTCCTTTATAGTGAAAGGAGTTCTTTAACCTTGTTCTAAAAAGCTGTGGTACCCTGGGATAAGGAAAGGACCACCTTTGAGGCCCACTTGGAGCACATCCTCAAAGTCATGGGACTTTGGGGAGACTATGAGTTGAGAGGCTCTTCCTAAGCCATTAGGTGGCCAGGTTAGTTGAAGCTGGGGAAACGACAACTTATGACTGGGCCTGGAGTAGGCTTGTCCTTGATTCAGAAGTACAAGGAGATAGCAAGACTAACCATGCGTCAACTAGTTATTGACAAAACACACCTAAAATTAGGAATGAAATGATCTCTCCATTTCTCATTTTTCTAATCTTAAATTTGGACCTCCACATTTCTGCAGCAATCTGCAGAAATTCTTCAGCACTGTAGTGCAAATTTCTCCCAATAAACACATCTGTGTATGCACTTTTGACTAATGTACACATTTGTGCAAGCAATTTATCCTAATATAATGCATTTTGTATGTTATTTTCACCAATGTATTCATTTGGCACACACTTTCTCCTAATGTGTACATTTTTGTAAACATTGCTTGGTTGAAGAACTGTGTTGCAAAATTCGGAGAAGTGTGAATGTCAAAGGATGGCTGTATTTTGGTTCTCATGTTGTTTCAGAAAAATGCAAATTTGACAAATTCAGGTTTAAATATGAACAGAATCAACCCCCCCCAATCCCTGGCCTCAACATAGTCCCTCCCAAGCTAGTCTGGTTCTCATAGCAGTTTTATGTTATGAAGTTAAATGTAGTTGTGGCCCTTAACTTGTGTCTCATTTCATTATTCCAGCTGAGGGTGCAATTACCTTCCTCTTCTTTCTCTGTCTCTCCATTTTGGCTCCAGTGCTGTCGGCACTCATCCACCTGAGTTTGCTATTAGCTCTAGACAAAGTATATTATTGTGTTTGTGTTTTCATTTCCGGCATCTTAGGGGAAAAAAATAACAATTCTTATTTCATCACAATGTATGTATTCCAAGACTGCTTAAAATAATGCTATGTTCATCTAAAGAAGTTGTTACAGACAACAATTGAAACTTGTGGTTACATGAGCAGAATTTTAAAATCATCAAGATGGATAACCTTATTATAGATAAATGAGGTATCAACAAAAGGGAATTCAAGGGTATGATTCAAGAAAGTAGAGAGGGTAAGAACAACATTGTTCATTTATATAACTACATGTAATTTGGATCAGATAGAGGGACAAAGTTATCAGAAGCCAGAGCAGATTTGCTTTTCGTGTCAATCAAGGGGAGTGCTTGAACATTCAGTGGAAATGGATAGAACAAAGTGCTATAGGAAGTGGACTCAACAAGCAAGAGAATTCAATACTTCAGACAGGTGTAGTTCCCCCCCCCCAAAAAAATGAAACGCAACACTACATATTTTGCTATAATGTTTTCATATGTGGATTTAAAAGGATTCAGCTCAGAATGAGAAAACCTTATTTATTTATTTATTATTTGATTTATATCCCACCCTTCCTCCCAGCAGGAGCCCACCTTCAAAGGAAACCTTCAAAGGAAAGTGAACAAAGATTTGAATAAAACCAAGGATATGTGGATTCAGGCACACATCCTTGAGAACTAGATTGTCTGGGAAGGGTGGTGAATTTGCCCAGGTTTTTGGCATCTGCATGCTGAATGGCTGGCTATAAAAACATGACATCTATCACATATTGAGGTCAAAGCTCAGTCACTCAAAACCTTGGTCTACGTCTTCATGTGTACTTTTAGGTTAATATACAAGAATTTCCACAAATAGTGCAGCCATTGCAGCTTTTGTGAGCTAAGAAACAATGTGTGAAGGTATGTTCATAAGCCCTTAAAATTCTCCATGCGAAATAGCCCCCTTGACACAGCCCCATGGAAGAAGTAGCTGACTCTAACAGTAGGGTACATTGCAACCACACGACAGAGGTTTCCATATGTACCCCCACACATCTCTCCATCCCTAGGCAAATGAGACATTATTTCAGTTCAGGGCACATTTAAGCCAAGCAAAGCACTTGAGGGTGCAGATTAGGGCCAATGAGGAGTGTGGTCTGTGAGGGGCATGGCTTATGGCAGGGATAGGAAGCCTGGGTCTCCTCCAAAGGTTATCTTGTGGACTGCAACTCCTATCAGACTATGGATCAGTGATAATGGGAACTGTAGTCCAAAAACATTTTGAAGGCCACTGGTTCCTCATCCCTGGCCTAGGGTGAATCCCAAAGTCTACAATGAGAGGCCTACATTTGGCTCCTGAGTCAGAGGCTCCCCGTCTCTACTGTAGCAACAGCAGCAAAAAAGGTTTGGGGGAAGGGAAGTGGTCCAGTGAGCCTCTTCTTGGTTGGAAATGGTGTTGTGAGAACCTTTTTCCCGTCAGCGATGATGAGGCTTATTTACCAGTACTTCAAATGAGCTGGCCTAAAAGCTTTTCTTTTCTTCCAGCACTCTGCTTTGGGCCCCTTTCCTCCCCCCCTCCCGGTATATGATGGGTGGGAGCCTGAGACAGGGCTTTTGGGCAGTAGAATGTTCTTATGCTCCTGCTGGCTTCTAGAATTTTAGTTTCTAGGTGACATTTTTTATGTTATTGATATTGTTTTGATTGTAAGCCACCTTAAATATTTCTGTAGACAGGAGGATATTAACCTTGTAAATATGTAATAAATAAGACCATCTCTGATATCTCTCATCCTTCAACTAGAGATACTGAGATGATAAGCATCCAAAACATGTGAACATATGAACATAAGAAGAGGCCAAAGGCTCATCTAGACAAGCAATGTGTTCTCACAGTGGCCAACCAGATACCTATGGGAAGCCTTCAAGCAAGCTGGACTTGAATGAAACAGCCCTTTCCTCACATGTGGCATTCAGAGACATATTTGTAGAACATAGCTATTGTGCTTCTGCACTAGGGAAACTGGCAGACAGAGCTGAGATAGATTAACCCATCCTGTTTCTTTCAACCATGCCTGTGTTACACCAACCAGGTCAGCATGTTCACTTTAGATCAAGTACTGGATAAGTTGGCATTTAGCAACAGGACTTTCAGACCAACATGTGTGTGTGTGTGTGTGTGTGTGTGTGTAGGAGATAATCAGTAGAGATGGAAGGATCTGTCAGTTTTGGTGTTCTCAAGTTTCTCATTTATCCCATCTTAAATGTGGTTCATCACATCTCAGCATTAATTTATGGATATTTTAAACTCTCCTGTACCACCTCCTTCCCTGATCTGGTGCAAAAGGTTTGTATGCATTTATTGGCAAACCATGCATCATGCAAAACAATTGGCCTCCCCTTTTCCATTTTATAACTATCTGTATCACCCCCCACCCCCTGCAAAAACAGAGCAGCAACAGCCAGACTCAGCGCTGGAGGATTTCTCTTGACCAGTCTAGAGGTAGAAACATACTCACTGTTCTGCTGGTTCCAGTACGGTCTCCCCCTCTCTTTTCTCAAAACGGGGGCACACAATGCTAGTAGTCAAACCTCACCCCTTTTTACTGTAAAACCTGGTGGGATCAGCTTGAGTGCATTTTTTTAATTCACTTGAAAGATTTTGCAACTGATCGGCAGTTCAACCCTTTCCACCTCCATCTGTGGCCAATGGAAATGCTTTGCTGTAGGCAACTAGTGTGCTCACATCCTATAATTCTGTTACTCTGGGTGACTGCTTGTATTGCCAAATGCAGGGATTGGGAACCTGTTACCCTCCAGATGTTCTGGTCTCAAAAATTCACAATGCACGAGAGACTGCTCACTTCCTGTTTGCACCAGCTCAGTCTCTCCTACCAGGAACACACAAACACTTAAATATACCTGCATTTCATTTGGATGCCAGAATTGGACACCCTCCCTACCTTCTGTTCTAACAGAGAAGAGTCCAAAGAGCTTCTCTCTTGAGCAAGCATAGTAGTGGCTGATGTAGGTGCCTTATTTTTCATTGACAGGGCAGGCATACCTCTACTATTTTATGGCCTGCCTTTTTTTCCCTCCTCTTTTAGGTGACAGCCTTTTTCTTGTAATTCCACCCTGACAGCAGCCATGCCACACCCCACAGCAGCCATTTTGTGTCGTACCACACTTCATGGCAGCCACATTGTGACTGGTGCCCACAACACTTTCTCAAAATTCCTAATGTGCCCATTGGCCCAAACCAGGCTTGCACTTCCTGGATTCCAGCCTTAAATTCACAGCTCTCTGACACTTCTTTGGGGTTTCTTTCTTTAAAAAAAAAAAAAGCCTGAGAAAAGATACATGACTGTATGGCGTCATGTATAGTTTGAGCTTCAGACATTCAAGACAAGCACAACTTTATTTATATGAAGTGATGGTGATGCATCCAAAGTTTTAGATCATTGGAAAGTGCTGCTATATGGTTAGATTGAAATGAGGCTTAAATGGGCAACCCTGAATGCAGCTAGATGGCAAAGAGTTTGGGTTTAACAGAATCTAGCATGATGAGTAGGAAGAAGTACTGTCTTTTCCACACATGCCCCATGCGATGACTCAATGACACAAAAAGCTGCAGTTTTCCTGTTGTTTATTGCACAAAATATTTCCTGCCATGCTGCTGTGACTTGGCTTGCTCCAGGTGCTATCTTTTTCTCCAAAGCTAATTGGGGATTCTCTGGCCGAATATAAATGGCCCCGACTCGCCGAGACGCAGAGTTGATGTGGGAGACAAGTGCAAAGGTGATTGCTAGCAGGCCCTTCAGGAGTGTAATGGAGTCCCTGGCAGGACAATTATGCAGCAGGGAGCACAGAGAAGTTGGTTAAGCTGGTAATGAGTCTTGTGTAAATGAATGGACTCCAGGAAAGGAACTGAAGGAGTTCAGCCAATTGCCTGTTTGTAAATGCAATGGAGGCATGGAACGGGAGCAAGATGTGGCTGAGTAATGAGTCAGCATGTCGCCATAAGGCTTCAGAAATTTGAAGCATTTGAAATATAAGAAAGGAATGAATTGCCAAAAGGACAAAGATAAAAGTGGGAATTGATGTATTTTTGTGAAGCCTGATAAAGTTTGATCTCTTTCAGCTTATAGCCATGTCCTTTTCCTCTCAATTGTATACTACTACTATACTACTAATAATAATAACAACAACAACAACAACAATAATAACCTGCTTACTTGCCAAAATGGCTTCTTCTTGTTACTTTTGCAACTGCATTTATTATTTATTCAATTTATATCCTGTACTTCTTCCTGAAGGAGCCTTTTCTTCAAAAAGTTCAAAGCAACATTCATGGTTCTCCCACTACCAATTTTATATTCACAACAACCCTGTGAGGTAGATTAGGCAGAGGGATATTGACCACTACTTCATGGTCACGGAATTATCTGTATGAATGAATGGGGATTTGAAACTGAGTGTTTAACCTGGGTCTTTCCAGTCCTAATCTGACACTCTTAATCACTACATTATGCTGCATCTTAGCTTTTCGGCTGCTTTCCCCCATTCACTCTCCAGTTTGGAGGTTGCATGAAATATCTTGAAATATATATTCTATGATTATTAGTTTTGTTCTCAGCTTTGTGTGTGCATGTGCAGGGAGTTAATTCACTAATAGGCAAAAAAAAACAACCTTGACCTTTAAGAACATACCTGTAAGCCAGCAGATATTTCTATCAAACTTTTAAAAGTAGGGAAATTGGGCAGCTATCGTGAATACACCAGGGCAGCAGGAGTTCTGACCTCCTCTCTGAGATATTGGGCTGCCCTACAAATTTGTCAAAATGCAAACACAATTTGGGTTGGCCTTTCACAAGTCCAATCCATTTCCTGTGCAGCTTGGCAGAATTTGGTAACTTGTGCCTCTGAGCATATGGTAAGTGGTGACAATACCTGCCATCTCCAAACATGGAGAATTTTTGTACGTTTGTAGGTGTTCTTATTTTGCTTCTTTCCTGTGTTACCACTGTTTCTATAGAGAATCTAAACTAGAAAATTATATTTCTCTCATTCTTGATCCTAGAAATCTGTGTCAAACTTATTTTTATTAATTTCAAAGCCTTTTTACTGGTCAATGTCATATGATGGTGAAGACAACCTTTTGTTTCAAATTGGAGGTTATGTTCTATTTCTATTTTGGGTGAATTAACAGTTGAATCTGAAACTGCAGTTTGATATAAAATCAGACTGATTACAATATGTTGCTACTTCAGCAATGACTCTAGCTGTTGGGGAAAAAATCTTGGTCTGCCCAAGATCCATTTTTTTCAGCCTGCTACGCTTAAATCGATCCACTTAAGGAAAGGTGTGCATGGTCAATTTAAAACAGAGAGCACACCTAGAAATTTGCTGGAATATATTTCACCTCCCACTGTTTTTTCTTGTGCAAACTGAGACACTCCTTGTGTCCATTGAAGACTATTCTACAGAATAGTCAGTGCCATTATTCGACAATTGTTATTGGAGTCCGTTTAGTGTAAATTTTGCAAAGTGTTGCTATACTTCCACATATTCACAGAAACAGAAGCAAAAGAACATGATTTAAAATTGCAAAGTAAATCAAACATATTTAAAGTGACTATCTGAACTCTGTCAACTGTCTTAATATTGTTGCTTCCTCTCTGCTAAAAAAGATCAGCATAGCAAATATCTTCTTTCTGTTATTTGGGCTAATTGCAGGTATTGCCACAACTCAGCATATGCTCAGAGGCATATGTTACCAAATTCTTCCGAGCTACACAGGAAGTGGATTGGACTGTGAAAGACCAACCGAAATTGTGTTTGCATTTTGACAAATTTGTAGGGAAGTCCAATATCTCAGAGAGGAGGTTAGGTCTCCTGCTCCCCTGGTGCATTCACTATAGCTGCCCAATTTCCCTGCTTTTTAAAGTTTGATACAAATATCTGTTGGCTACAGGTATGTTCTTAAACTTCCAGGGTTTTTTTGCCTATTGGTGAATTTCTCTGCTTTTAATCTGAGAAGTAAGAAAATGGAATTTTGTGCAATCTTGCTGAGAATGGATCAATCATTTGCATGTTTGAGTTCAATGGGATTTACTCCCCTGCAATCATGCTTAGGATAGGTGAAACTGACCACTGGGGGATGGGGAGGGGAGGAGGAGGAAGGGTCGGGATAGAGTAGAAGGGAGGGGAGGAGGAAGGGCAGATGGGAGGAGGGGGTGGGAGCAGACAGGAGGGGAAGGGGAGGAGGGCAGGATTGATCATTTGCATGCTTATTGAGTTCAGTGGGATTTACAGCTGTGCAATCATGCTTAGGCTAGGCGAATCTGACCATGAGGGAGAAGGAGGAAGGGCTGAAGTGGGCAGGGGAGGAGGAAGAAGGAAGAGGGGAGGAGGAAGAAGGAAGAGAGGGAGCAAAGGTAGGAGGAAGGGAGAGGAGAGGGGGAGGAGGGGGAAGGAGAGGAAAGAGGGAGAGGGGAGGGGAAAGGCAGTTTGATCATTTGCCTGCTTATTGAGTTCAATGGGATTCATGCCTGTGCAGTCATGCTTAGAATAGGTAAAACTGACCATAGAGAAGGAGGAGGGAGAGGGGACAGGAGAGGGAAGGAGGAAGGGAGGGGGCAGAGGAGGAGGGGGAGGGGTGAAGAAAGGGGGAGGCAAAAGGGAGGGGATAGGAGGGAGGAGGAGGGGAGGACAGGTTTTATCATTTGCATGCATTTTGAGTTTAATAGGATTTACCCCTGTACAGTCATGCTTAGTATAGGTTAAGCTAACCTGGGAGAGGGGCCGGGGGGAGGAAGGGGAAGGGGGAGAGAAGGGGAGGAAGGGGAAGGGTAGGGAGGAAGGTGGAGGAGAAAGGGAGCGGGATGGAGAGGGGAAGAGATTGGATGTGTAGGCACTGGGCAGAGGGAAAGCCCCTTTTCTTTCCAAAATGAGAACATTGTGAACAATATCATTGTTTTTCAGGGTTTCACCCACCTTTTTATTCTATAACAGGCACATGTAGTCTCGCACCCAAATTTAAACCAAAGCTGTCCCTGGCCACATCCACACCAGGCCTTTATTTCACTTAAACAGTAATGGCTTCCCCCAAAGAATCCTTGGAACTGTAGTTTTTGAAGGGTACTGAGAGTTGCTAGGAGAAACCCTATTCCCCTCACAGAGCTAGAATCTCCAGAAGAGGGGCTGATGGTTAAACCACTCTGGCCACTGGAGCTCTTTCAGGGGAATAGGAGTTTCCTAACAACTCTCAGCACCCTTCACAAATATACTTCCCAGGATTCTTTGGGGAAAACCATGACTGTCTCAAGTGAAATAAATGTCTGGTGTGGGTGTAGCCACCTGATTAACCAAACCAAACAGCTGTGAGTCTGGCTTTTAGAACACTGACAGTTCTTACTGAGCATGTCCAATGCTATAATAGACTTTAATGTTAAAGTTCTGAAATTAATTAAAAACCAGCCATTTTTTTTTCAGAAGATGAAGGTCAGAGTATGGGACAAGGTCAGTAATAGGATTACAGGTACTCTGTGAACATGGCTGATTTTATGAGACCACTGACAGAAAAAAAGTCCATCAGGGGTCTGGATAATTTTTCTCTTGTTTTACACGTTGAACTCTTGATTTTCTTTGACTGTTTTGTGTATCAGCATGAAAACTTAGAGGGTTGTTAAGCAAGCATTTCTGAGCTCAAGACTATACATTTTGTAAGATTTTGTTTTGACATGAGTTTATGGGAAGCAGCAGAATGGTATGGGGATATATTTTCAATTTAACATTGCAGAATGCAAAACATTCATGCTGGTATAGTATCCAGCCACTCTTGTGGCTGTATAATAGCAGAAAAACTAAACAAAATTATGCTTTCAGGAATCTCTTCACAATCTACATATAACACAAGTGAAAGGCATACAGGATGACCAGGCAGAACATCATCTCAGAGAGCTAAACTTCATTAAGCCACCCTTTTAATTTCCCACAATGCCGTGAAGTAGTGCTAGTCCGGGGCATTGTGGAAAATTAAAATGGCAGCCTCAAGAGCCAACTGCCCATTGCAAAAGTGTGTTTAAAGGGCCCCCCAAAGCAGGCAACAACTGGGTCCCTGCTGGCTCAAGCATCTATAGCTCTGTCCAAAAGTCCCACCGGTGAGAGCTATAAATAAACCTATATTTTGTATATAGGCTAGCAGTATATTGTGATCAGCAGAGGGTTGATAGATGCATGCTAAACCACTAGTGAAGACAGTTGTTTTATTCATGTCTGTAAAGAATGTGGCATCAGCCACCACAAGTGGTTTTGAGAAAGTTGTTAAATATTCTTTAAAAGTGTATCCCCACCCACACACACATTCAAGGTATCGATTTTATTATCTTGTGTCCAGATTGTTAATGTTTATTGTATCTGTATGCTTATTTTGTACGTCGCCCAGAGTGGCTGGATAGCCAGCCAGATGGGCGACTAAGAAATTCAATAAATAAATAAATAAAAATAAAATTAAATGTTTCAAAGACACTGGGTGTCATCCTGATCATGTCGGCAAGGCCATAGGTCAGCAACAGAACTATAAGGCGGTAAGGCTATCAACAGTGGAGGATGGTCCACTACAGGTACTGGGGCACAGCCCTCCCAATGATAATGTCAATCATTTTTTTTAAAAATCGCCCCGCAAAAATTTCAAAGCTGCATACAGTGTAGCTGTCCTACACACACTTTTATCATTTCCTGAACTTACAGAAGTTTGTGAAGGTATTTCTGTCACACTTCTGTTCTCTATCCAATCAGTTCTCTGTATCACTCAGCCAATCCTAATCCAGCAGTTTAGCTATGTCCCTCCCAGGCCTGTCTGTCAGTCCTACTAGGAAGACTCTCACTCAATCATACTTGATCTTTTAAATTGTAGATGGCTAGGAGTGAACCTTAAACATTCTGCACCCAAAGCATGTGCTCTACCATTGGGTATCCAGGATTTGTAACCTGCAACTGTTGCTTATGTTCAGTGATCAGCAGAAGGGTCGCTTGTGCTCATTGGGAGAGAGGGAGGTGGTAGGGAGGTCAATGCTGTGCAATCACATTGACAGATTGGCTCTGCTAGTACATTTGCACCTGGCTACTGCCAGGTGACTTGAAAAAGGACCACAGGCAGCTAATATCTCATGAGAAGTGATTGTATAGCTCTGCTTTCCTTCTCTCCATCTGCTCTTCAGCCTGATAGAATGGTTGCCTCAAGCTAGGGATAGGAATCTCTGTCAATATTGGTCAATTTCATTTCTTCATTTTTCTAATGTTAAATTCAGATAGCCACTGTTTTGCAAGCAATTTTCTCTTATTTCGGTGTGCTGTTATCCCAAAATTATGCATTTTTATTCACAGTTTCCCATAATAGACACATTTTTATACACATTTTTAACTTGGCAAACTGCATCACAAAATTGGGGGAAGTGTGAATTTCAAAGGATAGCTTTGTTTTGGTTTGTGTATTGTTTTGAGAAGTGCAAAAGTAGGTAAGGTTGCATTAACATATGAACCACACCACATTTCTCCCCCACCCTATTCTCTAGCTACTTCACACAGTGGCCGTAACATTTATAAAAGGCTCCACCCACATCAACTGATTAAGCTCAACAGTACCACCCAATTATTTCAAGAAACTTCTACACAGCCTTTGTGGAGACACAGGCCAGTTCTTTTGGAGATAACATTGATCGCTCAATGACTGCATCATCGAGTCATGGTTTTTATGTGCAAAAAAGCTATCATAGATCAAATACCAGAGACAGAGCTTTCACATCACCCAGCAGCGTATCAAGCATGATACTTTTCAAAAGAGTTCACACACTCATTTGGTCAAGAGTCACAGAGGGATAAATGAAGTACTGAGATATGATTGAGTGATGTGCGTGCATGTGTGAATCAATCCTCAACTTTGTTCTTTTTCATCCAGCCTTTAAACATACAAAAAAAGAAGACCAATACCAGAATTCATCTGTAGACAAGAAGCTTCTTCATACTGGTTTAAAAACAAACATTCAAGAAAGAGTGGCTACATTTGACCTAGAAGTGTGGCTTTAATATATATTG
Organism: Rhineura floridana; assembly: GCF_030035675.1. NCBI lineage: Eukaryota > Metazoa > Chordata > Lepidosauria > Squamata > Rhineuridae > Rhineura > Rhineura floridana. The sequence continues at coordinate 127,552,651 of NC_084480.1, forward strand.
GCTGTTGGGATGGGGAACCCCCCCCCCAAAAAAAACATTCACATGACAAAAAACCTCCATTTTTAATTGCTGTTTCCCCCCTTGGGGAGGATGCTGTCAGTTGTTTGAAATGACATGCTGTTTCTGGTTTTGAAAACAGAAAGAAATCATAGAACTTACAAAGCATATCTTCAACAGTGATCATCAAACTGCAAGCCGTGTTCTGCCTGCAGCTTCTGGAACTTCTACTGGTCTGTGGGATGAGGCAGCTTGATAGAAGCGGAAATCGTAGTCTGAGTGGATATGCTGCATATGAGCATTCTTATATTAAGAAGTAAACTGAAACAAGTAACAATCAGTCCACACGATTAAGTGGCCAAGGAATTTCTAAATTAGGATTTTCCCATACTGAGGTTTTTTTCTACCTCCCCAGGTAGACTCAACAGGTCTAACTCTGTGGATGACCACATATTTGAATGCATCCACCTAGCTAATATCTCTGAATACTTCTTACCATGAAAACCCTATGAATGCAACTTGAGATAGTGCTGGAAGTTGAGACCCCCCAGGTCAAATGGTACACAGTGAGCTACTGGGGAAGAACAATGAACAAGTACAAGTAGCGCTGTGACTAATGACACAACTAGGTCAAAGCTGAATGGAAGCCCAGAGGCTGATGGGCACAGATGCAAAAGGAGAGTCCAAGTTGTATGACATACACAATAGGAACATGGAATGCGAGAAGCATGAACAGGGAAAGTTAGAAATTGTCAAGCAAGAAATGGAATGCATCAACATTACAATACTTTGCATAAGTGAATTAAAATGGAAGGGAATGGGACATTTTCAATCTGGCAACTACAAAATATTTTATGCAGGAAATGAGAAATTAAGAAGAAATGGGGTTGCTCTAATAGTGAGAAGTGATGCAGCAAAAGCAATTAGGAGCTACAACGCAAGGTCTGAGCAAGTGATATCAATGAAATTAAACAGGAAACCGATTAAGATAGCAATCATCCAAGTCTATGTGCAGAAGTACAGGAAGAAATTGATCACACAGCAAAATGAGATGTGTTGATAATCATGGGGGACTGGAATGCAACAGTAGGGAACAGAGAAGAACTAGGAGTTGTGTGAAAATGGGGCTTAAAAATATAGAAATTGAGCAGGAGACTTATTGAATTCTGTGAAGCCAATAATTTTTTTCTTGCAAACACGTTTTTTGAGCAACTGAAAACATGACTGTAAACGTGGACATCATCAGATGGACAATATAGGAATCAAATTGATTACATAATTGGTAGCAGAAGATGGAGAAGTTCCATACTTTCTGTGGAAACAAGACCAGGAGCAGACTGCAGTACACATCATTAATTGGTAATATCAAAGATCAGAATAAAGCTAAAGAAGAAGCAATCATAATGCTAAAATACAATTTAAATAACATTCCAGAAGAATATAAAGATCAAATAATACTATTTAATATATATATTAATGGGATAGTAGATTGCTTGGCCTCCATCTCCTCCCATGCCCCGATATTAGCTGGTAATCCTAGATCCATACTTTTGTATGCCGACGACATAGTTCTGTTGGCAAGAACCCCAACTGGTCTCAGACGCCTTTTAGCAACTTTAGCTGCATTCTGTTCGAGGGAGTGTTTATCAATCAACTATGAGAAAACTAAGGTCTCAGTATTTCCAAAAAAAGACCGAAACATCGTTGGCAATTTAATGGACACTTAATTGAACAAGTAAATATCGTCAAGTACTTAGGTCTAACATTCCAATCGACTGGATCATGGCAAATGCAGATAAAGGCAACGGTTTGGAATGCAAAAAAAAAAATGTTGAAAGCGCTGCTATCGTTCTTTTATAACAAAGGCGGCCAACTTTTTATTGCAGCAATCAAAGTATTTACTGCAAAGGTAATCCCACAACTACTCTATGGGGCACAAGCCAGTACGTATGAGAATTTTTCTGCCTTGGAATCGATACAAAATTCCTTTTTGAGAACTATTTTTGCGGTCCCTAATTGTATCCCTAGTTTTAGTCTTAGACTTGAGGCAGGTCTACCAACTATAGAATCTAAGATTTGGGCGATGCGAATCACCACCTGGTTAAAAATGAAATTTGACCCCATCGGGCTCTCTCCACATGTCTTGAGAGATAATTTTCAATTCCCCTGGGAGAAGCTGATAATGGATAAAATTCTAAAAATGGGTTTTTCTATCTCTGTGATCCAAGAAATGGGCTACTTAAAAGCTAAGATGAACATTTTACAAAGAATTAAAGATATAGACTACCAACAACATTTAATGCAAGTTAGAAAACATAGGCATAATCCAAGACCACTAATTCCAATGCCATATTTGTCTCAACTTACTATTCCCAGATACCGCAAGGCATTTACCCTCGCAAGAATGAACATCCTACCATCAGCGCTTTTAGATGGTAGATTTAATAAAATTCCATACTGTGATAGGAAATGTCCTTGCGGTGATGACGAGTTTGAAACAATTGCCCATATGTTGTTACGTTGTCCCTACTACTATGATCTTAGAAAACAGATAATTAAACCCATTCTTGATCATATACCGGGTAGAAGTGAGGAAAACTGCTTGGAGTATTTACTTGGAGATCAACAGCAACTAGTTACAGAGAAAGTCGCTAAATTTTGTGCAGCCGCTATTCCTTGTAGGAAAATAATGGTTAAGTGATTTTTGATAATGAGCTTCTTACGGGCCAATCAGTTTAGTTTTAAATAATTTTAAATAAATTTTAGAAAATACTAATTAACATTTTATTTCTATTTTTATTCTATGGTGATATTGTATTTTGTATTCTTGTACTATCTGGTCTATGACCGTAATAAATGATGATGATGATGAAGATCAAATAAGGAACAGATTTGAACTTTTAAACTTAGTTGATAGAGAACCAGAACAACTATGGATTGAAGTCAGAGACACTGTCAGGGAAGAATGCAAAAAGACAATGCCACTAGTAAAAAAGAGAGAAAGACCTCAATGGATGACTGATAAACTCATAAAATGGTTAAAGAGAGAAAGAAAGCAAAAGCAAAAGGAAATAGAAACATGGTCAGAACCCTAAATGCAATAATACAGCAACTAGTACGTAGGGACAAAGAGAACTATTACAATAGTTATTTTATAGAAACAGAAGAGGACAAGAAAAAAGATAGAACAAGAGCCCTATTCCAAAAGATTAGAGAAATGAAAGGGAAATTTAAACCAAGAGTAGGGATGTTGAATAATCAACAGGGGAACACATTGACTGACTGAGATAAAAGGAAGATGGAAGCAATACATTGAAGAACTATATAAAAGAGATGCATGAATGACAGATTCATTCATGGAGAAACCGTATGATGAAGAACCAGAAATTTCAGAATGTGAGGTGAAAGCTGCTGTTAAAATACTTGGAAGAAACAAATCACCAGGAACAGATGGCATACCAATAGTGTTGCTACAAGTTACTGAGACTGAATCTGTCCAAATTTTGACAAAAATCTGTCAACAAATATGGAAAAGAAAACAACAGCCCACAGACTGGAAGCGTTCATTATACATCCCAATTCCGAAGAAAGGGAATGCAGTAATTATTGAACTATTGCCTTAATATCTCATGCAAGTAAAGTAATGCTCAAGATTCTACAACAAAGGCTCTTACCATATAAGGAGCAAGAATTGCCAGATGTCCAAGCCGGATTTAGAAAGGGAAGAGATACAAGAGATCATATCGCAAACATATGTTGGATAATGGAACAGACCAAGGAATTTCAGAAGAAAATCACCCTGTGCTTGATAGGCTACAGCAAAACTTTTGATTGTGTAAATCATGAAAAACTATGGAATGCTTTAAAAGAAATGGGGGTGCCACAACATCTGATTGTCCCAAAGCGCAACGTATACTCAGGACAAGAGGCTACTTTAAGGACAGAATATGGGGAAACCGATAGGTTCCCTATCGGAAAGGGTGTGAGGCAGTGGTGTATTTTATCATCCTATTTGTTTAATCTACATGCAGAACATATACCGAAAACGGGATTGGGCCAAGATGAAGGAGGTGAGAAAATTGGAGGGAGAAATACCAATAATTTAAGATATGCAGACGATACCATACTACTAGCAGAAACTAGTAATGATTTGAAACGAATGCTGATGAAAGTTAAAGAGGAAAGCACAAAAGCAGGACTACAGCTGAATGTCAAGAAGACTAAAGTAATGACAACAGAAGATTTATGTAACTTTAAAATTGACAATGAGGACATTGAACTTCTCAAGGATTATCAATACTTTGGCACAGTCATTAACCAAAATGGAGACAATAGTCAAGAAATCAGAAGAAGGCTAGGACTGGGGAGGGCAGCTATGAGAGAAGTAGAAAAAGTCTTCAAATGCAAAGATGTATCACTGAACACTAAAGTCAAGATCATTCAGACCATGGTATTCCTGATCTCTACGTATGGATGTGAAAGTTGGACAGTGAAAAAAGTGGATAAGAGAAAAATCAACTCATTTGAAATGTGGTGTTGGAGGAGAGCTTTGCGCATACCGTGTACTGCGAAAAAGACCAATAATTGGGTGTTAGAATAAATTAAACCAGAACTATCACTAGAAGCTAAAATGATGAAACTGAGGTTATCATATTTTGGACACATCATGAGAAGACATGATTCACTAGAAAATACAATAATGCTGGGAAAAACAGAAGGGGGTAGGAAAAGAGGGCCAAACAAGAGATGGATTGATTCCATAAAGGAAGCCACAAACCTGAACTTACAAGACCTGAATAGGGTGGTTCATGACAGATGCTATTGGAAGTTATTGATTCATAGGGTTGCCATAAGTTGTAATCGACTTGAAGGCATATAACAACAACAAATGTACAGGTCTAGCCTTAGGAGTGGGTGAACTGGACAGTTGACCCAGGGCATCAGCTGAGGGAGGCACCAAGATGAGCCCAGTGGCTGTGTTTTTTTTTTTAACATACTGTATGCAATGAGCTAGGATGGCAAAAAGTGAGTGTCTGTAACCTTTTTCTCAAGGTTCTACAGGTTGTCTGGGTACTAACTACAATAATTATCTTCCTTCAGTTAACTTTAAAGTATGTTGCTTTTTCAATTTCCACTTTGATGGCATTTGTGCTAGGTTAAAACCAGTAGAACACAGCTTATAATAATGCTGGGAAAACAGAAGGGAGTAGAAAAAGAGGAAGGCCAAACAAGAGATGGATTGATTCCATAAAGGAAGCCACAGACCTGAACTTACAAGATCTGAACAGGGTGGTTTATAACAGATGCTCTTGGAGGCTGCCGATTCATAGGGTCACCATAAGTTGAAATCGACTTGAAGACACATAACAACAACAAACCCAGCTGAACAAACCGGTCTCTGAAGGTTCTCAGGGAAATAGCTTTAGAATAGCTCAGATGTGAGATGTGCAGAGATAGATATTCAACACAAGATACAGAAGCAATTACATACTCCAGCACATTTTGAAGTGCAACTATCCTGGAAAGGTAAGAGGACAAGGTTTTTTTCTTGCTCATCAAGGATATGTCTTGTGAAAGTATGTCTTTCATCAAATTATATCTGTATGGCTATTAGGCTTTCTAAAGAAGGGTCAAGCTAATGTAGCTGTCAACCACAAATAAATGATATACAAATTGTATGAGTAGGGAGAGAGGTATAAGTCTGTTTGTAGGGTGCAAATCCACAACTTTCAAGGGTGCAAATCCATAAATCCATTGCATCTTTTTTCCACTTTAATCTGGCTTTTTTAAAAGAAGAGAGAGACAGAGAGATCTCCACCCCCAATTCAATTACATATATACTTGTATGTATTGTAAACATTTGTCACAAAATCTGCATCAAAATGCACATTTTAAAATGCATTTTATACCCTTTCTTGAGCTAAGAACTGCAACTCAGAATGCAAAGAAATTCCAAAATCTGAAGGAAATTTTAATCTGCACATTAGTCCAGGTGTCACATCAGTTCATGTTGGAATTTGGAAACAAAACAAATTCCTCACTCAAGTGTTCCTAGGCATGAGTGTTAAGGCTTGTTCACATGTTTCAGTGAACTCAGGTACAAGCTGCCCCTGAACATATACTCTTCTCTCAGTTAATATCCAGTCCAACACAGAGTTCCATTTGGGCATCACAGCCAATCACCTATCTAAATGCCAAACATTTGTCTGCTTTTTTCTAAGCCATCTAAGGCCATGGGCACCATCATAGTTTGTGGCACAGAGTTTTAGAATTTAAGTATGCATTTTGTGAAGAAGTACTTTCTCACCTTTAAATCGATACCTCTGCTTGCATTCTGGCAATCTGAAACTCTGTAACTGTTGTTGCTTTAGAGTAATATTTACAGATTCCTCATTTCTAAATATAAAGATGCATTTGTCCCTACATCTTACTGAGCTGGACGCAAGATCACACAGTAAAATATTGGTGATTTAGCAATTTCCCCAAAACACTGCTCTTCAAAGAATGCAGAATAAGGGAAATCGGAGAGACTTTCCTCAGTGACAACATAATTATATAAGAAACTTTTTACTAGAAGAGATAACAAGATATCTGTAAGGTAACAGTTCTTGAGACTGTTATATGCAAGAACTAGCAGCCTTGTACCTGGCGTTGCTTGGGAATTCTAAGAAACTACTACTACTACTACTACTACTACTACTACTACTACTACTACTAATAATAATAATAATAATAATAATAAACCTTAAATATGCAAATTAGACAGTTCAGGAAAAGTGCCTGGCTGCGGGGCTTGGGCCAGTTCATCCAATACCTCAGAATTAAGTCCCTGGCGATACAGGGACATTAGTCCAAAGTCATTAAAGTCCATCTCTTGAGCCAGGATCTGAAAAGAGTTGGTGTAAGTTCCAACCAATTTTTTCCACTGCCTTAGGCGCACCAGTTGCCTGGACACCGTTTCTTTGCACTGGGGGTCTTGGAAGATCTCAGCAATGGCATTAATGAAGGCAGTGTACTGTAAAGACACTGTAAAGACGTTGATGAATGTCAACGAGGGGCCAAGACTTGAGGGGCCTCTGCAGAGAGCGGAGCCCTTGGTTCAATGGTGTTACAAGTGGCCAAGACCCCGAGGATCTCTGTGCAGAGGCAACTGAGGGAAAGGCACAACAGCCTTGCCTCAGTGAAAGGCAAGCCACCACCCCGCCCGATGCTGCTACTTTCAAGTACATCTCCCCCAAGCACCAGCTTATCAAAATCGAAAGCAACGAAGGCCGCAAGGGAGGCAGCGTCATCCCCATCACCTGGAGTCCTTTGGCAAGCACCGGGCCCAGCCAGAAGAAGGCTCAATAAGTGTGTGGAGCAAGCGGAAGGTGGAGGCGTCTCCAGCACCAAAAAGGAGAAATGGACGCAGGAAGGCCGTGGCGAGGAAAGGCCTCCGGTGGCTTCTCGCTCTCCCTCCCTCCCCCCATCGGACTCCATCTACGGGACCCTCGCAAGGCGAACCGGTGGCTCCAGGGCCAGAAGCGTCATTCTGCCACCATCGTAAGCGGGAACCCTGGCTTCCACAGGCTGAGAGGGCCGCGCCACTCCCAGAACTATGGGGATAGGACTATGACTGAGAGAGTGTGGCTAGCCTTGCAAAGTAGCCCAACCCGTATAATACCTATTTTGCCAAAATGAGGGGGGAGGTAGTTTGTGTTAACTTTGAAATGTATTACCAATTGTATTGTTTTTATTGTTTATTGTTTTATTTATGTATTATTGATGTTTTATTGATATATTATTGTTTTATTGGTGTGTTTTTATACGGGTGCTCTTTTGTAAGCCGCCTTGAGGGCCTTTTGGCGGAAGGAGGGGGAGAAATATTAAAATCAAATCAAATCAATCAAATCACCTTCACGTCATTGTTGGGAAATTCCAACTGTCGCACCTGCATGTACAGTTCACACTGGGGAAGGAACGTGGAAAATTGCTTGACTTTCCCCCCATAACAGCCTGGCATTCTAACCAGGGGCTTGCTCCGGGGTGCTCGCTGTGGTGGGGAGCTTCCCTGCACCTGTTGTGCAGGGAGTCTCTGAGTGACCAAATGAGTCATCTGGAGGCACAAGGCTTGGTTCTCTGGTCAGAGAGACTGAGTTTCTGTTCTGAGACTCTGGACCTCGGTTAGCATGGTTTGCATGGCTTGGTGAAGGTCCTCCTCTGTTCTGCCACTGGCTTCCATCCTTTCAGTCATGGTAGTGCCAGAGGGGGACTGCATCAAATTGTCCCCCTCGACATCAAGAAATCCAGGCGCATTCAGTTCTGTGAGTTTTTCTCTTTTTATTAAAGTTACAGCAACTCCAAAGGCTTTCCGACTCATTCATCTATCTATGCTTTCTAGGAACTATTTGCCCTTACTAACCATGACTAAGTGTCTTTGCAGACACAGATGTTGACGCAGCAAAGAAACCCCCCCCCGCACACCTCCATATGAAGGCTTGACTTTCGTGTGAAGTCTCTGGCTCCTCCAAAGCCCTGACAGCTGCTCTTTGTGCCTCAGCTGCCTGCAAGAATGGGGTGAAGGGGGCTGGACCTCATCTTCTCCCTCAGACTGGTGGTGGCTATCAGCACGCTGTGGCATAGGAAGTTGCTGGGCTCTCAACTGAGGATCAACGAGCTGGCAAGACGGCTCCTCAGGCATGGGCAAGGGGTGTGTTTCCAGAGTTACAGGCTCTGACAGTTCACACTGCTCTCCCACAGGGGGGTTGGATGATGGGACATGCTGCACACACTCCTCCCTCAGTTCATCACCCCAGTCCTCCAAGTCAGGGTCCCCCTCCTGGAAGCCTTCCCCCAAACCTGGGTTGCAACAATAGCAAACAGACAAGCAACTTTCCAAAATATATAGTAGACTAGCAAACAGTATGTGGCGTTGCTTAGGAATTCTAAGAAACAACCAACCAACCAACTGAAATTATATAATTTGGTTAAAATCAGTGCATTTTGAAGGGTTCATTCCACCATCTTGAATCAAAACAGCATCCAATTGTATCCAAACATAGACAAAAACCTCTTTCTTGATCACAGCAACCATCATACAAAAACTGGTTAACATCCTGTTTTAAATAAAATCAAATCCAGCCATCCCAAAGTCCACTCACAGCAAAAATCCAAAAAGCAAGGTATGATCATAGTCCAGAGTCAAAAGAGAGGGGTAACACAAGAGGCAAGGTCCAGAAACAGCCTGAGAGCAAAACACAGAAATGTCCAGTAACCTAGGAGAAGGTTGATATGCCATGACTCTTGAAGGATCCAGATCCCCCTGCTCTGTCTCACTGTCCATTGACACAGCCTGCTCTGCTGTAACATTTGCTTTAGGGAGTGCTACATCCTCCTCTGAAGATGATTCCTTCAGCAAAGGCATGACAGTCATGATATCTTAAAAGGTGTCCAAATCAGTGTTGAAAGGTTTAATCTGCTATCTTGATTCAAAATGTCATCCAATGGTATCCAAACACAGATAAAACCTGCTTCTCAATCTTAGGAACCAGCATGCCATATATGGTGATGATATCTGATGAAGTGTCCGAATGCATAAAGAACAGATGAGCAAACAACTTTTCAAGATATAGATATAGATAGTATGTTACCAGAATGATCTGAGTCCTTGACATTTTAGGAAGTACCCCATCCCATGCACACACACAGAGATATGAAAGGCACAGAAAGCACTGGAAAGTTGCATATCTTGCTTTTCCATATTTCTTCAACTTTTGATTTATTAAGAAGTTAGAGCAGCCTTCCTTGACCTTGTGCCCTCCTGATGTTTCGGACTACAGTTCTTATCAGCCCCAGCCAGCATGACCAATGGTGAAGGATGATGGTAGTTGTAGTCCAACAATATCTGGAGTGTACCAGGTTGGGGAAGGCTGAGTGATAGTGTTATAGTGGGTTACTACAGCACTGCCCTGTCGGTAGCTATTGTGTTCTATTTTGTTATGATTTCATCGTTCCATTATGCTTTTGGTTCAGAATTCTGCTTAATGGATTTTGTGCAAGAAAAAGCAGTTTATTCCTTTGTGATTTAGAACGATGAAAAAATAAACATAATTTTTAAAAAATTAGCTTCCCTTGGGAAAAATAAGATCTATGTATGTTTTGGTCACGCTAGCATTCCAGCACAGTACAGAAAACAAATGAAAACATATATCAGCAACTGGCAAATAAAAATAAAATAAACACTTTAAGCTTAAAAAAAAAACCACCCTCAGAACTCTTTTCCTTTTTCTTTTTGTTCATGGCACAGGAACACACAACTACTCTGGTGCAACATAAAAGCAAGGGTTGGGGTAATCTTTCTCAAAAAAGAAGAAAACCCCCACATTTATGCATGCAGTCAAGATAGAAAGGTAGATAGACAGGGCTGCATCCAGTGCCGCCATTCCACTTGCACAACAGAAATCCCCCTCCTCTTCCTTGCACCCTGCAGTGTACCCCCAAAACCTTCTCCAGAGGGTAGGGGGACCAATCAGACCAGATTGGGGAGGTGAAGTAGGGTTGGGTGAGAAATTCAATTGTTTGCATTTAAAGCTGAATTTATCTAATTTGCACTTTCTGAAACAACATGAGTACCGAAGCACAGCCATCCTCCAAAATTCCCACTTATCCAATTTTTGTGATGCAGTTTCCAGTTAAGCAATGTTTGCACTAATATAGGCAAATATAGGCAAAAGTACCTATATTAGGGGGAAGTGTGCATAAAAACGTATATGAGAGTAAAAAACATAACATGTAGCTAACTGGGATTGTAAGTAATATGTCCCCAGTTTTGGGAGGGGTTGTAGCTGTAGTGGTAGAGTATCTGTGTTGCATGCAGAAGGTCCCAGGTTATATACCCCACATCTCCAGGTAGGGCTGGAAGAAACTGCCTGTCTGAAACCCCGGAGAGCTGCTGCTAGTTCCTGTAAACAATCCTGAGCCAGTTTGGGTTTGACTTAATATAAGGCAGCTTCCCATATTGTGAAAACAGCGACAACAGTGCCTTATTTTGAAATACTGGGAATGTCTAACAGTATGCATTGGTTTCTCAAAAGGGTTTTCCGACAGCTTGATTTATATCAGTCTAAGAACAAAACTAATGCAGTCATAAATGTTTCAAATGCTTGTCTTGGGGCTCAGTCCAACTTACCTTTCTGCTGGGCTGGGGGGAGTTGGATGCTGGCAGATGGATAGCCGGCAGAAGCCCGGGAATTAGGGCATTCCGGGAGTGTTGCAGGGGTGGAGCCATGGAGGGACTTTTGTGAGATTCTCATGTTTGGAGCCCTCCCCCGGGTCCCAATCCGCCAGGAGACTCTGCTGGCCAAAAGGCTGGCACAGTAAAAAAATTGTACTGGGCCTCTATGGAGAGCACTTACTCCCTGGGAGGCCAATTTGCAGGAACTGGTGCTTCCTGGCCAGCTCCCAATGGAGCTGGTGTTCAGCTGGGCCAGCAGCTCCCGAGCAGGAGGAGGATTCTGCAGGGCTTTCCGCTGGGTCCTCCTCCACTAGCCCCCCCTTCTGACAGTTCCCCGGCATTTGGATTGCTCTTTTAAATGGTAAGTAGCGATGAATGAATTTGTCAGTTTTGGCTTCTCTCATTTTCTAGTTTTTCCAGTCCGAAATTCAGTTTGCCACATTTCTGCATCTTCACAAAAATTAATCAGCATTGTATATCATCCTAATATACACATTTTAATACAATTTTGTCTAATATACACATTTTCACAGTTTCTCCTAATATCATGCATTTCTGCATGTTATTTTTACTAATATGTACACATGTATCCATATTTTCCCCTAATACATGCATTTTTGTACACATTGTTTGGAGAACTGCATCACCAAATATGGAAAAGTGTGAATTTGTAAGGATAGCTGTGTTTCAGTTGCATTTTGTTTTGGAAAGAGTGAATTGGGTAGGTTTGCATTACACTGGCTTATCAAGAGTCAGCCTTTAATTTGCTAGCACTGCCCTTGAAAAACAGGACCCTTTCAGGAGCTAAACTGAAAGTGTAACGCCCATGTCTTGAAAATGTAGCTGTCAAAATAGATCCTAGATGTGCAGAGCCCTCCTAGGAAATTTTGCTAGTCTAATCTTTTACATTTGTTAGAAATTCCTAAGATGCTTTGCCTGAGGAAGAATCTCCCAATTCACTTTATGAAACATTTCAGCAGTTGCTCATGTGTTATATTAGCAGACTCATTGGAGATAGAAAAGTCAACATGCTATCTCTCCTTCCAGGCTGATATGGATTAAACAGAAAGTCTATTTTCTTGCAGTTTTCTCTGTAGGTTTTGCATGTCGTCATCTTCAAGGAACAGCATGGAAGGATTTAAGCAAAATACTTGTTTACTTTTGTTCTCTCCACCATCAACTCCCCCACCCACCCCCACTTATATATTTATAAAGGCTGCAGAAGAACATCAGAGTAAAGAGTCAGGGACTCTTTTCCTCCTCTAGTTAAAATTTGATTTTGTTGTTGTTGAAGCTACGTCTGCAGCCAATCAACATGCAACACATTCTCTTTTTCTGAAGCGAATACCATTAATATTCTTTATCTCATTGCTCAGAGCCTCCTAAGGACAAACATACCATAAAATGTTCTCATAAATCAAATTTAAGTGTACTGCAGAGGTAATGGGTATAGTAAAAATGTCATGCTTTGGCAGTGGTTTAGTGGAGAATGACCCATTTTCATATTAAAGTGATAAAATCAGTATGGTAAAATTCATAAAAATGATTTTTTTATTTTTTTTTTATTTTTTGCAGATAAGGAGCCAGTGAGATTTAGATCAAATTTATAACCCCTTATATTTAGTATGCTTTGCAGCACCAAGGCAACAGAAGCAAGTTGGAGCTGTTCCATGACCTCATTTATTCAGGCAGCAGAATGAGATTGGAATGACGTGGCAGAGTCCTGACATAGCTGGATAGACTACCCATTTCAAACTGCAAGTGGAGTATGACATTTTTAAAATATTCCTCTGCATTTTTCAAAAGAATTCCCTACATCCAGAAAAGTAGCACAAGAGTAGTCAGTTGGGTTAGAATCCTTCTTCTTGATGTGCTATTTTTTTTCTTTCAGAATGCAAAAATTGTCTAATGTTTTTTCTCAAATGCAGGTAGGAAGTACTTTTTCAATGCTGCCCCATATAAAAATGAAGTAACTTTACACATCAGGAAAAAGTCTGCACTAAAATTTTCTCCCTGATATGCTAATACACACAAACACACATACATACATACGCAAGAGGCATTTTATGTGGAAGAGTATTAAAAGTGCACCCTCACCACCTTGGTCTTCCACCTTATTCTTTATAATATGTAAATTCACTCTACAATAAATAATAGTATACATTACACTGTGTGTGTACGTGTGTGTGTGTGATTGCAGAGCTTGGAAGATTACTTTTTAAAAGGAATACATTACCATTACAATAACAATTGTTCTGAAAGGAATTGATTACTTTACTGTTACTCAAAAGTAATTGCTACAATTACAGTTAAGTTAAGCCCTCCGTGGCGCAAGACCCTCCGTGGCGCAGAGTGGTAAGCAGCGGTAAAGCAGCCAAAGCTCTGCTCACGGCCGGAGTTCGATTCCAACGGAAGGAGGAAGTCAAATCTCCAGCAAAAGGGGTCGAGGTCCACTCAGCCTTCCATCCATCCGTGGTCGGTAAAATGGGTAAAGAAAAGACTGGGGAAGGAACTGGCAATCCCACCCCATATATACGGTCTGCCTAGTAAATGTCACAAGACGTCACCCTAAGAGTCGGAAACAACTCTCACTATAAGTGCGGGGACACCTTTACCTTTTCTTATTTTTTTTAAAAAAACCTAGAGTGCCTACAAGGTGCTGGCTTTGGCTGCTGCACACCTAAGTAGTGTTGTGATGGTGCACCTTTGTTGGTGCATTCAAAGCATCTGGGTGCCGGTGCTTCAGCTGCCCCTTCTGGCTCTGATGCCTCTTCTGGCTCAGACTTCTCACCTTTCTCTGCTGGTGTGTTACTGTGATCCGTTCTGTTGTGGAAGAATAGTTCAGTTTCTTCTTCCATTCCACTGCCATCTGTTTGGTGTGGTGCCTCTTCTGGTTGGTGTGCACACTTTCATTCATCAAAGTAGACAGCTCTGTATACTCCAGCTTCACTAGTTTTAGGATCTATGACTCAGTATCCCTTCTGCATTGAAGAATATCCGATGAATATTCCTTGCTTGGCAATGTTGTCAAATCTTTTATTTCAGGATGTGCACAAAGGCCTTGCACCTGAATACATGAAGGTGAGACACACTTGGTGTGCGACCATGCTATCACTCAAAAGGTGTCTTGTTGGTTGCAGGTGCCGTTCTGCAGAAAGGTGGCAGTAACTGCTGCTTCCCCCCACCCCCAGTATTTCTGTGGTAACTATGCATTTTCAAACAAGGAATGGATCATCTATCGAAGAGTCAGGTTCATGCATTCCACAACCCCATTTTGTTCTGGAGTATAAACAACAGTAGTCTGGTGCTCTATGCCTTCCTTATAGTCCTGGACACAAATTCTCCTCCATTGTTGGATCTTATAATTTGTGGCTTTCTGCCAGCATTTTTGGACACAATTCTTATAAAGTCCTTTAATTTTTGAAGTACGTGACTTTTCTCTCTCAGTAGGTACATTGTAGTATACCTTGAGTAATTATCTATGACAGTAAGCATGTAAAAATTTCCGCCCTGTGATGCTGTTCTAAAGGGTCCACAAAGGTCTGCCTGAATTTATTCTAGAGATTTTATAGTTTTCCTTTCACTTTTCTTAGGAAATTTTTGTTTCACACTTTTTGTCTTTATACAACATTCACATTTTTCTATAGATTTACATTGTCCAATTTTACATTTGCCTGTAGCCAAATTTTCTTTCTGTAGAGCACTGATTCTGGCTAAGCAAGAATGTGCCATTCTTTTATGCCAAGCATGTAAACATCCAGAATCAGTTTTCTTTGGCTGTATTTGCATGCATAGTTTCAAAATATTCCAAATGCAAAAGTCCATTTTTCAATGTTGCAGTACAACACACTTCTCCTTGATCTAAAACCTGACAGTTTTTGTCACATAAATGAAGTTCACCTCCAAGCTCCATTATTTTTGTGGCACTTATTAAATTATCTTTAAAAGCTGGAACAAATAGGCAATTTTTCAGTTCAAGCTCTCTGGCACCCTCTGGCATTTTGCAAAGTAGCTCCACAGTGCCTACTCCTTGTGAACCGAAAACATCTCTTGATGCTGTAATTACATTCTGTGTATGAGGGCTAAAGTTCTTTAAAATATTTTTATTATTTATTAAATGTGCTGCCACCCCACTATCAATTAAAAATCTGGTTTTATAATCATCATTCTTTCCATCAGATACATGGTAACTGGAATGCTTCACTTTGGTTTGGCTATATGTTTTCCTTTCAGCTTGCTTTTCTCCTCTCTCCCTTCTAGGGCAATCTCTTTGAAGGTAATTATGATATTTTCATTTGAAGCACTTCTTTCTATGTTTAGATGTGCCCTGCTGTGGCTTCGGAGCATGACTCATCTCTCTATTCTGCCTTTGGTTGCTGTTTCTTCCCACAGTAAAATTTGCTTTTTCAGACAGAACTTGTTCTTGTCTTTCTTTATAGTCCTGATCTTTAAGATATGCCATCATCTCATCCAAGTTCTGATTTGATTGCTCTGGTATGTAAGTCATGATACGATGATGTTAACTTAGAGAGGCCAGTAGCATAGCTTTCTGCAAATCCTAATCTAAAGACTTTCCACAATTTTTTAATTCTCAGAGCAGACTTGTAAATCTCTCCAGATGTTCACTGAGATTTTCTGTGTTAGATTGTCTCAGCAAGTACAGTGACTTATACAGAAACATCACATGATTTTTAGACTTTGTCTGATACACTTCTTCAAACTTTCCCTATATTTCCTTAGCATTTTTACAGTCCATGCAAACATTTAGTGCCTCATATGATAAAGCAGAAATAAGAAGAGACTTAACCTTGGCTTGTTTGCACTTCCAGGAGGCAGAGGCTTATTGATCCACTGCTGAGGGTCCAGGATCAGTCAGGACTCCTCCCCTTCCAAAACTGCCATCATTCAAAGACCCCAAATTGTATAATTGTCCTTCTCCAGCCTTGGGAGGCTTGTCTTGATTTTTCAGCCATGATTTCCTATCTTTCATTCTGCTTTTATTTCTCTAACCTAAACTCTCCTTTTGATCTTTTTTGTAAATCACACAGAGTACTTAGCTTTTTAGCTTTCAGGCACAACTCGCAATTCAGTTTACTGGGCTGGCATAACCCTTTGTTATGGATGTGATCAGAGTAACTCAGCAGTCTGAGCTGCATTTGCCAGTGTGTGCATTTACCTAAACAGCAGGCTTTTACCCTGCATTTCAATCATTGAGAAGACTTAGTAAAATAAGAAAAGCTACTTTATTTATAGAAATACATAGTAGATAGGAAAGGCATACCTAGTTCTAACTAACTAAGTTGGAGGCACAATGCCCAGTCCTGGGTATTGCCCTCATGGCTCAGGAGAGAGAACAAAGACAGAGATGTATCCTCTCTCCTCGGGCAGTCGAAGAAAAAGACAAAGGAGGGCAGATCAGCTTCCCTGAGCGTAGCAGTTTAGAATGGAAGGAAGTTATGTAGAGAAGAGCACAAGTAAAAGTAGGCAAGCCTACCCAGCTGGGGAACCCTAATTCTATCTTCCTTCTATAATACAAACAAAAGAACCCAAACAGGAGTTGCTCTTGCCCCACTTCCAACAAGTAGCCTAAAACAACATTAAAAATAAACACACACATACAGAGGTAGTAGAATAATTCTTTTTATCCTTAAGATAGCAGTGGTGGTTTCTCTGCTGGTAAGGGAGGTGGGGAGGGAGGCAGAGGCCACTAGTCAGATCTCTGCACTTCAAAACGAAGTGCAACACACACACACCCCCACTCAGCCAGCAAGCATAATCTCTCTGAATCAACCACCTCTGGGTCCCTGCCCTGACACCAACAAAGGCAAGCTCATCCGAGAAAACATTTTCCCCTGAGGTACCAAAAAGTTAATACACTGCAAATGCAGCAAAGTAGCCAGGGAGAGTGGTGGAGGCCACTTTGTACACCAAGTGCAAACACAGTATTAACACATACACACACACACACGTCATCGTTTCTCACCTCCACAGTTCTTTATCTCTGTTCCGCTGCTGCCTCTTTCTCCTTCATCCATGTCCTTGCTGTCCAGCTCCTTTCTCCCTCCACTCCATTCTTTTCCATGACTGTCCACTTTAAAAAAAAGTTTTCTCCGCTCCATCCCTGTCTCGCTCTCCACCTCCTCCCTTGTTGCCTCCTAAGCACCCACAGAGCACAAGGGAAAAGCAATACTGAGCAGAAGCCCAGTTTGGGGCACACGATTTTCATCCATGAATTAGAGAAAGAGAAGATTTCCCCTGCTTCCCCCCCCCCCCAGTAACGACCAGAAGTAATGCTGGAAACATTACAATTACAGAGGTAATAATTGTTTTCCTCATTCTATTACAATCAAAATTACCCACTCATTCCTCAAAAAACTAATGCATTTTTGTAACTAATTACTTCCAAACTCTGTGTATGAGTGTGTGTGTGTGTGTGAGAGAGAGAGAGAGAGAGAGAGAGGAATTAACCTATGTACAGATGATGATACTACTACTACTAATACTACTACTACTACTAATAATAATAATCCAGCCACTAAAGAAAGCCATCCATGAATGCAATTTTAAAGTCTCCCTCCCAATAACTCTGATAGATGACACAATGAATCTATGTTATTATTTTAACTGCATGAGACAAGATAATATAAGTTTTACAGGCAAATCTAGGAGCCTTTCAAATGGAAGCAAATAGCATCCAGCTTCATACATTTCTGACTTGCTGCAGTCTCCATTATAGTCCAATTATACCCACAGACACACATACGCTCCAAGTGGAAAGAGTTACAGTGTTGACCTGGTCAGGTTTCAGCAGGCAGTAGTAACTGCTGGGAATTGTCATATGTATACTTCAGCATCACTAAAGCATCAGCAAGTTTAACAATATTGACAAGAAAAGTAGTAGGTTTGTCACATATTTAATTGGCTATACTTCGCAAAGTATTAGCAACGGACAGAACTGTAGTCATAATATCTCAATATGTGTTCGCAATGCCATGGTCCTTAAGAGCAAATTTAAGGCAATAAAAGACCCAGTCATTGTTGCTTTATTAAATTGTCCTCATCCCAAATTGCATTAATATATTTCTGTTTTTGTTGCATAGGAAAGTGGTTGACAGTTTCTTCTTCTTCTTCTTCTTCTTCTTCTTCTTCTTCTTCTACTACTACTACTACTACTACTGCTACCACTACCACCACCACCACCACCTCCGCCGCCGCCGCCGCCACCACCACCACCACCACTACTACTTTTCTCAGTGATATTTGCCAGCTGAGCCTATCAGCTACATGATCTTTTAGTCATGATATGAAATGGTTTATAGTTGATGATGTCTTGAACCCTCCTTGGAGATTTTGCTGGTACTCAGATACTTTACATGAGCTGGGTGGGGCCTCCAAATTCTTCTTGAAATTTTACTTGCAATGAAATGTAGTGTGAGCTGTAGCCAGGCCTTTTCAGGTTGGTATCATGGGCCAGGAATCTGTCATCCTTTCAGTGAGAGCTCTGGTAACTCCATGGATGGAGATGTCTGAGCTGCTAAAACTCTCCACACTATCCTTTAAAGCATGTTTGAAGCACACTTTCACCCCTAAAAGGATTCTGAATGTTGTAGTTTGCTAAGTGTTGCTTGGAAAAGTTAGTCTGTGAGGAGTAAATTACAGTGCCCAGAATTATTTGAGGGGAAAATGAGCTTTGAATTGTGCTTTGAAGATACAGTGTATTCATGGAGAGTCCAATAGAGGTCTCCATGGAGGAGGAGCCTCATCAGACATTGAGGCCTCCATTCCTGGTTCAAAAGGATGCTTTCTTCTCTCTTCTTTGGACTCCTTCCCCAAAATTCTTGGCAGCAAATGATGACCTGCCTCATCCCTCTGTCCAGGCCTATTCTAGGGAGTTAAACAAGGGTGCATCTTAGCTCCCACTTTGTTTAACTTTTATATTAACTCCCTGGTCAAAGGTTTAGCGCTGGTATGCTCTCACCAACCTAGATTGTCAAATAGGCCTTTGTCTATTCTTCTTTATGCAGATGATGCAGTTCTCTTATCGCTGACAAGCATTAGTCTGAGGCGCTTGTTGAGCACCCTGGACAGCTACTGTAAAAAAGAAGTACTGGTAATTAATTATGTCAAATCTAAGGTTGTGGTTTTTACCAGGAAGAGGGTAAAGTACCGATGGCAGGAAAACGTTCACCCAATCGAACAAGTAACAACCTATAGGTATTTAGGAGTGACATTTCACTCATCAGGAACATGGAGTCCTCAAGCAAAAAATGCCACTGCTAATGCGCAGAGGAGTACAAAGGCTCTCCTCTCCTTTTTCTACACTAAAGGGGGGTAGCATATTCCATCTGCCATTCAGGTGTTTGTCACTAAAGTTGTAGCTCAAATGCTGTATGGCTCACAACTATGTGTTTATGACAACTCTGCCCCCTTTGAAACTGTGCAAACCAAATTTCTGAGATCAATACTTGGTATTCCAAGCAGTGTCCACAATGCAGTCATACGATTAGAGGTAGGGCTAATTTTGACAGAGGCCCGCATATGGATGTGCAAAATAAAGTTCTGGTTAAAAATGATGTTCTCACCTGTGGGACTGGCTCCACTCATGTTAACTGATGCTTTCCAGTCAAAATGGAAAAAGACCCTAAATATGAAATTACTAAGTTTAGGGTTTTCTCCTACCACTATTCTAGCGCTAGGTTACACCAAAGCAAAAATGTGCATTGTCCAGCAAATCCAAGATATTGAACTCCAAAATCATTTAAGTTTGGCAGCATCCCTCCCTGATTTTGAGGAGCATTTGTACCTGCTCATTATTTGGCTAATCTGACCATTCCTGAATTTAGAAGAGAGTTTACACTAACTAAGTTTAATGTCTTACCATAGGCACTTTTGGAAGGTAGATTCAAAAAAATCCCTTATAATGAGCAAGTATGCCCATGTGAGGCAGGGGAAGTAGAGACAGTGGGCCATGTTTTACTTTATTGTGTCTTTTATCATGATCTTCAATTCTCTCTCATTACCCAGATTTTACAAAAAAATCCCGGTAGAGATGATGCATTTTATCCAGAGTATCTTTTGTCCAATCGGAATCATCAGGTCACAGTTAAAGTGGCCAGTTTTTGTGCAGCAGCCATTATATGCCAGACAGCAATGTTAAATCAACTTCACACATAGGTTTTATAACTGGCTTTTTTTATCAGAATCTGTATAGTTTTGTGGATGTTTGAATTTTAATTATACCCTATTGCCCTAATGTTGTGTATTTATATGCTGGTCTTTGACCGTAATAAATTTATTATTATTATTATGCCACTGAGCCCAGGGACCCTGATGGAGGCATGCCTGTGAAATAGCCCATGGCCCATTTTACTTCTAAGCAGTCTCCCTGTAGGTAGGCTAAGCTTCCCTTAAACGTTTCTCTACTATGTAAACTAGTGGTCAACTCTGGAACAGTGATGGAGGAACACTTCTTAAGAAAAAATGATATAAATATTGTCATTTTCTATCGGTGTTTGGGGGGGGTGTTGTATGGATGAGTTGCTTACCTTTTCCAGGAATGACAGATCCAGCCAGGCTTTGGAAGCAGGTGATGTTACAGTAGGTGACAGCAGCAATCAGATTCAGCTGCACATGTCTAAGACTGACCAGGGAGGCCAAGGGTCTGTCATCACTTTGGCCTTTTCCCCTGTGGAGGGGAAGCCTGTGGCTTTAGGCTCATTTTTGCGACGTAGAGGTCAGTTTGGAGGACTGTTCTTTTGTCATTAAGATGGTCAATCTTTGACTAAGTTTCAGTTTTGGACCATTATCAGATGGGCCTTGTCACGTTTGGGTCTTGATCCTGGGCAGTTTGGCACACTTTCCTTTAGGATTGATGGGGATTCTACTGCAGCTAACGTGGGCTTTGGGAGTAGTGATATATAGGCAGCAGGGCCCTGGTGATCAGAGGCTTTCCAAGCTTATGTGAAGCCAATCAAGGGCCCTTGTTGAATGTTGCACTAGTGAGCACCTTGTTAATTGTTTAGTTTTAGGTTGGAGGTGCTGAAGAGAGTCAAGGTACTCATATATGGCCACAGCATGGTGTTCTGGGCCAAGAGGAGGGCGTTGCAGACCAGCAACAGAACCCAGTTGGAGCTCAGTCATTGCACTTCGGTCCAGTGGCTGGATAGATGTGGCATGCTGTGGGAACATCTCCTACCAACCATTTTGGATCCTTCATTGGTGCAGCACCCTCCTCACATTTTGGTTATGCATTAGGGAGGCAATGTCCTGGGACTGTTGAAGGGGAAAGCCCTTATCATATTGGCTTGCCTCGATTTTGAAATCATAATTAGTCGGTGGCCAGGGACCTTGATTGTTTGATCAAACATCCTCCCCAAGGGGATTTGGAGACAGGAATTGACCCTAGGATCCTGAACAAGTCTTGAAAGAAAGTAAATATGGAAGTCCGACTCACTCTCGCTGATTGGCAGGGCGAGGTAATACACCATCCAAAGGAGAGGTATGGCAGGGCTGATCTTTACCAGTCAGAAGGTGTTCATATGTCTGACTTGGGTTATGATCTGTTTCTGGCTGATCTGCAGACTGCCCTGCATGAAATTATTGGCCATAGTCAATTAAGAAGATGTCTTGTTGCAATAGCTGACCGTTCTTATACTGTATTTTTAACTGTTTTTATACAGTTTATATTTTTTGTAAGCTGCTTTGATTTTTTTAAAAAATGAAATTGCAAAACACAAATATGTTTACAAATATAAATAAATAAGTTTTCTGGACTTTTAAAAAGTCTTCCTAATTTTCTATAAATTCTGACATTCAAGAAAGAGCACAGAGAACACCACATATATCCTTTCCCTTTCTGCCCTCCTCCTGCTTTTTATGACTAGGGATGGGGGTGCGGATTTTGTGGCTTCATATTTTTCTTGTTCTGCCCTGACATAGAGCTGTTCACATGTTACATTCAGCAAATGCACAATCTGTGTATCTGTGTAGTGTGTACATCAATTGTCCCCTCGCTGGATCGTCACCTTGTAGTGGTGAGTGGGCTTGCGTGTTCCAATGAACCCTGTGAGTGATGCCATCGGGAGTCATGTGCTCCCAGCAGGGTCACCCATGGTGGTAAGGTCAAGGGAGAGGAACCAGACAAAGAATGACCCAAGAATGTCCTCAACGGCAGAACAGGCGGAGGATAACAATGTGTATGTTACAATGGCTGTGAAGGCAGATGAAGGCTGCAGCAGATAAAAGACTTCCAATCATTGTGGTACCCATGCCATTGGATCAAAGTCTTTTTCTGTCAAGATTGTGTGTTGATCATCATGCGCCAATCTCCCCACATAAAACAAATTCACGCACAGGCGTCTTTCAACCAAATCATCTTGGAAGACAACCTTACTCAGCCATGAGTGATCGCCAACCACATCAATTGTTGAGCTGTGCACATGCAACGTAAGAACATAAGAACATTAGAAGAGCCTGCTGGATCAGGACATACTGTCTGCATGCAAGGAGGAGCAGAACAATTTCTGCTGGTCCTGACCCAATATCCATGCACACTACAACCTTGCCCCTGTTTCCATCTATTCAGGAAGGACTGCCTATGTGGATACCTATGTTAGGGCTGGGGATCTGTGGCCCTCCATTTGTTAGGATTGATGGGAGTCACAGTCCAGCAACATATGCAGGCCAGAGGTTCCCCAACTCTGGCCTATGTAAATACATAGACTCTCTTTTCCTATGTCCTACTATGTGTGTGGAGACTAAGGATGCTGACAGAGAATGCATGGGCACTGCAGTGTGTGGCTGGGGAGGGCAAATATGTGAAGCACCCTTTCCTCACATATGCTGCTGGTATAAAAGAGGTGAGATTTAAGCCCTAAATGAAGTTCCATGTAATTACTTTTGCTGTAATTCTAAACACAAGGCATTAGAGGAGGATTTCCTTTCAGTATGCTTTTAGGAAGCTTGTCAGCTGATCAATCACATAATCTTGCTATCGCAACCCCATTAATAATGAAACAGGAGGATGCTCTTTAATGCAGAGGCATCTGATTCTTGTAGCCCAGACTTATTCTGTATTGGAAGATGTCTGCACTTCTTCAAGGAGAGATTCTGTGTGAAAAGTGCTAAGGATTGATGATTAACACTGAGAGACAGCTTAACCGTTTAATATTTTATTAGTCATTTAAAAGTTATTTCTTGTTGCAATTACCGCTACTCTAAATATGCTGATGGATGCTCTGAAAGAGGAAAAACACATTACAAGTGTAACTGACTAACGAGATCTTGTGATCCTGATAGTACCAGAAGTCATGCGGTCAACAAATGGAAAATGTTAGTTTAAATCAATTATTTAAATTTCTCAGGCGATTTAACCCCCCATCACACTATTTCATCTTTCATAGCTAACTTTTGTTCAACAACCTAGGTAAAAAACTTGTGGTCCCCCAGATGTGCTTGGGCCCCAACTCCCACCAGCCCCAACCAGCATGGCCAATGGTCAGGGATGATGGGAATTGTAGTCCAACAAACTCCCACAGGTTATCAGACTACAACTCCCATTCCTGACCATTATTATTATTATTATTATTATTTATTAGACTTTTATACCGCCCGACTAGCTATAGCTCTCTGGGTGGTGAACACAAGATACAATAAAATCACACAATATAATACAGCATAAACATATAAAAATAAGAACAATCTGAAATCAATTACAACAACATTTAAAAATTAAGTTAACAAATTAAAATGCCTCGGAAAAGAGGAAGGTTTTAACTTGGTGCCTAAAGGAAAGCAACTTCGGCGCCAAGCACACCTCCTCGGGAAGACTGTTCCACAGTTCGGGGGCCACCACTGAGAAGGCCCTAGATCTTGTCACCACCCTCCAGGCTTCTCTATGAGTCGGAACCCGGAGGAGGGCCTTCGTAGTAGAGCGTAGTGTATGGGCCGGTTCGTATCAGGAGAGGCGTTCCAACAGGTATCATGGTCCCGCGCTGTATAAGGCTTTATAGGTTAATACCAACACTTTGAATCTAGCCCGGAAGCATATTGGCAGCCAGTGCAAGCGAGCCAGAACAGGTGTTATATGCTCGGACCGCTTGGTCCTTGTTAACAGTCTGGCTGCCACATTTTGTACTAGCTGAAGCTTCCGAACTGTCTTCAAAGGCAGCCCTACGTAGAGCGCATTGCAGTAATCCAAACGCGAGGTTACCAGAGCATGTACGACTGATGTAAGGTCCTCCTTGCTCAAATAGGGACATAGCTGGGCTACCAATCGAAGTTGGTAGAACGCATTCCGTGCCACCGAGGGTACTTGAGCCTCAAGTGAGAGGGAAGAGTCTACACTCCCGCTCCTTTAGGGGGAGTGTAACCCCATCCAGGATAGGGTATGTATCCACCATCTGATCAGAGAAACCATGCACCAACAGCATCTCAGTCTTGTCAGGATTGAGCCTCAGTTTGTTAGCTCTCATCCAGTCCATTGTCGTGGCCAGGCAACGGTTCAGCATCCTATCACAGATTCCTTGCAAGTCTACATCGGGCTATAAATTTAGCCTTATCAGTCAACATATCCATCTTCATGAATGAAGGAATGAAAGGAGGACTCAGGATCACACTTACTGTCCTCTCTCCAGTCTACAAATATGCAAAAATTGTGCATGTAGATATGTCACTCTTATCAGGGATCCTCTTGTAGGAGTCCCATATGGTGCATACAAACTCACACATATACCATATTAGGTCTACTTACAGGATCAACTGAATGTGCATAGGCTAAGGCTTCATCATTATTTATTGAACTTATATATTGCTTTATATTTGAAGAAATCTCTGTGTTATAGATCTCAACAAAAATCAATACACATATATAAAAATACAAATTCCACATCCAGTATGCCAGCAACTACTACTAACGATAATAAAATTCCACATTTTAAGTAATTAAACAATGAATCTTTCTAAACAATATACATATGTACATAAGTAAAATAACAATAAATAACACAAAACAATAAATATATCAAGATGCAGCATCTGAGTACATGGTAATTTCAAAATACGTCTAAAAAGAAATCTCATAAATATTACCCAAACCAGCCATGCTGTCATTAGGAATGGAACAATCTGTCAATTTTGGTTCTCTCAGTTCCTTATTTTTTCCCAACTTAGTCAGTTCTCCACATTTCTGCAGCAATTTGTGATTTTTTTTTTAAAAAATCCTCATGAAAATTCTCTAGCATTTTAGGGCATTGTTTCCTAATACATTTCATAGGAAGTGTTGACTAATGTCTACATTTTTGCAAGTCATTTCTCATCATATGATGTGGTTTTGAATGTTATTTTCACACATATAGTCATTTTTATGCACTTTCTCCTAACATGCATTTTAATAAGCATTATTTGATTGGCAAACTGAAATGCAAAATTCAAATAAGTGCAAATTTTGAAGGATGGCTGTGTTTCGGTTCTCACATTGTTTTAGAAAGTGTGAATTTGATCGATTCAGCTTGAAATGCAAATTGAATCAAATTTCTTGCACATCCCTAGTTGTCATACCCAATTACTCAACAAATACTCTCCATGCACCCACATCACACCATATATTTAATTCTCTCTTTGATAAAACATTCAAACATTCAATAAACAATACCCATGTACAAATCCAGCAGCCCGTGATCTTTTTTTAAAAAAATCACTCTGTTCAACCCCATCTCTCACCTGGAGCAATACAAACATCCTATCCCAGCCTTTCCCAACTAGTGGGCCTCCAGATGTTGTTGGACCACAACTCCCATCAGCCTCAGCCAGCATTGCCAATGGTCAGGAAAGATGGGGATTGTGATCCAACAACATCTGGTGGCCCACTAGTTGGGAAAGGCTGTCCTATCCCCATTTCTCATCTAGGGAAATTAAAACCCCACCACCAGATTCTCACTGTGTGGAGAGTATGGCAAATCACCATCGCATCAGGAACATTGCAGTCAATCAAATACAAATGAAACAAATCTCCCTTAAAGAACAATAATTCCCCAAGAACAAGAAATCACCAAAGGGTATGTGATTAGTCCTAATCTACACAGCATTTTGTTAAACACCTTATCCTCTGCCTGGTGGGTATCCCGCTGGTGGATATTCTCACTCACACTGGATACGTTGTCTGCACAGGACTTTTTCTGTTTTCTTCTGTGCAATAACTTCTCTAAAGTCACTTCTAATCCACGCTAGCTGGAGTAGGAGCAAAGTGGATCTGAGATCGTGTTGTCTGCCTGATCATTCATATTGCATACGTGCTTGAACCTGCCCTCTTTCTTTCTTTCTTTTTTTTAAATCCACACAGCCATTGGCTTTGATTTTTCTCCCAACTCATTGCAGTTGAGAGACAGTTGCCATTCTCTTATAATCACTTCTGAAATTTCTTTTGGTGTGTGTCAAAAGGCAAGTCAAAAATATAGTGAATGTCAAATTTTACAGGATGATTTCTTTTGCTGCAGAAGGTCTGATACATGCTTAATAAGAGATGTTACATGCTCAGCAGCTGTACACAAAGTTGCAAATTATCTTGGTGGCTGAACAGAGAGCTGTGATATTAGTCATGAATGTTTCCCTCAAAGGGAAGTATTGCCTTCCTGGCCAAGTTACAGTTATTCTCATAGCTGCTACTTCATATATAGTGGGCACAGGAGAACCTGTGACCCTCCAGATATTGCTCAATTACATCTCCCATTATCCCTCACCACTGGCCATACTGACTGGGGCTGATGGGAGTTGGAGTCCATCAGCATCTGGAGGGTCACAGGTTCCCCAACCCTAATATAGAGGCATTTGTAAAGTGAATGTAAAGTGCTTTGCATCTCAGATAGCTCATTGCATTGTGCTAACACTGCCATTAATGTCCTAACAGTGCTTGGTTTGGGGCAAGATTCGCTATAGCCATTTTTTGGAAGTTGGTTCAAAATTCAGTTTTCATCTTTTTTGTGTGAGGAGGGGAGTACCATGTCTTTGCTCACTGAGTGGATGGCATGGACCATAGAACAGTTGTAGACACATGCTTTGTATTCAGAAGGTTCCTCGTTCAGTCCCTGCATGAATTGTAAGCACGGCATTCCATAAGAATTTTGTCCCTCAGATCTTATTAATTATATAACAGGAACAAAAGCAGTTTTCCACAAACCTGCCACCAAATCTTTACTTGGATTGGATGTCATGTTAGGAGCCCAGGCCTGGTGAAGCAAGTCTCCATGAAATGGACTAACCTGAGACTACAATGGCATGTTTTACCTAAAGTCAAAGCAAAAATTATGGTAGTGGCTTCTCCTGAGATAAAATCCAAGGCTCTAGTACAGAAACATTTCTATCTATCTATCTATCTATCTATCTATCTATCTATCTATCTATCTATCTATCTATCTATCTATCTATCTATCTATCTATCTATCTATCTATCTATCTATCTATCTATCTATCTATCTATCTATCTATCTATCTATTATGGAAATGATAAAACAACCTGAAACAGGTGTACATTTGGAACACTAACCATATACAATTGTGTAAGTCATGTTCTACCCATTGACATAAGGAACAATGCAGACAGTGTATTCAATGCTAGTCATACTCGAGAAGATCCATTGAAATGAATAGCCATGACTAAATTTGGTCCACTAATTTCAGTGGGTTTTCTCTGAGGGTTGCCACTAACTAAGTTTTACTTAGAGTAGACCCATTGGAATTAATGGACCTAAATTTGTCATTATTTATTCATTTCAATGGGTCTACTGTTGAGTATGGCCACATCCACACCTTACATATAAAGCACTGTGATAGCGCTTTAACAGTGATGTCTTCCCCCAAAATATCCTGAGAAAAGAACTATAGTTTGTTGAGGTTGCTGAGAGTTGTGAGGAGACCCCTATTTCCCTCACAAACCTATACTTCCCAGAATTTTGTGGAAAGAGGAGAATATGGGTGTCTTAATAACTCTCAGCACCCTTAACAAACTACAAGTCCCAGGATTCTTTGGAGGAAAGCCATGATTGTTAAAGTGGTATCATAGTGTTTTAAAAGTACAATGCTGATGTATAACTAACATTAAAAATAACCCTGGGCTTTCTGGAGACAATTGGAAGTTAACCTTATGTTATAAAAGTATATAAAATTAACAAAGCATTTTTGGGGGGGGGAAAAGACATCTTACGTTTGTTATAGAAAACAAAGCCAAATGTGGGAGTGAGACAGAATAACTGCATAAAGAAAAGATATAAGAAGCAATCTGACTGAACAGAAGGAATGGAATGAAGTAAACAGAGCTTCTGTTAAATATGTTAGTAAGCATTTGTAGTACAATATAAATAAAAAACATCAACACAAGCCATGGCTACATACAAAATCTAAAAGTTAACATAAAGTGGTGAAAGGATAGCCCCCAGTGCTTTTCTAAGCAACTCATTACCAGCAGCACGAGGAACTTCAGAGAAGAGGCATAAATAATTACGGGAACGGGCTCGACAGATTGCTGCACAAGGAAAGCTTTAAGAAGCAGCTGAGTCTGTATAGTCAGGCAAGAGATGACAGAGTCAGAACAGAAGTCTTATAAATATTTGAAGAATGTAAACACCAAAGAGGGGAGGGACGGTTTGGTGTGGTAAATTAGTAGACTGAGAAATAAAGTAAAGACGCCAAGCAAAGGGGGTTCGATCAATGAAGGGAGTAATGCTCCAATGAGGCGTAGACCCATGTTCCAGTCACTGAAAAACTATAGTAGGTCAGCTGCTAGTAAATGTGCATTGTGAAGCTATTTTCCCATAGCTAAGAGAGGAATTAGATGGTCAACTCTAGGGTAGAAAAACTACAAATATCTTAGCTGAACCTAAACAGACTTCACAGATATACCACAGAATGATTTCAAAATCAGGTATTTGGACACAAAAACATTTTAGAAGGAACGTCATGCTGAAAACCACCACCGTCATGTCACTGACTCACTGTCACAACCTCTCAATCAATTTTGCAGTATTTTCAAGTCATTATGCCAGTGTTTCCCTGTTCTGCCTTCCCTGGTCCCCAGTGATGTGGCATGTGGCAAAGAAATGCACTAGGACTAGGACTAGGGATGGACAGATCTGTCAATTTCAGTTTTCTCAGTTTCTCATTTTTCCAATCTTAACTTGAAGGCAGTTCATTTCCATTTAAATTCAGTTCTCCACATTTCTACAGCAATTGCTTTTTTTTTAAAGTCCTCATGAAAGTTCTTCAGCATTTTAGTGTGATTTTATCCTAATACATTTTTCAATGCAGTTTTGACTAATGTACACATTTTTGTAAGCAATTTCTCATAACACACCTTTGTATGTTATCTTCAATAATATTTTCATTGTAATACACATTTTCCCCTAATATACACATTTTTTGTAGTCATTGGTTGGAGAATTGCATTATTTATTTATTTATTTATTACATTTATATACTGCCCCATAGCCGAAGCTCTCTGGGCGGTTTACAGCACTTAAAAACATTAAAAACAAATATACAAATTTAAAAACACACAAAAAAAATTAAAAACACAATTTAAAATTAAAAAAAAAACAATTTAAAAACACATGGTAAAATGCCTGGGAGAAGAGGAAAATCTTGACCTGGCACCGAAAAGGTAACAATGTTGGTGCCAGGCGCACCTCATCAAAAACATCATTCCATAATTTGGGGGCCACCACTGAGAAGGCCCTCTCCCTTGTTGCCAGACTCCCAGCTTCCCTCCGAGTAGGTACCTGAAGGAGGGCCTTGGATGTTGAGCGTAGTGTACAGGTGGGTTCATGTTGGGAGATGCGTTCCATCAGGTATTGTGGTCCTAAGCCGTGTAAGGATTTATAGGTTAAAACCAGCACCTTGAATCGAGCTCGGAAACATACAGGCAGCCAATGCAAGTGGACCAAAATCGGTTTTATATGTTCGAACCGTCTGGTCCCTGTTACCAGTCTGGCCGTTGCATTTTGCACAAGCTGCAGTTTCTGAACAATCTTCAAAGGCAGCCACACGTAGAGCGCATTGCAATAATCGAACTTGGAGGTTACCAGATCATGAACAAATGAACCAGGTTATCTCTGTCCAGATAGGGGAGTAGCTGGGCCACCAACTGAAGTTGGTAGAAGGCACTCCATGCCACTGAGGCTACCTGAGCCTCAAGTGACAGAGATGGTTCTAGGAGAACCCCCAAGCTATGAACCTGCTTCTGCAGGGGGGTGCAACCCCATCCAGGACAAGTTGAACTTCCACCATCCAGTCAGAAGAACCACCCACTAGCAGCATCTCAGTCTTGTCTGGATTGAGCCTCAGTTTATTAGCCCTCATCCAGTCCATTGTCGCAGCCAGGCATGAGCTTGGAAAAGTTACTTTTTTGAACTACAAGTCCCATCAGCCCCAGCCAGCATGGCCACCAGATTGGGCTGATGGGAGTTGTAGTTCAAAAAAGTAACTTTTCCAAGCTCTGGACCATTCAGCACATTGACAGCCTCACCTGAAGAAGATGAAAAGAAGAAATAGAGCTGTATGTCATCAGCATACTGATGGCAACGCACTCCAAAGCTCCGGATGACCGCACCCAAAATTGCGAAATTTGGATAAGTGTGACTTTTGAAGGATGACTGTGTTTCGGTTTTCATATTGTTTTGGAGAGTGCAAATCTGACACATTCAGCTTTAAATGCTAACTGAATTGAATTTCTCCCCCATCCCTAATGAGGGCATGGGTAATTTTGCTACCTGATCTGAACATGGAAAACGTAACATGGGGGTGTCCATTTTAAGCAGCAGCCTCATGCTCCTTTTGCAGTGTAGTTCTACCCTTCGTGGGAGGAATTGAATAGCTGTCTCAGAATCTGCCTTATACTGATTCAGACCATTGGTCCATCTAACTCAGTACAGTAACTCACAGCAGCTCTTCAGGGTTTCAGACAGGGTCTCTCTAAGCCCTGCCTGGGATTGAACCTGGGACCTTCTGCGTACAAAGCAGATGATCTAGACTATGACTGAGCCATGGCACTTCCACACCATTCAAGGATGGGATCCATCCACCAAACATTCTGTCAATTTGAGTTCATTCTTTATCCACTAGCCTCTGCTTTACTGATCCGTCTGTTTTTTTTGCTTAGAAAAAATATCTGTATTAATATCAATATTTTAAAAGAAAATATTGATATCTTGAAGGAGTTATGGATAAATTATTCTTAAAATCAATATTCTAGAGGCTTTTTTTTTTTTAAAGTCTGTTCTCAGAATTAGCCACAGGAATTTGCTACATTAAAATCCGAGCCCCAATGACTGAGAATAAGCAAATTACTGGAAAATTCAGTACCAAATCTGAATTAGATGTAATTCTAGTACATCCCTAGTACCATCATGATGTTTTTCTAAGCGTAGAGTCTCCATTCCTGCCTCAGGTCATGGCTTTTTCTGACCATATCATAATCCAGATGAATCATTCCTCATGATAAAAAAAAAAATGTTGTGTTCCTGGCAAAAAAACAACAATTAAATCCCCCCACCGTTTTTTGTATACATGGTTATATGAAAGTAGGAGGTAAGAAGAAGCATCCTCACATCCTCCTCAGTGTCCAGTCAGAAAACACATTGTTCTGAGGTACAGTCTGGTGATAGTGTACCTGCTTTACATTAAGATCTCAGGCTTAATTCCAGCTTTAAGCAGGGAATGGTAGGTAGAAGGGGTGGGAAGCATTCTTACTAGACGGACTTTTGGCCTTTTCCAGCTGGGCTCTTCTTATGAGAGGATTAGACAAATTCATGGAGGGTAAGGCTATAAATGGCTACTAACGTTGATGACTTGGTCTACTTCCATTGTCAAAGCCAGTATGGTTAGTGCTAATCCTACTTAGAGTAGACCCATTGACATTAATAGACATGGGCTGGGGAGAGTACTACGGCACACAGGTCATGCTTTCAGGCTTCCCACATGCATCTGGATGGTCACTGTAGAACAGGATGCTGGACTAGATTGTTCATTGGCCTGATCCAGCTGGCTCTTCTTATGTTCTTATTACAGAATCATAGAATTGTAGAGTTGGAAGGGGCCTACTACACTACTACATCATGCCTCCTCAATACAATGGCAATTTGCTTTTCAAAAGTTTCATCCTTGTCTTCTCCTTGATTGGGTGGGCAGTAGTAGACTCCAACTACCATGTTCCTTTTATTCTTTGCCACATTTAATTTAATCTAGATACTCTCAGTGGAGTTACCAAGATCATCCGCCTGTATTTCTGTGCAGGGATATATATATATTTAACATATAACACAACTCTACCTCCCTGTCTATTCCTTCTGTCCTTTTTGAACAAGTTATATCCTTCAATTGCTGTATTCCAGTCATGGGAGTAATCCCATTAAGTTTCATTTATACCTATCAAGTCATATTTACTCTCCTGTGTTAAGAATTCACATTTGTCCTGTTTTTTACCCATACTCTGGACATCAGCATACAGACATTGAATACCATGTGATTTATGGCCTGGCTTAATTTCTACATTTTTATGAAGACTATTACTGGGGCCCATTAGACTTGTTTCTTAAGTTCCTCTTATTGTGCACAAGCCTTTGTTAGTCATTACAGCCTAGCTTACAACTCCTTCCCCCTTAGGATTCAGTTTAAAACTCTCCTGGTGAATTTCTCCATGCTGTGGCCAAACACATTCTTTCCAGTCCTTGTGAGATGCAACCCATCACTTACCAGCAGTCCATCTTCCAGGAAGCATAGCCCATGGTCCCACAATCCAAATCTCTCTTGGGTCCACAATCTTCATAGCCAGCCATTCCCCTGGAGTATTTTTCTTTTCCTTTCTACTCCTCTTCTAAGTACCGGAAGGATGGATGAGAAAACTATCTGGGCCACTATGTTCTTGAGTTTCCTTCCCAGAGCTGCAAAGTCTAACATGATTTCTTCGTAGCTCCGCTTGGCAATATAATTTATTCCCACATGGATGAGAAGAAAGGGATATTTGTCAGTGGGCTTTATGAGTGATGGCAACCCTTCCATCACATCTCTAATCCATCTTATCCATGTTATCTGGGGAAGGGCTGTAGCTCAGTGGTAGAGCATGCAAAAGGTCCCAAGTTCAATCCTCAGCATCTCTGGGTAGTGCTTGGAGAGACTTTCTGCCTGAAACCCTGGAGAGTTGCTGCCAGTCAGTGTAGACATTTCTGAGCTAGATGGACCAATAGTCTGACTTAAGTATAAGGCAGCTTCCCATGTTCCTTGCCCAAAGCCTGACTTTATCCCAGAGTCCCACTTCTTAAGAGTGCCTGTGAATGACAGCTTCTGTGAGAAAATTTTTCCGTGGTTGGACAAGTCTGTGGGTTTTATAGGTAAAAGATAGTGTCACTCTTAAATAAAAACAAAACCTATGCCAAATAATTTACTTCCACTAAATGTTTTTCAACAGGAATATATGTATGCTGAAAGCATTCTCACATCTGTGTTTAGGAATTCAGCCTAAGCCTATTGTCATGCAAAAGTAGAGCTGCACTGCAAATGATTCAGCTTCAGTATTTCAGATAGAAATTAGAAACTTTTTAATTTAATTGTTTGTACAATGTATTGCTTTATTGATGTATTGTGTTATTGATGTATTGCCTTGTTGATGTATTTTTATATTTGTGTTTACTTTTTCTGTAAGCCGCCTTGAGGGCCGTTTGACCGAAAGGCCGGGTATAAATAAACATTAACATAACATAACATGTTCCTAAAATGGGGGCATCCAAAGAAGGGCATCTTTGGCTTGATCCAGGAGGGTTCTTCAATTCTCTTACTATTTCAGAGAGTTAGCACTCAGATACATAGACCAATGGTTGACTTCCTGCTGCCAATCCTCGCTTACCTTTCGAGCCATCATGTGCAACTCTAGCCTCCCCAGCACACTCTTCATAGGCCAGACAGGGAAGAAGTATCAGTATATCTTCAAAGAACCAAAAGGACATTGCATCTAACCCTTCGATACTAAAGAGGCATCACATGGCTGAAAGAGGGCCATAATCACATTGCTTTAAATACTTTAAACACTTCCATATTTTGGACAGAGCTTGGAAAAGTTACTTTTTTGAACTACAACTCCCATCAGCCCAATCCAGTGGCCATGCTGGCTGGGGCTGATGGGAGTTGTAGTTCAAAAAAGTAACTTTTCCAAGCTCTGATTTTGGAAGTATGGCAAGTATTGCAAAGCCTAAAAGTAGACACATTTTCCATGGAGGATGTTTACCCTTCCACAGGCCTTTAGGGAGCCTTTCCAGTCTTCATAGTACATCAAAAGTGTGGCCTGAAGCTGTCTGCTGGAGATATGGGCCAAATGTTTCTGCAAGCATGTTCCTGTACATCTTTGTCTTTCTTGGCTCAGGGCATTACAAGCTTCCTACATTGTCCACCCTGCATCAGGTGGTTTCCATTTCCACATTGCAACTGTTCAGCTAGATATTCAAAGCATACCAAGTATTTGCAAACAATTACTGCAGGACTAGGGAACCCCAGGCCAGGTGGCCAAATCCAGCCCTGTAGGCCTTTCTGTCTGGCCCTTGCGGCTCTCCCTAACACACATCTTCTGCCAAGACACACCCCTCACTGGTTCTGTTCTGTGCATGGCTGGAATGTGTCCTTGAACTGGAATAACACCTCTTGCTTGCCTGGGTAGAGGAAAGCATGTGTGGAAACATCTGACTTAGTGTAAGAATCACATCTGTTATCCTGCCCCCTTTTTGCCACTGATATGTGGCCCCCAGAAAGTTGCCCATGAATGAATGTGGCCCTGATTAAAAAAAGGTTACCCACCTAAGATTTACTGGGACAAAATTCCACAGACATTATCCTTAAGCACTTCTCTGCCACAGCAGGGTGTTTCTTACATCAGCCCAGCACAGATCAACATCCTTCCAAAAGTATAGAAAATAGAAATATATTTGTTCACATAGTGCATGTGTGCATTTGTACAGTACACACTATGTCCTGTATCTAGGCCGTTGGTAGCTGGGGAAATCAAAGATATTAAATGCCACTTGCTGCAGATAATTGGCCATTAGTCAGTTCATTGTTTTCTCGACTGAGTAACAGATTCCACCATGCCCAAGAGAGAAAGTGGTTCGTTCTCAGTTTGCACATGACCAAACACCATGGATGTTACGGTAAAACAGTTTTGCATCCTCTATCTGGGAGGCTTAGCCATTTTCACATGCTTATGATGGGATAACTGCAGCTTCAAACAGTGGCTTGCATGAATGAATGAGCAATCACAAAAGCCACAGACCACTTTCATTATCGTATAAAACACAATGTTTTCCAGGGGAGGCAGGTCACACATTCACCTGCAAGGTACTGATCGTTAATCATAAGAAATCCTTCATAAGATATGAAATGAAGTGATGTTCAAGGTATGCATGTGTGAATTGACCTGTCATTGGCACATGCACACATTGTCCAAGGTATGTGAAACCAAATGCTTTTGTGGGTAACAAACAAATTATAATTTGCAAGTTTATCTATGACTTCCATTTTTCTGATGCTGTGCATTTTGGAAAACAACATTTCCTCTCCAGGCGTTCATGTTTTCTAAAACAGCAATTGGATCTCTAGCAATAGCAAAAGCAGGTTCTTTAAACTGCTGACACTTCATAATAATAAATAACAGTTAAGTGTAGCTCTTTATTCTTTCTGGTGCTGTATGATAGTATTTATACTACTCTGAGGGCCTCAAAGTTAAGGGATAAAATAAGTTCTTTCCACAACTCTAACTCACAAGGATAAATGTTCCATTTTTTATGTACATGATGTATTTTCCCTTCTGGTCCACAAATCATTTTAGAAATTGCCTTTTGTTGTGCTCAAAAGTTTTAAGGTACACTGTATTAGTAATAGGAAGCTCAATGATGGCAGCTCAGATTGGATATGGTCAGTCATTTCTGATTTCATTGCCTTTACACTATGGTCACCTGGAAGCAAAACTATAGGTTCATAGGAAGCAGCCTTCTACTGAATCAGACCATTGGCCCATCCAGCTCAGTATTATCTACACTGTCTAACAGCAGCTCTCCATGGCTGCAGGCAGGTTCTCTCCCAGCCCTACCTAGACCTGCTGGGGATTCAATCTTAGACCTCCTGCATGCAAATCAGATGCTGTACCACTGAGTTACTATGAGTCTCAGAACTGGGGGAAAAAAGATGAATAGGCTACTTTTCCTATAGCCAGAGTTGCTTGGTTTGCCCTGTCAAAGATGTCAGGCATGCCCTGAAGTCGAGACTTAGCATGGTTATTTTGAACTGTTGGTGCTGAGGCTTTCCATCCCTCAGCAGGGGACTCACTGACAACAGCTTCTTGTGCTTGCTGCTATGAAGAAGTCAACTCATTCAGGGAGTTGGGCATGGGAAGTGCATTCCCCATAGACCCTCTAAAACCTGTAGCTTGACACAGGGTGAGAAAAGCATTGTTGATGCTCAAATTGTACAGCTTTGATTTCCTGGTTCAGTATGGTTGCTACCTTCAGCTTCAGGATACTGGGGCAGGATATTGGGGCAGCTGTTGTTTTCAATGGATGGATCCCTTCACATGAGTAACTAACATGTACTGTTCTAACATCTCCCTAAATATTTTTGCTGCTTGTAACTCTTTTTTGGAGGAAGAGCAGGATATAAATTTAATTAATAATTATAAATTGTGATTGGTTTTCTGGGTGGATATTTCTACTTCCTTGGTGAATGTATATTTGACAACTGCTCCCTTCAATGTGCGATTATGGAGTGACCAATATATGCTGCTTAAGCTCTTTGAAGAAAGGTTGGGATAAATTATTGTGATTCTGTAACTAAAAAAGGGCAGACAACTATGAGTTGATAAAGTGTGGGTGCCCTATGATGAGAAGAGTCCTAGACTTTTTCCCTGCAAGAAGGCTGCAATCCACTACATGTCTACTCAGAAGTAAGCTCCGTTGGGTTCACTGGAACTTACTCTCAGGTAAGTGTGCATTGGATTGCAGCCTAAAAGAGGTAGTGACTAATAGAAGGTTTGGAAGCTCTGAGGACACGTTGAGCCGAAGCAAAACCTTTATATTGAAGGAAAAGCAGTATGAAATTTCACAGTAATAATAACTTGAATTCCATGTTACCGTGACCTCAAACTATTCTGCAGCAGAGAGAGTTAGAAACTCAAGTGGAGGTAGGGGGAGCTTAAATTATAGTGCCATAAAATACTGAAGGAGGATGAGAAGAATTAAAGCGGGCTTCAACTTTTTTATCCACTGTTGTGCCTGTCATACATTAATTTATCATTCATAAAAGTTTAACTTACTGAGGTATGTGAACATTTGTCATTTTCTCAAGCATGCTAAATAAAATGAAGGTGAGAATAGTGGCAAATGCATTTGCAATCTGATGTCAACATATTTTATTCCTTCACATAAGATCAATTATAAGTATATCCCAAGGGCAAGATTCAGGCACAAATGCAGTGTCTTTTATAAATGCATGTATGTTAGGGAGGGAGGGCAAGGGCCAAGATGGCTAACAGGAACAGGACAAAAAGGACAGAAAGTCAATGAAGACTTGAGGAAACAATGAGTAGTAGGTCTCATGGAAGAATGGGACCCCGTGGAAGGGCTCAGTGGACTGCAGGGGGGGGTGAAAAAGGAGAAGGCTTCAGTAGTTTAGACAGTGACAGTTCCACCCCCTTAGTTCCAGTTTCAACTGAAGAAGTGCTGTCTGACACTGGACCAATTCTTGTCCCACCTCTCAGTCAACCGAGCTGCCACTTATGCCTCCTCCCAAGGCTCAACCAGAGGTGGTCTCAGAGGAGGAGCAAGGTGAAATGGCACCACTGCCATCGCACCAGCAGATGCACAGGTGCTCACAGATAATGCCAGTTTTTCAACCTTTGTAGGAGTGCGCACTTGCTCATACAGTCCCATTCAGAGAAACCTTCCTCACACAAA
Source organism: Rhineura floridana (assembly GCF_030035675.1). Taxonomy (NCBI): domain Eukaryota; kingdom Metazoa; phylum Chordata; class Lepidosauria; order Squamata; family Rhineuridae; genus Rhineura; species Rhineura floridana. Next base: position 127,590,829 of record NC_084480.1, read on the forward strand.
TAGAAAGCCTACCCTGAGCCTTCTTAAAGGGTTTCAAGGGGTGTGTATAATTGCTATGACAAAGTCTTAGCTTGAGGAGTCATGCCTAGTTATGCTGTGTACAGATGCAGACTGCTGTATAATCTCTAAGCTGATCTATGAAATGCTCTAAACTGAGATTTCACATTACGCATAACAGAGAAAAATATACCAGTGAGTCTGAGTCTGAATCCAATGGGAGAGGCCAGGTCAGTGGGAACATGGAGCTAAATGAAAGAGGGGTGTAAGGACAAAGTGGATCTGGGGCCAAACATCATGTAGGTATGTTGAAGTACAATTGATTGCTGGCAGAAGTGAAATTTTGCCAGCACTTTACACCTCTGCTCAGAGATCTGCACTGGCTTCCGATTTGTTACCAGGTCAAGTTCAAGGTGTTACTATTAGTATATAAAGTCCTCAATAGCTTGGGACCTGGTTAAAGATTACCTTACCCCATGTGTACCTGATTTTATTAACTGGTTTGTTTGTCTTTAACTGTTTCAGTTGTCATGTTTTTAAACGGCTTGTTTTATTGAATATTTTAATTACGGACGTTTTAATGTTCTGATTGAGTTGTAACTGCGTATTTTAATTATGTGTGTAATAATTGATTTGATGTGGTAAACTACTTAGAAGACATTTTGGCATATAATAAACAAACAAACAAACAAACAAACAAATAAATAAATGCTCAGTTGGCTGCTCTGGTCTGTGGAACTTCACAAGTTCCAGCTAATGTTCGTTTTGCATCTGTGAGGAATCAGTGTTTGAGTGTGGCAAGGCCCATGCTCTGGAACCCCTTGCCCATTAGCATCAGACCAGGGACCTCACTGTGCTAGTTTAGCCACCTGCTAAAAACTTTGTTAGTTAGTTTGTCATAGAAGCCTACCCAGACATATTTTTTAATGTCACTGATTTTAATTGCACTTTAATAAATATTTTGCACTATTGTATGTAAACTGCTTAGAGTTTTTTTATTAGTATTAAATGGTCTATAAATTTTGTTAAATAAAAATGTGTTAAATATAAACAGACAAGTAAATAATGGTACACAGGAGGAACTATGAGTTGTGGGAAGAATGAAAGTAATGGTGGGTGAGATCTCCGAGGCTTAAGTTGGATTGGAGGGTTGAATCCAACCAAGTGATTGTGCAAGCATTATGACTTTGGTTTGTGAAATGGAATCCCCAGAGCAGATTTAGGATGGTCCTTGGGACATGCAGAGTGAGTAGAGGGAGGAGAAGTTCTATTCAATGGACTTAATTGAATGCAACCCAGAATATGGCCTGCTATTTCCCAATATAGTACCCGGAATGGCATCTATGTGTTTCCCCCAGTGTGATAAACAGCAGTTTTAGAGATAGCATGGCAGGTGGAAAGGACTAAATTTCAACTGGATTATCCCTGCAGCCCTCATCCTGGCTGCTACCAAGCCTTTAGAAACAGTAGAAGGTCCACTCATGACATCATGTCTAGCTTGTTCCTAGAAAGAATTAGACATGTTTAGTACAACTTCCAATTGATGGACTTTATATTACCAGGGCCTGTGCATATGCTGTGCCTTTTGCAGGAGCACAGAAGCAGAACAGAAAGTAATGTGGCAATGAAAGTCATCTGCTATATTCATACTCGTTCTAGCAGAAACCATTGTGGAATATTCCCATCCTTTGCAATGGGTCAAGTACCATTTGTACAAAGTTTTAAAGTGGCTTTCCTTCAACAGTGTAGAAATAGCATCCTTCTTCTTTTGGACAGGACACTGCTCAGTGGAAGAGCATCTGCTTTGTATGCAAAGGATCTCAGGTTCTATCCCCGATGTCTCCAGACTGAGCAGGGAATGTCCCCTGGAGAATTGTTGGACGGACCTGCTCCTCTTCAGCATCTCAATATGCCTTTTCTGTGAAAGCTTACTTTGTTTCTGTGCAACTTAAAATGCCATAAAGTTATTGCAGCCTATTTTCCTTTCATTCAGTTTCAAGCCCATCATCTTGTGTCATGCGAGAATTCTCATTAAAAAGTCATAGAATAAGAAACATGGCAAAGAGAGATAAATTAATCAAGTCCAGATCCCTGGTGTAGTATATAACATATGCTTAATGTAATTACAGTTTTGAATCACCAGAAAAATTGAATTAATTCTATTTTGACTCATAGCCTTTCTTAATAATTTATGATATTTTACTAATGAAGGTCAGCAAATATATTCCCTTCCCCTTTTTGGGTTTCATAATATGAAGATAGAAAATGGGCTAACATATATCATCTATACTAAAGATTATGTTTGGTTTTTTTCTTTTTAGAAACCAATGAAAATTAGGAACATTGTTTAGTCCTATTTTCCAGCAGAGTTATTTTGTAACAACAGCAGATTTTGAGAATAAACCAGCCCACCTTTTCCTCAGACATACTAGTTAGTTAAATAACTCACAGACAGAGTCTTCTTAGGTTAAAAAAAAGATAAAGCATGTTTACTCATGACCTTTCATATGTTCAGGAAACATAGGTTCTAGCTTAGTTGGAAAAAGTAGCTTTTTAGTCCATTTAGTCCTTGGTGATGATGCTCTCAGGAAGTTCATCTGCCATGCTGGGTCTACTAGAGGTTAAAAGGCTCAATAATGGTGGATATGCAGGAATCTTAATACTCCCAGACAAAGGAGGAGGAAGAGAAGCCAGGTAACCCCACCCTTTAGCAAATTACATCATGGTAAACAGGTACATAGAGATATTCCCCAAATATCCCTTAGAAGGAACATCTCCCTTTTTACAGGAGAGCATGCAAGCTTGCTCATTCTAACAGATGATTGGAACTTTAGCAATTTCCCTTCATTCATTGAAGATGAAAGAAAAATAAAATCGAACCATTTATATACTAATACCAATCTCAAGTCTTTGAGTGCTTGTGCTTATGTTGCCAAAACAGCACCATCCGCAGAAGGTGGTATTGACAGACTTGGGGTAACCCTCAGGTTTGCAGAAATAAGAATTTTTTAAAAACCTAAGTGAGATAACCCCCCCCAATAGCCCAGTGAGAAATGCTGCCTGATTGTTGAGAGAAGAAAGTCAGAAAATGGATGGGAAGAGGAATAAAACAGAATGGCTAGGAAAGAGGACAGAGGAAGTAGAAAGAGGCACATCAATATAAAAAGGATAGAGAGAAACATCTCATTGTCTGGATGGGATATTTCCTGGTTCACACAAAGAATCTATTTTTACTTCCAGGGATGAAAGCGGGAGCTGTCTATCAAAATCAATGGAACAATCCAAGGTAGCTGGGATTTGTCACCAGTGTGTCTAACTGTGCCACTCCCTCCCCAAAACCCAACCGTCTTAACAGCCCAATGAGGTCTGAACATGGTCAGTGGACACAGAATCATGAATGATTATTGGGGGTAGGGAATAGGAAGAGAGGGTGCATAAAATGCAACATTTTGTTGCAGAGGTCCATTTGTGGATCTAATAGTGATCTCATTCTCTAGGTGCTGGTCCTTACGTAAGCAAAATGGCACCATCTATCCACAACTGGGGGGGTATCAGTAGCCTCAGGGAAACACCAAGGTTTGCAGAAGTACAAAAACATATTTAAAGGAAAAAAATCTCTTGGGGAACCCTCCAAAATAGGCCATTGAGAGCATGCTCAGTGGGCACCCAATGTTGACTGATGCTGGTAGAGGAAAACAGGATGCAGAAGGAGGGGGAAATGGAATGGACTGCCTGGAATGGAATGGACTGCCTGGAATTCTGAACATGACCCACTGCACAACCACAACACTTTGTTGCACGGCCAAATGTTCCCCACCTGATATAGAAATTGGGCCTTTAGTGTTGTGCCATCTACCCTTTGGAATTCCCTCCCCTTAAATATTAGAGGAACCATCTCTGTTGTCTTTTTGGTGTCTACTGAAGACATTCCTCTTCCAACAAGCCCTTTATGTAGAGATCTTTGCATCTGTGTTGGAATTGTTTGTAATGATTGATTGCTTGTTTGCTGCCCTGGGCTCTTTCGGGAGGAAGGGCAGGATATAAATTTAATAAATGAGAACAAATAATGAATAAAATATTGGGGCTAAGAGTTAGAACCAAGCTTTCATGAAAATGTTTGAATTTATGGAGGCATTATGGGTAGTAATTCCTGGCAGAATGGATAGCAAAGGATATTATCCAACTAAGGCTGCAATCCAATACACACTTACCTGGGAGTAAGTCCCACTGAACCAACAGAGCATACTTCTGGTTAGACGTACTGGATTGCAGCCTAAGTCATCCTCAGAGTAGACACCCTAAAATCAATGGATATGTTATTTAAAGCCATTGATTTCAAGGGGTCTACTTTGAGTATGTCTATCACATGAAGTCTTTTAAGGAAGCAAGAGATCTTCACAAGACCGATGGTGCCAAATGAATGAGGGTCCAAGGACTGCTACTGATCATGCCATTTTGCACCCAATGGAAAGTGCTATAAGTCCCCCACATGTGAATGGAACACCTGTGAATGGGTAGCCAAAACAGAGAGGGGCAATTCATCTGTCACATTTTAATTAAATTGGGCTCCTTCTGGGAGGAAGGGTGGGTAATAGTAATAGTAATTTGTCTTTAAACGTTTATTCAGTTTCACTCATTAAAAAAGAGAAAAGAAATCCATGCTGAAAGAGAGAGAGAAATTCCACAATCCACAATTCCACAATCCAGGGTTCTCTTCTCTTGAATTTTTATGTAAATGTCTCTGGTTGTACTCTAGAACAGTGAAACCTTTTCTGCTTGATTGTACAATCTTCACTAAGCAACTTGACCATTTAAAACACACTTCAGGGGCCCAGATCCTTGCCTGGTGAAGAGAATAAACCTCAGTAATATTGAAGTTGGCCACCCCTGGCTTTGATCTTCCCATGATGTGAAGCTTTCTACTTGTGATCTGCTGTCATACTTGGTATCATTGTCTGTGTTGAGGTGTCAGCTCTTTTACCGGGGTGAGGTTGAACTATGCGGAATTGAAAGCTCTGTTGAAGTTGGTAAATCAAATGTATTGTTTGCATGACCATTTTGATCAATGCCCTTTACAAGTTATTACACCCTGATAAGCCATTTCTCATGTCATTGCATCAACTCCAAAGGTTTGCAGCTATTGAAAAGCAATACAAATCATATTTTCCCTCGGGTCCTATTGATTTTTGAAAGCTTTCTTCAAATGTAATTAAGATTATTAAAATCTTTCTGAAATCTGTTTCGCATCCTCTCTGTTTTCCTCCTAATGTTTTCCTATATGCTACAGAACTATTTACAACAGGCAGCAGTATTCCTCCCCTCCCCAAAAAAAGACCCCACAACCTTCTATTTGGGGCATAAATGGTCAAATAACTATATAGCCTCCTTGATGTATTACTGACATAAAGTGACAAAACATGTTGAAAAGGAATGGAAGGGTCACACATTTAGCCCCACCCCAGATGGCTTGGCCACATGCTGTCCATGTGTTCAGGGAAGGATCTGAAACTGGAAATCCTGTTAAACTCAGGTAGGCTGTCCTCATCAGCTGAAATCCTGAGTGCATCCTATATCTTTGGCAGGCTTCCCTCCCCCCTTCAGACTTTCCATCAATGTGTAGACAGATGGGCTTGGCAAGGGGTATGGCGAGTGCATGTGGCCCCGCTCTCTGCCCACCCAATGTTAATCACATGAAGCATAGAATAGCTAACAGGGCATATGTCCAATCTCTTTTTAAGATACATTGGGTTGTATCCAAAGTAGCACTAAGTTGAAGTCCCATCAGCACAAGGATTTCAGCTTGTTCAATGAGACTTTCTCCTCCACGTGGCCCCTGAATCAGTTCTAGGGGTTCCCCCAACCCTCCAGAACAGATTTGGGGAGGTTGCATGTGGGGGAAGAGGTGAGGGAGGAAGTCTTGCATTGAACTGACACAGATGAATACTGCCTTTTTTTTCTTGCATGTAAGCAAAGCAAAATGTTTATATATAGGAAGACCCTTGGTTCGTGTAGCTCGTTGTTGATGCTGACTGGCAGCATCTCTCTAGCTCTACCTGCAACCTTCTGCATGTGAAACTGATGTTCTACCACTGAGTGATGGCCCTTCCCTTGATTGATTGCCTGGATATTTATTTTTGTTTGCTTTCTTTATTGGTAAGCAACAAATTAAAATCATAACCACTTCAAAAGAAATTCCACATTTTCACTCTGTTCCTTGTCCCCCCCCAACCCATCAAGCTGAATAGAAATATCTTACAGCATTTCTGAAGATGATTAGATTTAGGCTTTGGTGAGCTTCAAGAGAAGGATATTTCTAGGAATGGCTGCCCATTAGTTACCGGAACAAGTTCAAGGTTCCTGGTTTTGGTTTACAAAGCTTTCTGCAGCTTGGGACCAGGATACCTGAAATATCGTCTTACCCCTTATATACCTAGTCCATCACTGGGCTCAGCAGATGAGGGCCTCCTGCAGATTCCATTTTATCAGGAGGTCCGTTCTGCAAAACATAGGATGTGGACCTTTAGTGTTGTGGCACTGACACTTTTCCTTCCCCTTAAATATCAGACAGGCACCATCTCTGTTATCTTTTCAGCACCTACTGAAGACCTTCTTCTTTCAATAAGCCTTTTAAAATATAGATGTTATCACAGTCTGTGTTTGTGTTGGATTTGTTTTTTAGGATGTTTTTAAAGCTCTTTAAAAAAAGATGTTTTAAAGATGTTTTGTTTTAATATATTTTAAAGTATTTTTTTAGATGTTTTAAAGTGCTCTTGGTGTTTTTGTTTGCTGCTCTAGGCTCCTCCTGGGAGGAAGGGTAGGATATAAATTTAATAAATAAATAAATAAAAATAAATAATAAAACCCCACCAAGCAATTCTGTACGCCTTATTGTGGTTCTTTTGAGGTCTCTCATTGACTCATTTGTTTTCCCTGAAAATGAACTTTGAAATTCATTTAGGTAAAATCCTGTGACAATCTAGAACCCCAACCCCACCGCTCAAAAAGATGTCTTGCAAGTCAAACTCTTCTGGGTTTCCTTAGATTTTCACAGATGAATCACCAAAACCACCAAAAATTGTGCTTTAGGTAATATTTTAGTGACAGCACTTATCTATTCCACAGTTGAGGAAGCAACAATTAGGGATGCCAAAAAATGAAATCAGGTGAGAATAAAAGTGTGCACTCTTTTTAGTTTCTCAGTAGTGGAGCAGGGCCCTGTTTGTAGCCAGCGGGATATGAACGGGGCCTGCCAGACCTGCACCTTGAACATCTATTGTCCCCTCCCTCCCCCAAGGGCCCAACAAATTTACTTGGGGCAGGAATAGGAGGAGAGAGCAGCAGAGGGGGCAGCAGGTGCCTCAGCTCCTCAGGGGAGTGTCTTTTTTACACCAATCAGGAGACTGGGATTACAAATTCCAGCATCCCACAATAGTGTTTCACAGCATGAAACAAAACTGCCTCGCAGTTAGAAATACACAAAGACACCCAAAGCGTACAAAGACCCAACAAAATAGCTGGCAAAATAGGACAAGGGGTGTCTGGCACAGGAGGATGAGTACAGGTCCACCCCTTAAGCATTTTCCTAAACCTAAAATCACGTGAGAAGTCAGGCACACCCTTGAGTTTAGCCAAAACTCCAATACCCACTAACTTGCCCCTGATGGTCTTTGTCAAAAGGCTTTGCTGATGAAGAACCACACAAAAGTCGACCAGCTGGTCCATGGGGATGGGCAAAGGAGCGGATATCCCTTGTTTAGATGAAAAATGCAAAATTCCCTACTTGAATAAGAAGTTCTTGGGCTGGTGGCAAGGGATAGCATCATGGTCTTCTGAGCTTCAAACTGCCAAATTCCCACAGTGCCACTGGCCTCTGGAGTCTGGCCAAAGGGGCCAACTTCCGAAAATGTGGCATCTGATAACAGGAAAGGATATCAGCCATGCCTTTGTCCAGGCCAGGAACATGGAGAGCAAGAAAAAGAATATTAAATCTAAGGCACTGGGTCACAAAAGCATGCACCAAAACCATTACTCTAGAATTCCTAGAAGTAAGGGAATTGATAACATGCTCCATGGCTTGGTTATGAACCACGGAGCCAAATCATCTGCCCACAGGTGAACTGCAACCACTATAGAGAAGAACTCTAGAAAAAGTCAAATCCCTCATGATGCCGGCCTCAGCCCATGTCCCTGGCCATGCCTCAGCACACCAGCTGTCCCAAAAATTAACCCCAAAACCCAGAGCTCCAGAAGCATCTGAGTTAATTTGCAGCTCTGCCTCCAACAATAAGTCCTGCCGCCAAAAGGAAACCCCACTAAACTGATCTTAAAAATGTGATCAGACTATCAACTCTGTCTTCATATCCTGGCTAACCCTAACCCAGATATGAGGCCAGCTGAGGCCTTTCATCACATCATAAATCCTGCAAAGAAATGCCCTGCCAGGAGCTATAACCCTACAAGCAAAATTTAAATTCCCTACTAACTCCTGAAGCTCCCTAAGGGTAACCTTCTTAGCACTCAGCATGCTACCAACCCTGTGCATCAACTCACCTAATTTTGTTACCAGGAAACGGTAAGCCTGTGCCACTGAGTCAAGCTCAGTTCTCAAAAAGGTAAGTACAGGTGCAGGACCCTCAGTTTTCTCCCCGGTCAAAGGCACTCCCAGCTCAGCAGCTAAATATTAAAATGCAGACATAAACTGAACACACTGTTGTGAGTCAGCAGGTCCGGCAAAAAGAAAATCATCAAGATAATGAACTATTGCTTTAGAGCCAGCTCACCTCCTGAGAACCCACTCAAGGAATGTACTAAAGCACTCAAAAGCTGAACACAAAATAGAACATCCCATGGGCAGTGCTCAATATACATAAAATAAACCCCTGAAAGAAAACCCCAGTAGATCAAAGTCCAAAGGGTAGACTGGCAGGAGGCAAAATGCTGACTTGATATCACACTCCCATGAGAGCGCCTGAGCCATAACAACTGTGCTAACAAAGGAAGCATAATGTACCGAACACAAATGCTCAGGGATAGCATCATTCACCAACTGCCCCCTAGGGTAAGACACATGATGAATGAGGCAATACTGCCCAGGATTTTCTTAGGAACAATGCCCAAAGGAAATACCCTCAAAGTGAGCATAGGAAGGTTGTCAAAAGGACCCCAAATCCTACCTCCAGCAATCTCTTTGTTAATTTTTGCCTGTGCCACCATTTCCATTCCAACTACAGACTTCAAATTCCCAGACAAGTAAGGTTTATGCTCCCCGATGACTGGAATCTGGAAGTCATAACTAAAACCTTTCCCCACATAAACAGCATCTGCACAATTAGGGCAGTGATGCAACAAAGCCAAAAGCCTCTGAACTCTAATCAGGATTGGGCCCCTTACTGGAGGCTACCCACCAGATCCCGGCTTCTTCCCACGCTGTGCCCTCGTGAAGCCCTGTGGCTCTAGGGCAATCTGTAAAGCCACTACTAAAGCTGCTGATTGCTCGTTCAAGCAAGCAACTTCTCCCTCACAGCCTCGCCACCAGTGAAACAAGGCATGTCAGCTAAGACCACCAAGGCTTCACCCAACTGAGGTGTCCTGCTCTGTCGCCACAGAAGGCCAGAAAGAAGCTGAGGGGGGCAGAGCAGGGCTTAAATAGTCACACCCTGTCCTACCCCTGCATGACGCAGCATGCATGGCCACACTAGGAGAGGGGGTTTGAAGCCATGTCAGGACTTCCTCTGATATGGCTGCAAACACCTGCCACTGACGGAGCCCTCCAGACCTGTCAGCAAGGCAGGAATTCCCCTCACAGAGCTACAATTCGTAAAGTGACTGACTGAGAGAGTGTGGCTAGCCTTGGAAAGTAGCCCAATGCCTATAATACCTATTTTGCCAAAATGAGGGGGGAGGTAGTTTGTGTTAACTTTGAAATGCATTACCAATTGTATTGTTTTTATTGTTTATTGTTTTATTTATGTATTATTGATGTTTTATTGATATATTATTGTTTTATTGGTGTGTTTTTATACGGGTGCTCTTTTGTAAGCCTCCTTGAGTGCCTTTTGGCCAGAAGGCGGGGTAGAAATATTAAAATCAAATCAAATCAAGTCAATCCCTCTTCCCAGGGAATTCTGGGAACTGTAGCTTTGTGAAGGGATTTTAAATGTTTTAAATATGTTTTTATCTGATTTTCAATTGTATTTTTTAAATGTCCTGATGCTTGCCACCCTGTGCATCTCTCAGCACCTTTAACAAAGCATAGTCTCCAGGATTCTTTGGGGGGAAGTGGTATGATATTGCTTTAAATGTATAGTGCAGATGGGGCCTTAATCAAAGAAATGGTCAGATGTTGATATTGAAGCTACCATCTCAGAAGTGGTCAGGTGATTTTCAAAGGTCAGATATCATAATGCCAAATGTCCAAACTGTCATAAACATTTTTTGGATCTAAGGAAAACACAGAAAGTCATTTAACTCCATTTGTACTGAATAAAGATGTTCATGTTTGCAACTGTCTTCAAAGAAAATTTCCCTTGAATATAATACAGTATGAGTAATTCACTTAAAACTTGGCTGCTCCATTGGATAGAAGACAGTAAACGTTTGTTAGACATGCCTAATTTATTACCTCAAGAAATGATGCTTCGGCTAATTCAAAATTCAGAAGCATTGCTGTGTGAATCTCACATTCATTGTATTGTGGTCCTCTAGTCAAATGAGGGTGATCTTTCTCAGAATACTGTCCTAGAAAAATAAATAAAAGCACACTTGATCACATACTCAGCATGCTTAAATGTTAATGTTCTTGTGGAATAAAATGAAAACTTGAATATTAACCTTAGAGGGAATTAGAAAGGGAATTAGATAGATTCTGTTGTGAACTAGACTTGCAGTAAGGGAACTGGAGATGTCCAAAACACACACAGAGAGAGAGAGAGAGAGAGAGAGAGGTATAATATTCAAAAATAATAAGTTTTATACATATCGATGTGTGAATATGTAACCACCATAAACAGTGAAATGGTGGGTCTATCATTTTTGGTTTTCTGTTTCTTTCTTTTTTTTCAGTCTTAAATTTCCACATTTCTACATCAGTTTGCTTTTTTGTTTGTTTAAAGTCCTCATGAAAATTCATCAGCATTTTAGTGTGAATTTCTCCTAATATACTGCTTTAGCAAGTAATTTTGCCTAATATATACATGTTTGCAGGACAATATCACCTATAATAATTCATTTTTGTATGTTATTTTCACTAAGATACACTTTTATATGCAAACTTTACATTAGTATATTCATTTTTGTACACAATTACTTTGTCGGAAAACTGCATTGCAAAATTCAGAGAAGTGCAATTTTTGAAGAATGGCTGTATTTCGGTTCACTTTTTGTGAAAGGACAAAGCAGGTAACTTCACCTTCAGATGTGAACTGAATTTAATTTCTCCCCCATCTCTAAGCAAAGAGCCAGTGTGGTGTAGTGGTTAAGGTGTTGGACTATGACCTGGGAGACCAGGGTTTGAATCCCCACACAGCCATGAAGATCACTGGGTGACCTTGGGCCAGTCACTGCCTCTCAGAGGAAGGCAATGGTAAACCCCCTCTGAATACTGCTTACCATGAAAACCCTATTCATAGGGTCTCCATAAGTCGGAATTGACTTGAAGGCAGTCCATTTCCATTTTTTATCTCTAAGTATTATATATTTTCCCCAAAAGAGTAACAAAGAAAGAGTGCTTAGGGAAATTGTGTTCCTCCCACTTGTGCTATTGGCATGGGATGACATATTGTAAAAGGACATTGCATTGTTTGTTAATATGTGGAATCCAGCAATTTATCCCTTTAACGCCTATCTGAAGCCTATTGAGGGAGGGGTCTGAGACTGTTTATATGTCATAGTGAAAGTGCAGGCTTGTTAGACCTGTGTAAGAACCAGTCAGCATGGCCAATAGCCAGGAATTATGGGAATTGTCATTTGGCAATATCTGGAGGGCCAAAGGTTAGCCACCTCTGGTGAAAAATGACTGGCTTCTTGGTCTAGGACAGCCTTCCCCAGTCTAAGGCTGCTTTCATACATGGGGATTGTTGCATCAGTTTTGTGGATTAAAATAGTACCACTTCTGTCAAGTTTTCTAAAATTCCTCTCACACTTCAGTACCTCGCATTAAGGAACTATGGCTTTTTCAGCTGATATATCAGAATCTCATGCAAATGTTTTCACACTACTACAACAAACATCTTGTTTTCATCCCTCACCCATTATACACATGTGCATTGTAGTGGGGGGAGGAGCAAGAGAAAGCTGCTACCTGTGCCTACACCAGAATAGTGGCAAAGACGATTGGTGCATGCCTGAAGGGCAGGAACACATTATATGCAGAGATGCCTGTCATGTGATCAGCTGTAACTTGCACAAAACTCCCACAATCTTCTGGGTTCCCAAGCTTGCAAATGGATTATTTCTGGAATCATTTATCACAGAAGTGAATGCTGAACTTCCACTATGTTCCACTAGACTTCTGGAATTAGCTTTTACATCATGTGAAAGATCAAATAAAATGTGCCAATTACCAAGTAAGAAATTGTCAGAATAACGGAATAAAGTGCAGTGTGAAAGTGGCCTAAATCACATGGGAAGACTCCATGAGTAGAAACAGCTCCTTGCTGCAGATGTTCAGTCACAACATGTGGAAAATGATGGGGCCAGGCCATCTGGAATATGATAGGGGGTAGTGGACCCTAGTCCATTAGGACAACAAGGGCTCCTCCCTGCCAAGTGAAATGCCAACGAAGTTTTTTTTAAAAAGTTTTCCCTAAAATCTCTAAGCCCCACTCTTTCCTACCCTAGATATTCTTCTATAATCCATTTTAACTGAGAGGGTCTCTTTCTGTCAGTCTCCCATGCTTTTGCCAGAAAGCTCTCTGCACCGCTCAGGCAATCGCAATCCAAAAAGCCAGCCCACCAGAAGGTCTGAAGATCTCATTTAAAATTCCTCCTGTCTGTCACAGGCTCATTGTGTGGTATTGGCTATATTATTGTTATGCTCTCAATCAAAGGGGTAGCCAAATAGCCATGGCTTACAGCAATAGCCATGGCTTACAGCAAAAATAAAACAATGGTCCAGTGGCACTTTAAAGGCTAGCAAATGTCTTATTATATTCATTTTCATTGATTGCCAAGAATGATTCCTCTGATGAAGTGTACTGTAGCCCAAGAAATGTTATGCCATAATAAATGTGTTAAACGTTAAGGTTCCACTACTGTTCTTTTTGTTCTTTCACTAAAAATGCACTATGATCTACTTTACAGGGTTATTATGAGGATAAAAGACTACAACACACTTTTAAAGGTTAAAATGCTATTTCAAAAAGCAGGATGGTGCAGAGGATAGTTCAGATGAGAATTCAGTGTGCAGAGCCTATATGTAGTACAGGAGTATTGATTGTACTCTGCCTACGCACCCCAGGGGACAGATACACACTGGATTTGCTGAGGACCTACATGTAAAGTCTATTGTTTGTAGACCTGAATATCCTGGTTGTGTCCTAGATTTCTTTTTCCCCCTTCCAATTTTTAGGTTGGTTTTCTTCAAGATTCCAAACCTGGCCACACACACTTAACCTCCCTCAACTCACAATCAGGGACAGACTGGCTAGAAATAGTCTTTGCATTATTATTGTTCTTTATTTATCAGTATTACTTTTATATCTGTTCCACCTTTCCTCCAAGGAGCTCAAGATGGCATTTATGGGTCTTTTTCCCCATGTTATCCTCACAACAACCCTTTGAGGTAGGTTACACTGAGAGACCGTGACTGCCCCAAGGAGATCCATTTTATCCCACTTTCTGGAAAGAAGTCCTGTGTGATGCCTTTGAGGCTAACCATTTCAGGCTGCAATCCTATATGTACTTATCAGAGAGCACTTCCCATGTAATCCAGTGAGACCTAAGTAATGTATGGGTTTTCAGGCATGTACCTGCACTAGAAGCTGTGACAGCAATTCTGAACCACTTAGTTAGCTGTTAAGTAAATATTAAAAAACCTGCAATGTTTAAGTGTCCGCTGTTTCTTTGCAAAGGAGGTGGATAGGGAGAGTACCAACAGGTGTAGGAGGCCATATAACTTTTCTCCCAGGAGAGAAGCAACTGTGATAGCAGGGACCCCTTCTGAACCAAAGTGAGACACTTTTCAGTTTAGGTAGGTGCTAACTATTTGTAAATTGTAATGCCTTAAGTGTCCACAGTCGCTTTGCAAGGGAGGCAGATGGGAAGAAATCCAGAACAACTTGGCCATGCCCCCATGACCTCCTTAGCAGCCCTGCCAGGGTCACCAGCTGCCACTGCAGAGAAAATAGGGTCAGCAAGCACTTCCTTGCTTTTTGTCTCCATAATGCAATGGGAAATCCCTGACGGGAAATGCATGAAAAGGGCTAGGAAGTGTCTGAAATCTGGTGTATGTTGGTATTCATGTGTGAATGTTGACAATCCTAGACAAATGTCTAAAACAGGGATGGGAGTTGGAGCCTGACAATAAATGGTCTAGGATCAGAATTCTTACTTTGGTTGTGAAGGGTCCTGGGTTCACTTCACAGATCAGTTGCTTCATTGGGGAAAAGCAGGGCTACAACCATTAGGAGAGAGACCAGAGCTCATAGTACAGAGTAGAACTTGAGCGTGACAGCACTCTCCCCTCCTGCAGTTTCCAGCAGCAGATATTCAGAAGTATACTGCTTCCAACAGTCACTGACCTCTGCTTTATAGTGATGACCTGAGTTCTCTGGAACGGGGAACAGAAGTCAGATGTGCTCCTCCCAGTGAATTAATGCTGAAATGTAATGTGGTATGTGTTCACAGTAAGCAGGAGGAAGTGAATGGCTGAACGTACCTGCTTGTTTTCAGTCTGTGTCACTTTCATTTATTTTTATCTGCAGTTTCATTCCGTTCTATTTCTGCATTAATATGAAATTAAAACAAATTCCCTCAAAATACAATGAAAATTCCCTCAATATGCAATATTCCCCTCTCAGCATGAATATAGGCTCAGTTGTTTTTCTTTTAATCATCTGTGAGCTCTTCATAGCATTCTGTTACTATGGATATTACATGCTGAATATCTTGACCCTGTCCATTAACCCTCTGGGCCAATTGCATTGTTTTATTATGTTGTTGTTTGCTTCCCTAGAATCCTTTGGGAGGAAGTGTGGGATAGAAATTTAAGTAAGTATAATAAACAAATACCTTCAACTACTGTGCATGCATTATTTTACAGGGATGGTAATTATAGATAAAAAATAACATTGCATCATTGGAAGATGTCAGTTCAAACTTCTGTTATCCCCTGCTGAGTATCAGGATCCATAAAAACTTTCTGAATCAAAGTCCCAATAAATGTTGTTGTGCTGTTTATAGCCACCTTAATTCTTTTGTTAAGATTCTAGCTGTGCCACTAATTATGTGGAAGGATTCCAGATTTAAGAGTCTGATGAGTGAACTAAATTGCTAAATCTCAATACTCCCCACAGAAATATAGGCTCAGGTTTTTTTCTTTTAATCATCTGTGAGCTCTTCATAGAATCAACCTGTTTAATATACTGTAATGTGACTGCTGCCATAAGTAAAGATAATAAAAATATTCCAGACATGCACAATCCAGTCACAAAACACATTTGCATTTCTTGCATAAATTCTTGCATTTATAAAGAATTGGAGGGTGCCAAAACTGTAGTGGCTCAAGGATATATTGGGGGGGTGGACAGGGAACTTTCTTTCAGTACCTCTGACTTTCTTGAGGGTTCCATGTCAGTAAAAGTAATAGCAGTGCTGGGAAGGTGGGCCCCTTATCAGCCTTGGGGCCCTTGCAAATGCCCAGCCTTGCCACCCTCTGGATGCATTTTTTAGGGCCCCAAATTTTTAGGACTCTATTTTTTGTGATGTTAAGTTGCTTTTAATTATGTATGTTAAACTGTTGCAACTAGGGTTGCCAGGTTCATGGCCTGAGACTGATCCTGTATCTTTAGGAGAAGAGAATGTCAGCCAAGTGCAGGTGTTCTTAGAATCATAGAATAGTAGAGTTGGAAGGGGCCTATAAGGCCATCAAGTCCAAGCCCCTGCGCAATGCAGGAATCCAAATCAAAGCATTCCCGACAGATGGCTGTCCAGCTGCCTCTTGAAGGCCTCCAGTGTCGGAGAGCCCACTACCTCTCTAGGTAATTGGTTCCATTGTCGTATGGCTCTAACAGGAAGTTTTTCCTGATGTCCAGTCGAAATCTGGCTTCCTGCAACTTGAGCCCATTATTCCGTGTCCTGCACTCTGGGATGATTGAGAAGAGATCCCGACCCTCCTCTGTGTGACAACCTTTCATGTACTTGAAGAGTGCTATCATATCTCCCCTCAGTCTTCTCTTCTCCAGGCTAAACATGCCCAGTTCTTTCAGTCTCTCCTCGTAGGGCTTTGTTTCTAGTCCCCTGATCATCCTCGTTGCCCTCCTCTGAACCTGTTCCAGTTTGTCTGCATCCTTCTTGAAGTGTGGGGGCCAGAACTGGACACAGTATTCTTTGAGGCCGGGCCTGGCAACCAAGAGGTCTTCTGTATCTTTAAAAGGTGTGCAGGGGGTAGGGAGAATTTCACCTTGTGGTTTTTCTCATTACAGTGTTGCAAGAACACCTGCACTTGGCTGACTTTCTCTTCTCCTAAAGATACAACATCAGTCTCAGGACATGAACCTGGCAACCCTAGTTGCAACCTGCTCTGGGACCTCAGGGTGAAGGGCAGGTAACAAATCATCATCATCATCTAGCTCTGAACCAAGAAATGGTATAGTCCAATTACCTGAGGAAAATTGAGATGAAAAGGCATAGCAGAGAAAGATGCTTGCAGAATAGTTACAATATCTAAGAGAGCATAGTAACCATACAGAGTTAGAGACGTGAAGTCCCAGAACAAAACCAGAACAATTGGGGAGAGGGCCCAATTTTCCCTGTCTTTCCCCCCTCAGTTGTTCTGTTTTTAAAGTTTTTTTTAAATGCTTTTTCCTGGGCCTTCACATCTCTACACATGGTACAAGGGAAGATGGCTTTATATGCATTAACCTTTGGGTTTGTGTGACCCTATTGTAAAAACAGTAGCACTTGAAATCTGTTTAAATCTAACAATTTTGAGAGTCAGCAGCACCTCTATTGGGGCTCCAACAACTTCTCCACTCTGCACAACGTACCCTAAAAACAGCATGGAACCAAAAGAACTAAGGAAAGATGAGATATTTTGGGTCCAGCAGAAGTTACAGTAAGGGTGGAGGTTTGGCTCACTGGCTAGACACAGAAGTTCCCTTCTGACCTTACTGCAATCTCACTGCAATCTTCAGGACTTTCAACTCTTGAGCTCTTTTTTTTTCTCTGTGTGTGATTTGACGCAACTGTGAATGTGCGTAGGTTTAGATTCTCTGTCTTATTCTATCTAGAACATTAAAGAACGAGTGACTGCTTTAAAAGTTAGATGCTGCTCACATTGACTGTAATTGTAAAATGCAGTATTTTTCCTTCTTCTAATAAACCAATCTTTATTTTACTTTCTGTGTGCTTTATTGAGGTCAAGAGTAAGATTATACACACATAAGAGTGATGTGCAGGTCTACCTCCACCAAAATATTCTGCTACACTTGCAGGGGTGGTGTTTGAGTTTCCAGTGAGTATAGACATGCATTTGATTATTCAAATATACACATGTAACAGAAATGGAACACAACATTACTAAGGAGCTAGAAGTAGACTAAGATATTGCTTAAAATCAGTATATACTCATAGTCACACAACAAGCTGCCAAACTTTTCCGATCAGAATTCATACACTGTACTACTGAACTTACTATACCTGCCTGCTGACACCACTGGATTGGTTTGCTGACATTACCACATTGTTTGGATGATCTCAGTAATGCAGGGAAGCACAGGTAGCAGCTTGGATCTCTGTATGCAGACTTTGTTGAAAATAGTATACAATTATTAGATGTGGTGCTTAAGACGAGGTGACACGAAGGCTTTCAACTAGAACTCCCTTGTCAGTCCAGAATGATCCATGTGTACCATTAATGAAGCCTTATCTTGGGCCAACCAGAAAAGGACTACAAAATTTGTGACCAAGTAGGCCAAAAGTAGCAGTGTATGATGGCCCTCAGGGGCGATGTGCATGCACAAAACCCCTTCTGATTTTGCTATCTGTGTGGGACAGAGAAAGCAGTAGAAAAGGCTATCAAGCACCTGACTACACAATGCATGGCTTTCAAGCAATTGGGTGCATGCTGGTGGGCCACAAATTTTGCCCTGCTTACTGTTTAACCACCTCATGCTATGCCTGCTGTCACAGGATAATGGGCAATAATCTCTTGAAGCAGCAGGATGCTGTGTTCTAAATTCACTCCGACATTAATTAAAGAGGCATGAAATTATTCCAGTACAACACTTGAAGCACAAGAAAAACACAACAACAACAACAACAACAGAACCCTATTTTCTTTTCTTTCCAGTTGTGGATGCCCAGTTAATTATTACAACTAGGTTTTGCACTTAGGCTTGAAAGAGAGTTTCTTTTTAGTATGCAAAGAGACGGATACGTAGAGACTTCTGGGATCTGTGCAAAACGTACCATATCAGAAAATAGCTAATTAATTGCTAAAATCAAAATTCAATGAACCAGTAAACAGTTTTCATCAAGTGTATTAATGAAGAGGAAATATATTTAATAGACTGATAATGTATTATTAAAATTAGACAAACCAAAGTGAGCTTGAAGCATTGAAATTCACTGATAATCCTTTGCTGAAAGCTTACAACATGTTTATTTTTTACTCCTTGTGTACTGCTTTGAATTACTGATTTCAGTATTAATGAGATCTTGGCTGCAGCCTCCCCCTGCTATCTAAAATCTTAGATAGGTTTTTCACCACCCACATAACTCAGCTAGTAAGAAAGGCTGGTAGTGATTAAAAACAAAAGACTAACAGGACATTATAGGCAGGGGCGAGAAGGCAAAAACGTAATGCAGAATTGTTGCAGAAACTTACTTCCACTTTCCACATCTCTCAATCTGCTTGTGAGCTTTCCAAGGGCTCTGAGTGTCCCAGCTGATTGTTGCATGTAAATGAAGCAGCTGTTGTGCAGCCAGTGTACTGGGCAGTGCACAGTTGTTTGTAAGCTCAGGCCTTTACATTAGTAGAGGCTTGTTCACACGTTACAATGAATGCAATGCACATTATTTTGGATGATTGCAGGCGTTGCCACCACTCCCCCTTTACAACGAAGCACAATATGGCTGTAAAGGAGTTCTCATCGCAGAAGGAAAGGGAGAAGGAGGGGGGTGGTCGATTTCAGCCTGCCTCCAGAAAGCTTTGTCAATTTCATTCTACTGGCTGGGGTTTTTGTTTCAAATCATTTCGCCGCGGGAAGGAAAGGGAGAAGGGGGGTGACACATTTCTTGCTTTTTTGGAGAAATAAGTGCAATTGCCAGCGTGTGTATCTCCTTAAATATCCATAAAGGCAGAAAAGCATACATTCGTTTAAGCGTAATATCGCAAATACAAACAAGAAAGGGGCTGATGGTCGGTTTCACGCCTGCCTCGGGAAAGCTTTGTCAATTTCATTCTCTATGGTTCTCCAGTCTCTAAGGAGATACACACGCTGGCACTTGCACTTATTTCTCCAAAAAAGCAGGAAACGTGTCACACACCCTTCCTTCTCCCTTTCCTTCCTGCGGCGACATGATTTGAAACAAAAACCCCAGCCAGTAGAATGAAATTGACAAAGCTTTCCCGAGGCAGGCGTGAAACCGACCAGCAGCCCCTTTCTCGCTTGCTGTGCATTGCAGATCTCACCCAGAGTGGCCGCCCAGTTTGCAGGCTGGCAGAAAATAAAATGCATCTGTGCAGTAGTTGCAGATCCTCCAACACCCCACCATTGCGATGATTGGTTCAATTTTCCCTGGCTTATTTTCGCACATGCGCAAAAGTGCAGATACGTGATTGGCTGGAATGAGGAGAAGGGGCAAGGGGAAACGCCCAAGAACCGCCCATCAGCTGTAAAGTCTGCCGTATTGCATCCTACCTCCTGAAGGCACAGTGGATGATTCCCAATTTTAAACAGCAAATAGCATTTTTGCCGGTATTGCAAGGAGCAGAGTTAACCCTCGAAAATGCGCAACAGCACGAGACGTCATTTGGACAACCGAAAAATAATGAACACACATAGCGGGCGTGTCACACATTTTGCAGTCGTCTGGATGAGCCCTTAAACTGCAAGGTTTTTTTTACCTATTAGGGAATCTCCTTCTAGTTTCTCAGTGGCCCCATTTTGGTTAGAAACTTGTCAACATTCACCACCTGAACTTGACATTAGAAGGAAGGAGTGATAAGATGTACTTGTATTTATGGATATTAACATATCCACACACCATAAATTGTAAGCACATTTAATGCACATTGCTTCCCCCAATGAATTCTAGCAAATGTAGTTTGTTAACGGTCCTGGTAATTGTAGCTATTCGAGGTTAAACTTCAGTTCCCAGGAACTGTTGGGGGAAGCCATGTGCTTTAAATGTGCATTACATCTGCGTTAAATGTATGGCATGGATGTGACCAAAGCTTATTAAAGATAATGCAACTGAATTTTCTGGAGTTATAATAAATTATTGTTATTAAGGCATAATAGAAACCAGGCTTTGTTGCTCTTCTCTTCTCAGGAAAAGGGAGAGATTTGCAGGTGACATTTTGTCAGTAACATAATTTAACTAAAACCCTTAGATATATTTGTTTAAGTGCCCATCCCATGTGAAAGAACTTCAGATGACTGGCTTTACAACTTCACATTGAAACTGGTGAAATGCCACTGTTAACTCTTCCAGATGAAGGAAAATATGAGGGGAGAATGATAAAACTTCCCCCTTACTCCCACTCACCCAACCTTGCCCACAACTAACAAACTGGTTCCATACTGTGGTTTTCACAGTATAAAAATGGAAAGTGTCATCCAATTCAATTGGATTTAAAAATGAAAGGACAGAATCTTGAAAGACGCCTAATTAAGAAGCCACCTATAAAAATTTTAGTAGGCTTAATGGATGTGTAGGTGATGTCTTAAGAGCAGGAACAATCACTGGGTGGGCATCCAAAGTGCCCTATATAATAAAATGATAATAGGATCTGGGAAGGGCACTTTGTGTATATGTGGGAATTGTGTACACTGTATGTGTGTGAGCTGAATTTACCTTGGAGTTTTAATGCTAACACAAATCTTTATTGATTAGGCAATTAAGAGAGCAGTTGGCTTAGTGAATGAGCAGGCATTGTAAGAGTTTTTAGCAAGCTGCAGCAATGGATATCAGGAAAAGCCGTGTTCATGGATTAAGAAAAGGAGAGGAAATGTGTTTGGGGTGCAGTAACTGGCCCTTGATCCAACACCGAAGTGAACTTCAGGACTTCATCATATAATGCACTACAGCAAAAAAGTACTCAATACATTGTATGGCTGTGGCCATCTTTTCTAAAAATAATAATACATTTATTCTTTTTAAACATGAAGCTGGTCCTCGGATAACATTGTGTCTTTTCTGCACAACTGGGGATCCCTTTTTAATTTTTTGTTTTAAAAAAATAATATCAGACCACCACCTCTCCCATCCACCCAGGAGAAAGAGAAAAAATACTTCTGGGGTCACCAGTCGGAAGCATGAACAAATGAAACAGACAGTGAGAGGAAAGAAGGGGGAAATGGAGCTAAAAAGAAGCATCGGCAAAGGGACCAAAATGATAGGAAACAGTATTGAAAGCACAAATGTTTTGTGAGATGAGGCGTTCTCCTGCCACACCCCTCCCTGGGTCACTTGTTTAGCAAAGAAATAGCCTGTGCTTTGCATCTAAATGCTCTCCAGGCATCTCCAGGTAAAATGATCAGGTAAGCAGACGATGTGAACTATTTCTGACTGAGACCCTGGAAAGCTGCTGCCTGTCAGAGTAGACTATAGTGAGCTAGATGCACAAATAGTCTGACCTGGGATAAGTCAGCTTCCTCCGTTCCTAATGTGCTATTTGGATAGCAGCAGGGAGAGATTGAAGCAGTTGTGGAGAGGCAAATGCAAGTCAACCTGGCTTCTCCGTGAGAGGCAGAATTCCGGGGAGCTGCATTTTTGGTGAAAGCACAAATGCAGTTCATGAATATATAAAGTGCAATTGATGAACCTGGACGGATATGAAGCTAAATATGAAGAGCAAACATTGGCAGCAGCCAGAGTAGCATCCACCCCACCTCAACAGGCTCTTCTCCTTGTTTCTCTGCCAGTTGGGGGCTCCAGGGTCGGCAAGGAGTGGCAGCTGCACCAACTGGGAGGCCTGATGGAGGTGGCGGGAGTAGCAGCAGCCCCAGTTCAGCCACAGCCAGTCCGGGAGGGAGCACTGGCAGCACTGGAGGGGATCTGGCAGCAGGCAGAAAGACGGAGACGGTGCTCGAGGGTTCTCTGCACAAATACACCAACCTCATCCAAGGCTGGCAAAGCAGGTACTTCATTCTGCTTGAAGAGGAAAATGAAAGATCTCTCGTCTCTAAGTTACAAAATGGAGGACGGCGTTTTTGGGAGTCACGAAGATCAGGTCTTGAAAAAGCTGAAGAAGAGCCAATTTGTGTCCTTTCAAATTTAGACTGTCTTACCTCCAGAGCAGAGCATATCTAGTATAAAAAACCTGGCTGAATGCAGTTCTCTTATCGTGACACATTTAAATGTTTTTTCTTTTCTTTTAATAATGTTATTTGTTATTTAATTTTGAGAATTGCATTATTGTATTGATGTATTATGATGTGTTGTTATATTTGTGTTTTTGTAAGCCGCCTTGAGGGCCTTTTGGCCATAAGACAGGGTATAAATTTAATAAATAAATAAATAAATAAATAAAAGTGTTTGAGGCAGCTCTGAAAAGCACCTTATGTTGCTTTAACACTGCTTTAGGTCAGAGATGGGGATCTATTTTCAGCCGGAGGGCCACATTCCCTTCCTGGCAACCTTTTGGGGCCCACATACCAATGGTGAGTGGGGCCAGAGGTAAAAGTGGTGTCAGAGCAGTAAATGTGGATTTTATCTTTATAGAGTAGGCTAGTTTCTGCACATGCTCCCACAGAGCAAGGACATCTTTCAGCCAGGCAAAAACGCTCAAGGGAGGTGCAAAGCAGTACTGGTGAAGGATGTGGCTGGGGGAGAGGAGATGTGTGGCTGGGAAGGGGATGTGGCCTGGGGCAGCCCCAAGGACAAGATATAGGAGCCCAGAGGACTGCATTTGGTCCTTGCCCCTGAGGTTCCCCATCCCTGCTTCAGGCCATGTGGCAACCAACACTTCTCAAAGTGAAGAAACTGGGAACAGAAAAAAGAGAAGTCAGTTTGTGGCTTTCTTCTACCTCCTCTTCTGGTAAAAACAAAATAAAACAATGGAATTGGTAAAGAAGACTGAACAGTAAGACTTAGTATCAGGACTACCTAAAAATAAAATAGTTAAATGAAATAAAGCAATCCTTGTTAAAGCAAAAATAAGACTGAAGATGTAGGCCTAGGATTACCACTAAACATATATTTGCTGGATTCAGTTATTGCTGGTAAGACTGGACCAGGTGGAAATAAAATAGCTTTTGGTTTATTGATTTCACACAGACTTATTCCTCTTACCAATGCAGCATGGAATGACTTGATTAGTACCAGGAGTCACACAGTGCTCTTTGTTACACTGAGCCTCATGCTGGAAGCATCTTAATTATTTCAGAAATGAATCCATCCTTTCAATGGAGGAAGTATTGATGGGATTTAGAGGAGCATAAAAGGTACTGAGTATTTCCTACATGAAAATAATTTGCCATTGACCTGCACAATCATAATCACCATGCTAGAAGAAGGAATACAAGGGAGATATCTGCATGCTTGTGGCTTCCTTCAAAAGTCTTCCTTAGCCAGAGGATGAACAGCCAAACATGCTTCATATTGTTATGGGTTTGGTGGTTGAGATAGATGATTTCTTTGGGTCCCCTTTAAGCTTGTGATCTTGTATCTGAAGTTGGGATATGGAAGCAAGAAACCTACTCTACTGGTCAGACCAGTCTTCTTTGTTAATCTAGCAGAGTGGCCAGGTGAGCTAATAGAACTATCAAATGCTGATTAACAGGTGAATAGATTTTGGGCAAAGAGATCCTGTGGCTATTGGAGCTCTTTTCAGAAGAGGGGCCCCCAATCCCCTCTTCCTGGAGTTAAGAAGAGGCTTGTATGTTTTTTTAATTTCAGACTAGGTGGGAGAAGCTGGGGACGGAGACAGACAGAGAGGTTTGCTAGCTCTCTGGACCCTCCTCCCAAAGCTAGGGGCAATGGAGAGCAAGATCTGATGGACTGTTAATGCTGTGAACCTCTCCATCTTAAGCTCAGGTTGGAATGTGTGTAAATAAAAACCATATATCCTATAAAGCACCATAGTCTCTGCTGACCTTCATTCCAAGGAAACCAAACCTTGGGTTTGCGCAGGAACTCCTGAAAATCTTACACCGCTTGGAGACTGGGGTGGCACACAACAATATGTTTAATCCAGTGACAATTTTGGGGATATGTGGAACAGTCTCCCTTTAGGGGGAAAAATCTCTAGTCTTATCCAAATTGTTTTGTCTTCCCACAAAATTTCCTTGGGAACCCCTTGGCCTTCATTTTGCATTTCAGTGGAAGAAATCTAACTGACAACTCTGGTCTGAATGCCTTCCTGTCCCAGGAATAGGAGTATAGCAACATAGGGAGTTGCCTTTCACTGAGTCAGACTATTGTAGACTGTGGGAATGCTGTGGACATGATATACCTCAACTTCAGCAAAGCTTTTGACAAAGTGCCCCATGATATTATTCTGATTAGTAAGCTAGCTAAATAATAATAATAATAATAATAATTTAATTTGTGGGTCGCCTGTCTGGCCAATGGCCACTCTAGGCGACGTACAATTTAACAACAATACATTACATCATAATAAAATACATCATAAAATACAATATAACAATAAAACAGTTCCAGTACAGAGTAGTAGGCTATTGGTCGTAAAAATTTAACCCTCCCCATAAGTCCCAAAGGCCTGTCTGAAGAGCCAGGTCTTCAAAGCTTAGCGGAATACATTCAGGGAAGGGGCATGTCGAAGGTCATACGGGAGGGAGTTCCAGAGAGTGGGGGCCGCCACTGAAAATGCCCTCTCTCTTGTCCCCGCCAACCTAGCTGTTTTAGTTGGCGGGATTGAGAGAAGGTCCTGTGTGGCTGATCTTGTTGGGCGGCATAGTTGGTGGCGCTGGAGGCGCTCCATCAGATAAACTGGGCCGAGACCGTATAGGGATTTAAAGGTTAATACCAACACCTTGAATTGGGCCCGGAAAATAACTGGGAGCCAGTGTAGGTCGAACAACACTGGGGTGATGTGTTCCCGGCGGCGACAGTTTGTAAGTAGTCAAGCCGCAGCATTTTGTATAAGTTGTAATTTCCGGACCGTTTTCAAGGGTAACCCCACGTAGAGCGCATTACAGTAATCCAACCGAGAGGTGACCAGGGCATGCACCACCAGTGGGAGCTGATGAGCAGGAAGGTAGGGCTGCAGTCTACGAATGAGGTGTAATTGATACCAAGCTGCCCGGCTCACTGCCGAAATCTGAGCCTCCATGGACAGCTTGGAATCAAGAACAACCCCAAGGCTGCGGGCCTGGTCCTTCAGGGCCAATTTCACCCCATCGAACACCAGGTCAACATCTCCCAGCCTTCCCTTGTCTCCCACGAGTAGCACCTCAGTCTTATCAGGATTCAACTTCAGCCTGTTCCTTCCCATCCATCCACTCACAGATTCCAGGCACTTGGACATGGTCTCCACAGCAGACTCTGGTGAAGATTTAAACGAGAGATAGAGCTGAGTGTCATCCGCATATTGGTGACACTGCAGCCCAAATCTCCTGATGATTGTCCCCAGCGGCTTCATATAGATATTAAATAGCATGGGAGAGAGGATAGAGCCCTGTGGCACACCACAATTGAGAGGCCAAGGGTCTGAAACCTCCTCCCCCAATGCTACCTGTTGGTACCTGTCGGAAAGAAAGGAATGGAACCACCGTAGTACAGTGCCTCCTATTCCCGATTCCTCCAGGCGACGTAAAAGGATACTGTGGTCGACAGTATCAAAAGCCGCTGAGAGATCGAGGAGGACAAGAAAGGTGAATTCTCCCCTATCTAATGCCCTCCTCATATCATCAACTAGAGCGACCAATGCTGTTTCAGTTCCATGTCCAGTCCTGAAACCCGATTGGTATGGATCCAAATAATCCGTTTCATCCAAGTGTGTCGACAACTGATTAGCCACCACTCGCTCAATGATCTTGCCCAGGAATGGTAGGTTCGAAATTGGGCGAAAGTTATTCAAAACTTGGGGATCCAAGGAGGACTTCTTTAAGATGGGCTTTACAATTGCCTCCTTGAGTGATAATGGCATTACACCCTCCTCCAAGGATGCATTGACCACCGCCTTAATCCCGTCGCCCAATTTCTCTTTGCAGCTCACAAGGAGCCACGATGGGCAAGGATCAGTTAGACAGGTGGTAGGCTTCACAGTCGAGAGCACCTTGTCCACATCCTCAGAAGGAAGAGGTCGAAACCGATCCCATTTGACCGGATTGCAACTGGCCAACTCTGTTTCATTTACTGTGTCCACGGCGTACGGAATTGAGCTCTGTAAATGTTCGATTTTGTCGGCAAAGTGCTTTGCTAATTTGTCACAGGAGGCCTTAGACTGTTCCAAGGGTTCCTGAGCAACTGGACCGACCAGGCTTTGGACCACTTGGAACAACCTCCTGGGACAGCACTCTGCGGACACAATGGAGGCAGCAAAGAACCTTTTCTTTTCTGCCTTTATTGCCACTTGGTAGGCAGTTACTGCTGCTCTAACCTGTGTCCGGACATCTTCGGAATGGGATTTCCACCACCGGCGTTCTAGTCGTCTCACCTCCTGTCTCAGATTTCGCAACTGTGGAGTATACCAAGGTGCTAACTGAGTTCTGTTCAGGGGGAGAGGACGTTTCGGCGCCACGCGGTCCAGAGCCCTGGTGATCCCCTCATTCCACTCCATCACCAGGGTATCGACCGTGCGGCCTTCAGCAGGTTCCAATTCCCCAAGCGCAGTCAGGAATCCTTCTGGATCCATCAGGCGTCTGGGGCGGACCATTCTAATAGGTCCTTTTCCCCTACAGAGGGTGTGTGGTATTGAGAAGTCTATATTTACCAGATAGTGGTCTGACCATGACACAGGGGTGGAAGAAGCCACCCCCAACTTCAGAACACTTCCCTCCCCTCCCAGGACAAATATAAGGTCGAGAGCATGACATGGGTGGGCCCAATATTACTAAGGTGCAGTTCCCAGGAAGCCATGGTTTCCAGGAAATCCCGAGGGGCTCCTACAAGAGTGGCCTCAGCATGTACATTGAAGTCCCCGAGAATTAACAGCTCTGGGGACAACTCACGTACAGCCGAGACCATCTCTAGCACCTCAGCCAGGGAGTCTGCTGTGCAGCGGGGTGGGCGGTACACAAGCAGGATCCCCAAACTGCCCTTCAGGCCCAACCTCCAGTACATGCAGTCAACAAACTTAGTCCTATGAAGAGAAGGTCTGGTAAAAACTAGAGACTCCCGATAGATGACTGCCACACCCCCTCCCCCCCTTCCCACCCTCAGTTGTTGTGCATAACGGAAACCCGGCGGACACATGGCCTCAAGAATGGGAGCTGAGGCCTCATCCAGCCAGGTCTCCGTAATACATGCCAGGTCTGCTTGCCCATCCATGATTATATCATGGATATGCGATGTTTTTTGTACTACAGACCTGGCATTACACAACAATCGAAGGTCGGTAGGAATCCTGCATCCCCCAGTTGTCGTCTGGTTCTGAACAGACCCGGAACATGGGATGGGTATTACACATCTATCCCGTGTTCCCCTCATCTGGCATGGTCTGCCAACAGTACCATTCCAG
The DNA here is from genome assembly GCF_030035675.1 of Rhineura floridana. Lineage (NCBI taxonomy): Eukaryota > Metazoa > Chordata > Lepidosauria > Squamata > Rhineuridae > Rhineura > Rhineura floridana. The sequence goes on from NC_084480.1 coordinate 127,618,856, forward strand.
CGTCTGCTGCCCACTCTTTCTATAGTTTGGCCCCTCACCCTCCCTGTCACATCCCCCCCTGACTTGCACATGCCCCTGTCCCTGTTCGCCAATCAGACAGGCCACCCATCCTAAAACAATAATGAGCCGGAGACCCGCCTCTAACACTCTGATACTGCTAAATTAAATTTAAATTAAAATTAAAAATCATTACAATTCCCCACAACCACACATCCATACATCCCCACAGTCAAAATCAGCCCAAAATCAACACAAGTAGTCCTAGTCTTGGCAGTGGTGGCAATAATAAAGATGACAATCTTCCTTCGGTTGCTGGGCCACACCCAGAGCCTGGCTGCCCTCCGCGGCGCTCCCACCGCCGCCGGGCCGATGTCCTCCACGGCTCTTCTATGCTGCCGCCCCGACTGTTCTCCTGGCGCCTTACACCGAGTCCAGGGCCCGGCTGTTTTCTGTGGCGCTCTCACCACCGCCAGGCCGTTACTCTCTACAGCCCTCCACACCACAGGCAGGGGGAGCAGGCTAGGTGCTCTCCCACCACCACCTGGCTGATGTTCTGGCCGTCCGTCACACTGCTCCCTCACTGCCACCAAAACCAGACCCTAAGGTAGGGGGGATGGCCATAAAGGGGGGTGGGCTTCTCAGCTCAACACTACCCCCCTCTTATAGTCCCAAAAGGTGTTAAAGGGGGATAAACTTGATGTTAAAAAAGCGGCTTACAGAGCTCTAAGTAGAAGGCAAATAGAGTGTTGTAGTTCTCTCTCCCCTCCCAACAGTTCTTAATGCCGATCTGTAGGCTAGAGGCTGCTGCTGGGCTGCTGGGTGTGAGAGGCAACCAAACGCTGCAACTCTCTCTCTTTCTCAGCTGCTCTCAGCGTCGTTCTTGTAATTTCCAACTAAAGCTGCCAAAACAAGTTTGTATTCCATTCACATACCTCCCCTTGAGAAGATGATAACAGCCCACTCCTAGGCACAGTTCCAAACACAGATGCCCTCGTAAAAGAGGAGCAAAAATGCCGTCCGGAGCAAGACAATCCCAAGGTCAGTCAATAAATTCTATGCAAGTCAGTTCAAGCAAGTGGATAGGCAGGGTGGCTATGCAAAACACAAAAATAGCAGCTAGATGAATAAAAACAGCTAACTTAGTTTCTTGGCAGGCAAAGAGGCAGAGCTCTTGACGAGACGTCTTCCTGGGTCGCCATCTAAATGTGGGCTGGATGGAACAACTATCAGGTGGATCCACAGCGGCTCCAGAATCGTACTCAAAGAGTGCTTATCAATGGTCCCTTCTCAAACTTGGCAGAAGTAACAAGTGGGATACCACAGGGCTCGGTCCTGGGCCCAATGCTCTTCAACGTTTTTATTAACGACTTGGATGAGGAGGTACAGAGCATGCTTATCAAATTTGCAGATGATACAAAATTGGGGGGCATAGCTAATACCGTGGAAGACAGAAACAAAATTCAAAGGGACCTTGATAGCCTGGAGCATTGGGCTGAAAACAACAGAATGAAATTCAACAGGGATAAATGCAAAGTTCTACTCTTAGGAAAAAGAAACCAAATGCACAGTTATAAGATGGGGGATACTTGGCTCAGCCATACAACATGTGAGAAGGATCTTGCAATTGTCATCGATCACAAGCTAAATATGAGCCAACAGTGTGATGTGGCTGCAAAAAAGGCAAATGCTATATTAGGCTGCATTAACAGTTTTCAAATTGCGTGAAGTACTAGTTCCCCTCTATTCAGCACTGGTTAGGCCTCATCTTGAGTACTGTGTCCAGTTCTGGTCTCCGCACTTCAAGAAGGATGCAGACAAACTGGAACAGGTTCAGAGGAGGGCAACAAGGATGATCAGGGGACTGGAGACAAAGCCGTATGAGGAGAGACTGAAAGAACTGAGCATGTTTAGCCTGGAGAAGAGAAGACTGAGGGGAGATATGATAGCACTCTTCAAGTACATGAAAGATTGTCACATAGAGGCGGGCCGGGATCTCTTGTCAATCGTCCCAGAGTGCAGGACATGGAATAATGGGCTCAAGTTGCAGGAAGCCAGATTTCGACTGGACATCAGGAAAAACTTCCTAACTGTTAAAGCCATAAGACAATGGAACCAATTATCTAGAGAGGTAGTGGGCTCTCCAACACTTGAGGCCTTCAAGAGGCAGCTGGACAGCCATCTGTCGGGAATGCTTTGATTTGGATTCCTGCATTGCGCAGGGGCTTGGACTTGATGGCCTTATAGGCCCCTTCCAACTCTACTATTCTATGATTCTAAGAACACCTGCACTTGGCTGACATTCTCTTCTCCTAAAGATATAGGATCAGTCTCAGGCCATGAACCTGGCAACCCTAGTTGCAACAGTTTATGATTCAGTCATATAGCCAACTGGCAGTGCATTGTCAGGGTTTCAGGCAAGGTTCTCTTCCAGCTCTACCTTGGGATCCCAGGAACTAAACCAGGGACCTTTTGCAGGCAAAGCATTTGTTCTGCCACTGAGCTTGCCCCCATTTGCGTGGAGAACATACCGCAGATGTTCCTTGATATGAGTTTGACAAAGGTGCCATTTGGTCTTATGAAGCAGCCTGGAGAGTTGTAAGGACCCTGTCTGAGATCAGCCCGACCTTGCCCGATCTGACGAAGGGTGGCAGGAGAGGGTCTCAAGGACACTATTCTCATTTCTAAACATTTGTTCCAGTGTTGCACTCATCTCAACCATTACAGCTTGACATGAATAGAAATTTATTTTTTTAATAATAATTCTGTTGAATAAATTGTTCACTGTTAAAGCCTTTATCATTTAATCCCATGCTTTCCATACTCAAAGCATTAAATATGATTTGGTCCTTTTCTTCACTTTTAATCACAACATTTCCTTCTTTTCTCCTCTGTTCCAGGCACATACATCATTATTCAGCTTCTGAAAGCGAGCAAGAGAAAACGTCCTCTTTTTTTACACCCCCTCTTTTTTTCTTACAATGTTATCTGCAAGTTATGAAACATTGGAATTACCAATGCCACAAAGTGTGATACATTCTAACCTGGGGTGGGAAACCTTTTTAAACCCAAGGGCCACGATCCCTTCTGGACAACCTTCCTGGGGCCACATGTCAGTGGTGGATGGGACCAATAGAGGCTGTCCACTATGGGTACTGGGTCACAACCCTCCCAATGAGAATGCCAAGCAATTGTTTTTTTTTTAAAAAAAATCCCCATCAATATCTGAAAGCTACATACTCTTTCCTGTCCTACAACCATTTTATACCTCTCTTTGAGCTCAGAGAAGCTCTGCAAACATTTCTGTCAATCTACTGTTTTCTGACCAATCAGCTCTCTGCACCACTCAGCCAATCCTAAACCAAAAGTGTAGCTATGGTAAAGAGGTCCCTCTCAGGACTGCCTACTTGTCAGCACTACTAGGAAGGCTCCTACACAATCTGTTGTTATGAGGCAGCAGCGTCACTAGCGGGAATGCGGGGTGTGTGGATCGCTGGTACGTGCACGTGCGCATACACACACACACACACTCACCCCGCGCTCCAGGCTGGTGGTGGAAGGCCGTCCTGGCTTCACCGCCAGTGGGCGGGCACCTGCTGTCAGTCTTGCCTGCCCGCCTCCGAGGAGTAGTCGACTGAGCCAACCCGGAGCGCTTCTTGGCTCCTTTGCTGGCCAACGGCACGGGGCGGGGCGGCTCTGGGTGTCACCCCCCTCAGGGTGTCAGCCGGGTGCGGTCCACACCCTCCGCACCCCGGTAGTGACGCCCCTGTTATGAGGTCAGTAAAGCAGATTAGGGAGGTATCAGGTCTGCTTCAGAAACATCCCTATGTGGTAGCCTAAGCCAATATCAGAATCATTCATTGGTTCTGGGCATGTACAGAGCTGTTTTCCTGAAGGCCAGATTTCCTCATTGGTAACCTGAGAAGCAATAGGGAGTGTTTCCTATGTAGAGGAGTTTATGTATGTGGTCTTTGCTAGAGAGAGTGAGAGCAAGCAGGCAAGCAGGCAAGCAGGGAGTCTCTTTTTATAATTAATATCTGTGTTTTGCATTTGTTTGTGTGAACTGGGGAATTAGGAGGAGAAGTATTGGATGGGTTGTGCAACTGTTACAACAAAATCTGTACTAGCCATTTCCCTGCATTCACTTATTAAATGCTGCAGTAGCTGCTTGGTGAAGTAGGGCACATTGATCTGAGCATGCAATTCCAGAATATCCAGAGTCTTTCCAGAAAAGGTGTGTGGATCTGATTCCAACAAGCCTTTCCCCTAACTTAAGTTCAGAATATCTTGAATGCAGAGGAAAATGCATGGGCTCTATGCCTATCTGGATATGACTCCACATCCTTCCCCAAATCTGAAAGATATTTTCCCTAATCTCAGAAATGGATTATGATTAGTCAAGTGTGATGCACTCTGAACATGAGCAGAGATTATTGCTTCACATTTTCAGGACTGTGCCATGCATTGCAAATATGTTCTGGTGTGCTCTGATGTGCTTTGATGGCTTGAAGTGGTAGAAAAATTAGGTTGGGGAGATACCTTGTCTTTGTATTTATATATTATTACATTTATATCTCACTTTTCCTCCAAGTTGCTCAGGGAGATGTCTATGGTTCTCACCTCCATTTTATCGTCATAGCGACCCTGTGAAGTAGGTTAGACTAAGTGACCGTGACTGGCCCAAGGTCACCCAGTGAGCTTCATGGCTGAGTGGGGATCTGACCCCTGATCTCTCAAGTTCTAGCCTGACACTCCAGACACTATACCATGCTGGAAAGGGAATAGGGTGTTAGAAGAGAACTCCACTGTGACAACTTTGGCTTTCTGTGCAAACATCCACATCACCCCTTTACAACATCTGTTGACATATATGTGAGTTCAAACATGCACCTGCCACATGTGCACACACAGAGATATATAGGTAACCTGAAGTAGGGCAGTCTAGGAAACGCTTTACTTATTATTTATTATTTATTTAAGGCATTTATATTAGGGATGCCACGTCTCCGGTTTTCACCCAGAGACTCTGGATTTTGTGGGCCTTCTCCAGGTCTCTGCGTGAGTCACCTTAATCTCTGGACTCTCAGCTTTAATTTTTCTTTTTTAAAAAAGTAAGTTGCTAGGTGGTCTGATTCACAAGATATACACCCCAAAGTCAGCAGCCTCCCCCGCAACCTATTAAATCAGCTTGTAGTAGGCTGCTCTAACCCTGCCCTTTCAGGTTTGTAGCCAATAAGTGAAGTAAGGATTGTGATTTGTTGACCTCCAGGTAGTGCCTAGATGCCATTGCAATGCCAGAAAATGGTTGTTTTTTTCCTGTTTATCTGAAAATCTCATAAATTGAGTAGGTACATAGCTTTCAGTCTTTTTCTCTCTTGTGTGCAGGAGTCAAACAAGTTTAAATATTCCTGGGCTGTTGAAGAAGGTAGCATTTTGAAAACCTTCCCAATATGAAGCTTTAATCCAATACTTGCTTTTCTGGGAGTAAAGCTGTAATGCTAATCCCACATGCCTGGAGTAAACCCCATTGAATTCAATAGGACTTACTTTTGAGTAGAAATGGTTAAGATTGTGCTGTAAATTAATGAGACTTTTGAGTGAACATAGAAAAAAATGTGTTTGTGTTGTAAATCTTTCTCTCTCCCCACCAGTCCTATTTTTTTACAGCAATCATGTGAAGTAGGATTAGTGATTAGAAACCAAGGCAGCTCACAATAAGAAATAAATCCTTTTAAAATCCAATACCTATAAAACAAGTATAAACAGTTGCAGTCTGGATTTTGGGTTGGACGAATGAAGTTCCTTGTCACTTGAGGTTGCAGTTTTCTGCACACTTCCTCATTTCTCAGACCTCTTTCTGAAGTGAAGGGTCAAATCTGTAAAGAAATTTGGAGCAGCCATGTTAGGGGCAGGGCATTCCAGGCAGGGGCTTGTCAACACTGCTTGGATATGGATATCTTTGCAGAAGATCCCTAGTCAAGCTTTACCAACAGCACAATCCAAATTATATATACTCAGAAGTAAGTCCTGTTGAGTTCTATGGGGCTTAGTCCCTTAGTAAGTGTGTTTAGAATTGCAGCCTTCAGGGGCATCCATCTTTACTCCTGAGTGCTCTCATCTAACATCTCCACAATACTAGACTTTCTTCTTACAATGGCCTTCTGGTGACTGTCCTGGCCTAAGGGCACTTAAACCCCTCTTGACAGCAGCAAGTAGGCTAGATTAATGTTCTTTATACAAGCTCTCTAAGCAGGTGAGGAGGAATGATCCCACCACTTCAGCTGGACCTGGAAACACCCTCATTTAGCTAAGATTTCTATCTTACTTTCCCCCAAACAGAATTTTTTGTTTGTTTGAGTGGTATGCTCCAAGTAACTGTGGTTGATGCTTAATGTTTCATGCTTAATGATATCACTACGCCTGCCCTATGACATCACTACATCACACCCCTATGATGTCACTAGGGCCACCCACTATAACATCACTAGGTCATGATCCCATGGCATCACTAGGGCCCGCCCCTGAAATCTCAGAGTTTGTGATGCTTCTGACCTGGCAACCCTAGGTGGAATGGATTTAAGAAAGAATACATGCCAAACTTATGTAGACTGCATCCATTCCTAGTGTAGGGTGATCACATAACTTTATATTCTAGGTCACATTCCAGTGTTGTGACTCTCTCTAAACCTCAATTCTTAGTTTTGCTAAGAGCATCGGTGGTGGTAAAAACAACCGTCATGAGCATGTGAAAAGAAAGAAAGAAAAATCCTGCTCATCAATATGCCATGGCTGGCACAGCTGGCCAGAAAAGAAAGGAAAATATCTCCAGGAAAAGGGAACAATCAGAGACTTTCATAATATTTGGTTCCCCATTTTTGGAGTGCTTTGGTGTGGATGTGAATTTTTGGACATTTCCCTTCTTGGTTTTGCGTCATGACACTTTCATCTGATTCAGATGTCCCTTACCTTCAAGCCCTCCTTTTTCTTTTCTTTTCTTTTCTTTTCTCTAGTTTTTTGCCTTGTGGTTGTGAGATACAATGATCAAATGCTTAAGACTGAGAGTTCATAGCTTTAGGCACCTGGATGGTCCAAGTGGTCCACAGTGGGTGGTAAACGGACAGTCCTTTCTGTATAAAAGCTTATTCTGCTAAGAATGCTTTCCTTTGTTGTACTTTTTAAAAGCCTTCAATAAAGATTTAATTAAAAGGATCAAAATCAAGTGCAAACCACAGATTAACTAAACCAATATTGTTGTATTTATAAAGAACTTTGGTTTTCTGATTTAAGCTGGGCAAGTAAGACAAATGGGTTGTTAACTGTACAGGTACCAAATACTCTACATATAGATAGTGCCTGAAAAGTGTGTTTTGAAAGAATCCCGAAGCTGTTAGTGATGGGTGGACTCCCCCATACCTCTTATGGAATAGATTCTTCTTTTTAAAGTAATGATTAAGATGATGGTCCCTAGATGCCCCAAAGTTATCCTTTTTAAATGGTTGCCTTCCAGTGGCTCAGCTCCATTGGCTTCCTACTTTCTCCCCAGCCCAGTTCAAAATGCTGATGAAGACCTTCATGCTGCTCCCACTCTGCAATGGGGGCGAGTTTGCCACATACATCCCTTCTGGGAAAAGACTCAAGGAAGTCTCTCCCGCAAGGAGGAGGTCTGGGGGATCACAGGGGTTTGAGAGCCCAAAGGGAAGGGAAATATGGCCAGCTATTTAAGCTGGCTCCACCCCCAACATGCCCTGGGGATTAGAGGGTTGCTTCTTTCTAGATGTTAATTCAAACTCACCTGCCATACTTCCAAAATGTGGTTAATTGGGTTGCAGATTTTCTATTGTTATATTTAATAAATATAACCATTTCACCATTATTCTCTTGGGTCTTCTTCATGGGTCTGTTGATAAAAGCCCGTTATAGTCTGGGTGGCCTGTACGCTTACTGGAGAGTTTCTTCCCATTTATCAGGCATGGTGGACCTTTTCCAGTCTGAAGGCCACATTGTGGGCCACTTTCCAGGAAACACATGCCAATAGTTGGTGGCTCCAGCCCAACCTACCTCACAGGGTTGTTGTGAGGGTAAAATCAGGAGGGGGAGAACCATGTTAGTACACCACCTTGAGCTCATTGGAGGAAAGGTGGGATATAAATGTAATAAATAAATAAAGGTAGGAAAAGCACTGAATGCTCTTAAACCCTTCTTGCCAGGAGCAAGTAGGCTAGACTAAATGTTCCCTACCCAGACACCATCTTTTAGCTAAGATTTCTATCTTAATTTTCAATCAGAGAAATGTTTTCATTTGAAATTTGTATGCACCAAGCAACTGTGCATGATGCTTAATGTATCATGCTTAATCACATCACTAGGGCCCACCCCTGTGACATCATTAGGACCTGCCCCTGTGGCATCACTAGGGCACACCCCTGAAATCTCAGGGTTTGGGATGCTTCTGACCTAGCAACCCTACACTCAACACTCAAGTTCTTGTTATTTACCATTTGATTCAGCTGACAGCATAAAGCAGGCATGAGCAAGAACATTAGTCATGGTCAGCTGGAGCCTGCTGGCTGATTTTTCATGGACTGTACAATCTATGATATTGTCTCTTCACTGAGGGGAAAAAAATCCATCAGCAAAACATTGTGGTTGCAGACATCTGCAGAGTCAGCAGCACTTTTGTATCAACATGGCTCATATATGACTGGATTTTGTTTTAGTGGGCTAGTTGGCTACAGATGCCTGTGTGAGAGTTTTAAGCAGTTGTATTCCTTCCTTTTTGGAAACAAGACGATGTAGCCATTATTATTGTGGTTCTGCAGCCCTCAATTGCTCACCTCCTTTTGCTTACTTGCTTGTAGATATTTTACTCTCTCTCTTTCACACAGGCACACACACACACACACACACATGATGCACAGATTCAACACCATTGACAGAAAGACTGCATGGTTCTGATTGAACACAGACCTCTGGGTGCCCCTGGTTCTTTTTGTGCGTGAGAGTTTTGTCCATTAAGGAGAAGACAAATGGACAGCCTGTTTCTTCCTGCTGCCATTCCTAGTGTCTTTCCAATGTGAGTCCATTGCTTGATTTTTAAATTGTTTCCCTCCCAGGAGACGGATGGGAATCTGCTCATTATCACTGAGGTCTAGGAGAGAGAGGAGATGGGCAGAAGCATCTAGGAAGCCTCTCGGTCAGTGCCAACGTATTAATATTCATTAATAGGCAAAAACCCTTGCTGTTTAAGAACATACCTATAGCCCACACCTATTTTTATCAAACTTTAAAAAGCAGGGAAATTGGGCAGCTATAGTGAATGCACCAGGGGAGCAGGAGACCTGACCTCCTGTCTGAGATATTGTACTGCCCTACAAACTGGTCAAAATGCAAACACCATTTGGGTTGGTCTTTCACAGTCCAATCCACTTCCTGTGTAGCTTGGAAGAATTTGGGAACATGTGCCTCCGAGCATATAGCTGTGTGCTATAGGTATGTTCTTAAACAGCAAGGTTTTTTTGCCTATTAGTGAATTTCCCTGCTTTTTAATCCGGGAGGTAAGAAATGGGATCCTGTCCAAGTTTGCTGAGAATGGATTGATCATTTGCATGCTTATTGAGTTCAGTGGGATTTACTCCCCTTCAATCATGCTTAGGATAGGTGAAACTGACCACAGAGGATGGGGAGAGGAGGAGGAGGAGGAGGGAGGGGAGGAAACGCAGAGGGGAGGACTGGGAAGGGAGCAGGCAGGAGGGGGAGGAGTGAAGGACAGGTTTGATAATTTGCATGTTTATTGAATTCAGTGCGATTTACTCCCGTGCAATCATGCTTAGGATAGGTAAAGCTGACCGGGGGGGGTGAGAGAGGCCTGGAGTGGGCAGGGGAGGACGAAGAAGGAAGAGGGGAGGGGAGGAGGAAGGGACAGGAGAGGGAAAGGAGGGGAAAAGCAGGTCTGATCATTTGCATGCTTATTGAGTTCAATGGAATTTACTCCTATGCAATCTTGGTTAGGATAGGAGAGGATAGGATAGAATAGGGGGAGGAGGAGTGGGAGTGGGAAGGGGAAGGAACGTATTGGAGGGGGCAAAGAAAGGGGGAGGGGAGGGCAGGTTTGATCATTTGCATGCTATAGAGTTCAGTGGTATTTACTTCTGTGCAATCATGCTTAAGATAGGTAAAACTGATCATGGGGAGGAGGAAGAGGAGGGGAAGAGGAAGGGGGGATTGGAAGGGGATGGGGAGGGAGGGGCAAAGGAAGGGGGAGGGAATGGGATTTGAACCCTGGTCTCCCAGGTCATAGTCCAACACTAACCCAGGGAAGGGGCAGGAGGGGAGGTGGAGGAGATTGGGTGGGTGAGCACTGGGCAGAAGGGAAGCCCCTTTCCTTTCCGAAAGGAAAACATTGCTAACAGTATCATTCTTTTTCAGGCTTTCCCCCACCTTTTTATTCTAAAGCAGGCACATGTAGCGTCCCACCCAAATCTAAACCAAAGCTGTCCCTGGCCACATCCACACCATACCTTTATTTCACTTTGGACAGTCATGGCTTCTCTCAAAGAATCCTGGTAAGTGTAGTTAGTGAAGGGTGCTGAGAGTTGCTCGGAGACGCCCTGTTCCCCTCACAGACCTTCAATCAGAGTGGCTGACTGTTAAACCACTCTGGCAACTGGAGCTCTGTCAATGGAATAGGAGTCTCCTCTCAGCACCCTTCACAAACTACACTTCCCAGGATTCTCTGAGGGAAGCCATGACTGTCTCAAGTAAAATCAAAGTCCGGTGTGGGTGTGGCCCCTGATTAGGCAAGCCCAGCAGCTGTGAGTCTGGCTTTTAGAATTCTGACAGTTGGTCCTTACTGAGCATGCTCTGCGTTATCATATGCTGCCAGCCAAACTTTATTAAATTAATTAAAAATCAGCCAGGCATTTTCTTTACTTTTAAACTGCAGAAGATGAAGGTCACAGTATGGGGCAAGGTCAGTATTAGGATTACAGGTACTCTGTGAATATGGCTGATTTTTAATGAATTTCAACAGATTATGAGAACTCTCAGAGAAAAAAGTACAAAAGCCTTCTGAGGTTTTTCTCTCTCTCTTTAGACTTTGAACTCTCTCTTCTCTCTGTCTGTTTCATGTATGGCCATGAAAATTGAGATGGTTGTCAAGCAAGCATTTCTGAGTTCAGAACTATAAGATTTGTAAGGTTTTGTTTTGAAATGAGCATATGGGAAGCATCAGAATGGCATGGGGGGTATTTTCAATTTAACATTGTGGAAAGTGAAAAACCCAATCTGGCTATAGCATACAGCCACTCTGGTGGCTGTATAATGGCTACGTGACAGCAGGAAGACTGGGCTATGGCTTTGGGATGTTTGGGAGCTTAAGAATCTTGGGAGGGCTGCACCCCACTTTGCCCAATAGAGAAGCCTCCCCTGCAGGAATGTGTCAGGTTGACAGATACGATCATCTCAGCCTTTCAGAATGCTCAACAAGACAGATTGCAATCATAGCACACATACCTGAAATAAACTCCCATTGAACACAATAGGACATATTCCTGAGTAAACAAACTTAGGATGGTGCAGAAGAAAACATAGCTCTCACAGATCATGTCTTTTTGCCTTCCTGAGGGTTCACACTGACTAACTGTCAGGTCATTGTGGCTCTGAAATATTGGTACGGTGAAATGCACACAAGGTGACAAGAGCCCAATTGTCCTTGACAGGTTAATGTGCTTAATTTAAAAAGAAGGTACAATAATGAAAAACAGCCTTAGCACATTTTATTGTCTGAAAAGGCTAAGATATGTGTGAACGTTCCCAGAATGCAAATAAATGGTTTGTTGTTATTGTTATGTGCCTTCAAGTTGATTACGACTTATGGTGACCCTATGAATCAGTAACCTCCAACAGCATCTGTCATGAACCACCCTGTTCAGATCTTGTAAGTTCAGGTTTGTGGCTTCCTTTATGGAATCAATCCATCTCTTGTTTGGCCTTCCCCTTTTTCTACTCCCTGCTGTTTTTCCCAGCGTTATTGTCTTTCTAGTGAATCATGTCTTCTCATGATGTGTTCAAAGTATGATAACCTCAGTTTCAACATTTTAGTTTCTAGGGACAGTCTGGTTTGATTTGTTCTAACACCCAATTATTTGTCTTTTTCACAGTCCATGGTATGCACAAAACTCTCCTCCAGCACCACATTTCAAATTAGTTGATTTTTCTCTTATCCTCCTTTTTCACTGTCCAACTTTCACATACATACATAGAGATCGGGAATACCATGGTCTGAATGATCCTGACTTTGGTGTTCAGTGATACATCTTTGCATTTGAGGACCTTTTCTAGTTCTCTCACAGCTGCCCTCCCCAGTTCTAGCCTTCTTCTGATTTCTTGACTATTGTCTCCATTTTGGTTAATGACTGTGCTGAGGTATTGATAATCCTTGACAAGTTCAGTGTCCTCATTGTCAACTTTAAAGTTACATAAACCTTCTGTTGTCATTACTTTAGTCTTTTTGACGTTCAGCTGTAGTCCTGCTTTTGTGCTTTCCTCTTTAACTTTCATCAGCATTTGTTTCAAATCATTACTGGTTTCTGCTAATAGTATGGTGCCGTCTGCATATCTTAAATTATTGATATTTCTCCCTCCAATTTTCACACCTCCTTCCTCTTGGTCCAATCCCGCTTTCCATATGATATGTTCTGTGTACAGATTAAACAAATAGGGTGATGAAATACACCCCTGTCTCACACCTTTTTCTATTGGGAACCAATCGGTTTCTCCATATTCTGTCCTTACAGGAGCCTTTTGTCCAGAGTATAGGTTGCGCATCAGGACAATCAGATGCTGTGGCACCCCCATTTCTTTTAAAGCATTCCATAGTTTTTTTTGTGATCTACACAGTCAAAGGTTTTGCTGTAGTCTATGAAGCACAGGGTGATTTTCTTCTGAAATTCCTTGGTCCGTTCCAACGTATGTTTGCGACATGATCTCTGGTGCCTCCTCCCTTTCTAAATCCAGCTTGGACGTCTGGTATTTCTCACTCCATATATGGTAAGAGCCTTTGTTGTAGAATCTTGAGCGTTACTTTACTTGCATGGGATATTAAGGCAATAGTTCGATAATTACTGCATTCTCTGGGATCCCCTTTCTTTGGAATTGGGAAATATATTGAACGCTTCCAGTCTGTGGGCCATTGTTTAGTTTTCCATATTTCTTGACAATTTTTTGTCAAAATTTGGACAGACTCAGTCTCAGTAACTTGTAGCAACTCTATTGGTATGCCATCTGTTCCTGGTGATTTGTTTCTTCCAAGTATTTTAAGAGCAGCTTTCACCTCACATTCTAAAATTTCTGGTTCTTCATCATATGGTTCCTCCATGAATCAATCTGTCATCCTTGCATCTCTTTTATAGAGTTCTTCAGTGTATTGCCTCCATCTTCCTTTTATTTCATCTCGGTCAGTCAGTGTGTTCTCGTGTTGATTATTCAACATCCCTACTCGTGGTTTAAATTTCCCTTTCATTTCTCTAATCTTTTTGAATAGTGCTCTTGTTCTTCCCATTTTGTTGTCCTTTTCTATTTCTATACAATAACTATTGTAATAGTTTTCTTTGTCCCTACGTACTAGTCGTTGCATAGTTGCATTTAGGGTTCTGACCTTGTTTCTATCTCCTTTTGCTTTTGCTTTCCTTCTCTCTTTAACCATTTTAAGAGTTTCTTCAATCATCCATTGATGTCTTTCTCTCTTTTTAACTAGAGGTATGGTCTTTTTGCATTCTTCCCTGATAACGTCCCTGACTTCAGTCCATAGTTCTTCTGGTTCTCTGTCAACTAAGTTTAAAGCCTCCAATCTGTTCCTTATTTGATCTTTAAATTCTTCTGGGATGTTATTTAAATTGTATTTTGGCATTATGAGTGCTTTGTTCTTCTTCTTTAGCTTTACTCTGATTTTCGATACAATCAGTTCATGATCTGTACCACACTCAGCTCCTGGTCTTGTTTTTGCAGAAAGTATGGAACTTCTACATCTTCTGTTTCCAATTATATAATCAATTTGATTTCTGTATTGACCATCTGGTGATGTCCACGTGTACAGTCGTCTTTTTGGTTGCTCAAAAAATGTGTTGGCAAGAAACTAATCATTGGCTTCACAGAATTCAAAAAGTCTTTCTCCTATTTAATTTCTGTCTCCTAAACCCCATTTCCCCACAATTCCTAGTTCTTCTCTGTTCCCTACTTTTGCATTCCAGTCCCCCATGATTATCATCATATCTTGTTTTGGTGTGTGATCAATTTCCTCCTGTACTTCTGCATTTAATCTCTCCAATCTTCTGTGTTTGACGTTGGAGCATAGACTTGGATGATGGTTATGTTAATAGGTTTCCCATTTAATCTCATTGATATTACTTGCTCAGACCTTGCGTTGTAGCTCCTAATGGCTTTTGCTACATCACTTCTTACTATTAAAGCAACCCCATTTCTTCTTGATTTCTCATTTCCTGCATAAAATATTTTGTAGTTGCCTGATTGAAAATGTCCTATTCCTGTCCATTTTAATTCACTCACTCCAAGTATTGTAATGTTGATATGCTCCATGTCTTGCTTGACAATTTGTAACTGTCCCTGGTTCATGCTTCTCACATTCCAGGTTCCTATGGTGTACATCATACAACTCCAGACTCTCCTTTTGCATATGTGTGCATCAGCCTCTGGGCTTCTATTCAGCTTCAATCCAGCTGTGTCATTAGTCACAGTGCTACTCGTACTTGTCCTTTGTTCTTCCCCAGTAGCTCAGTGAGTGCCTTCTGACCTGGAGGTCTCATCTTCCAGCACTATGCTGTGTTGCATTTTGGATACCCTGCTCATAGGGGTTTTGTGGTAAGAGGTATTTAGAGGTGGTTTACCATTGCCTTCCTCTGAGTTTGGATGCATCTTAGTCTGGTGTCTCAGCTTTGACCATTCCACCATGGGTGCCCCTGCTAATAAATGGTTAGCCATTTGGAAAATACTAAAATGCTTATATTTCATTCCCCACCCACCCCCTCCACTTAAAATGTATTCAAAGAAACTGTTATAGATGTTCGGGACATTTCTTTACATCGGAGGCATTGCTGCCCCCCATCAGTATATGCCTTTTCATTTTGCTGTATGATAAGCAGATTTCAGTTATTTGTCATCTTTAATGTTCTTACTCTGCTTCTATTAGATATTTTACAACCTCTTCTGTCGATATTCCTTCTTTTTTGTATTATAAATGCATTGCTTTTTCTAAACATCTGGTGCATTTTTGTTGTTTTGAAAGGGAGGGAAATGAAAATGCCATTAATTAGACATAGGTGTTTTTTTTTATCCAAACCTATTAAGACTGAATTTACCCACATCTCCATCTGCACCCCTGTATTGCCTCAGGCAACAACTGTATGATGATAATCTCAGTACTCCAGACACCAGAAGACTCATCACTACTCTTTTACTACACCTCCAGGTCAGGAGGAGAGAATGAGGGAGGGGGGGTAATACAAAACATTGGATTCCAAGTGTCTAAGTTTGTTGAAGTTGCATTCAGGTAGGATCCATGTTTTGTTCATATGAAAACTACATACATAGGATTGATAACCAATTTTCCCCTATTTCCCCCCCTCCCTGTTTTATTGAGAGTGAGCATGCTTTCTTTATTATGATTAGGGTGAGGTCAAATGTAATGCCGGTGGGCAAAATAGCACTTCTCCAACCTCCTGCCCTCTTGCGTCCCCAAAATAAATAGAAGAAAACAATTGAAATTAAAAAAAATGGCATGCAAGGAAACAAATGCAACTGAAGATGAACATTAAAAGACAGTGTCTAAAGCACAATATTATATATAATAAAAACCATATTTGTTTTTGCTTCAGCGGATGACAAAATGGGGGGAAACACTGTTGGAAAATAAACAAATTGTAGCAGAATGGAATAATAGGCATGAAAGTGCAAATGACTATCGGGATGGGCTGAGGCATGCTTGTACATTCCTAATTTGCTCCTGCAACAGCTAGTGAAAGCCACCAACTTGGGCGACTTTAAAAGAGGATTATATACAGCAGGGTTCTTCTTACTTATTTTTTTGTTGTTGTTCTTAATAAGGGATGCAATGATCCATACCTTTTTATCATTTCAGTGTCCTTTTCTTTTCTTATGACGTTCTATTTATCTTTTTACATAGCATACAGTACGATCTGCCTTGTGATGCATAAACTGTTTCACCAATGCCAGCTTGAATCCTAGGCCCATTAGTGCCAAGATGACCAGTGTGAAGTGTTCTTCTATGGTTGCCTAACAAGCACTACTATCTTCTCTTGAAATCCTGACATGACCTGGCTCAACGCTGATTTCTCCTTAAATGCTTCAGCTGTATGCTCCTGATGGCCTCCCTCAAAATTGACTGACAGAATAATTCTCTCAATAGACTGATTTAGCTTACAATGGAAACATCAAGTGGCATTTACAATAGCAACTTGGCCTGAAGTTGTGTGCCACTGGGTTCTTAAAGGTCTGAGGTTTGCATAGTTTATCAAACATGCAACCTACACGTATATTCAGAAGCTGCTCACCAGGTGGGGCAGAGCTGGTATGCTAGCTTACGGGCAGGTGGATCACTGTTGCTTGCCATAAAGGACAGGGAAGGGGTGAGGTCGTGTGGACACTGGTGTAGTGCAAATGCAACACAGAACTGATTTAGCGCTCCTGTCGTGCATTTTCACTGTGCCAACATGCCCACTGCCTTCCCCCTCTCCCTCCCAGTAAGCAACAGCAACTCACTTGCCAGAAAGCTAGCATAGCAGCTCCTCCCTACCTGGTGAGCTTCTTCTCTATGGTATCTTCAAAACCAATCCCCAGTACATATAATTTCTCTAGTGCTTAGTAAATCAGGATCTAATGAAAGTGTCTCTTAGCACACTGTACTGTTCTAAAGAACAACAGCCATTCTGTGTTTTTCAATCAACCTCCAAAGCTTCTGTAACCTGCTACAAAGCACTGTGGGATAACTTTGAAGCCTGCTGGAAAGCTCATGTTTCTTTGACAAGCTGGGGTTTTTTTTTTATCAAACAAACAAGCCCCAAACTCCTATAGTTTGGGGATGTTCATTCACAAAAATTCTTATACATTTTTCCTAGGTGTAGAACGTGGCACTTATCCCTGTTAAATTTCATACTGCTGTTTTCAGCCCAAGGTTCCAGCCTATCAAGATCCCTTTGAATTTTGTTTCTGTCCTCCAGGGTATTAGCTAACCCTTCCCATTTCATATTGTCTGCAAATCTGATAAGCATTCCCTTCACCTTCTCATCCAAGTAATTAATAAAAATGTTGAAAAACACTCAGTTTCTCATTTTTCCAACCTTAAATTCAGCTGTGCATATTTCTGCGGCAACTTGTGTTTTTTAATCCTCATGAAAATTCTTCAGCATTTTAATGCAGATTTCTCCTAACATACACATTTTATATGGAGTTTTAACTAATGCACACATTTTTGCAAGCAATTTCTTCTATATTAATGCATTTTTGTGTCTTATTTTTTTATTCATGTTTATGCACGTTTCCCCCTAATATATGCACTTTTGTGAACCACAAAATTTGGAGAAGTATGAATTTCAAAGGATGGCTGTGTTTTGGTTTTCATAGTGTTTCAGAAAGTGTGAATCTGATAAATCCAGCTTTAAATGCAAACTGAATTGAACTGCTTCCCCATCTCTAGCTGCGACTCAACCAGTTTGCAACCATTTGGGTAGATGTGGTATGCTACAGGAACACATTTTGCCAATGTTGTTTCATCCTCATCTTATAAGCCACCCACATCACCCGTTAGTTGTCCAGTTGACGGACAATGATCTCTGACTGGTGATCAATTCCCTAATTATTCACACATGTTTGGATTTGGGAGTTACTGGTTGGCATTGTGTATGTATGTGTGTATGAACACAATTGGATCCAATAGTTTACCCTGAAGGGTATAGCATGTAAGAAGGTAAAAAGGGAAATCTAAATAGCCTTGACTGGCAGTCGGGGTAAAGGTGTTTGTAAAGTGCTCAAAGTGTGAGTTTTATAGGCCAGATGGGATACATTTGTCTGATTTAGGCAATATTTTCCTATCAGATCTGTAGTGTGACCTGTGTAATTTTATTCATGTCAGGTGGGGGAGAGGGACTAAACAGAGGTTTGTTCTCATTGGTGGATGGTACAGGTAAGATAAAGTTAGGTAAGCTTCCTTAAATACCCTTTGGGGTGAAAGGTAGGGTTGCCAGCCCTCCAGGTTTGGCCTAGAATGACTAAGAATTGAGCTCTATGTCCAAAAACATCTTGAGGCCAAATCTGGAGATGTGACAAGCCACCACTGTGGTCTCACACTGGCCTGTCATCTCAAGAGGCCTAAAAAGGAAGGTGTAGGAGATACAAAGGGGGTTCATAAATAAAGAGAGGGAAAACACATGGAAACTAGTCCTGGATAAATGTTGCAAAATGGAGTTAGGAGACTGGTAGAGGTGCAGAAACAGCCAGTAGTTGCAGTGGAGGAGCTGAGTATTCCAGAACAGTTCCCTGTATCTCTCTGTAGCTGACTGTGTTGCAGCTGCCTGCTGAGCCAAGAGAAAGCCTCTCTGCCCTATAATGGTCAGCCATACAATTTTTCTTTCTTAAATTTAAACAAAAACATTCAAATCATGACAGACAGTCATGGTGGTGAAGGACCTTCAGACAGTGGCACTATATAAAAAAGGTGTTTTTGTAGATTTAATGATCAATGGTGCAAGGAAGATGCATTCAAACAGTGGCTTCACAGAATCAATACAGTTAACAGCAGAATGCACTCTGTGCCCTTAAGGGTTTTCAGTTAAATATGAGGGAAGAAAAGCAGTGAGAAGCCATGCTGAAAGCATAAAATACAAGAAATTAGAGAAACAACAGAAAGGAATGCTACAAATCTCATTACTTTTTACCAAAAGAGACTCTCAAGAAAATCAGGTGACAATAGCTGATGTAGGGCAGGTTTATCACAGTATTTTTCACTATTTAAGTTACACAAGCCAAGGCTGTGCAAACAAAATGCTTCCAAGAATACTGCCTGATTATGAAATGGCAAAAAACATTTCTTGTGGGCTGACAAAAGCAACCAATATAGCAGAAAATGTTTTGGCACCAAAATCACTCGAACTTTTACATAAGGACTTGGATAATGCACAGTGTTGTTTTTTTCATGTTGGGTCTGATGCCTCCAACAAGGGATGCAGGAAATTATTCCCATTAACAGTATGATACTTTTCTTTGACAGAGGGAAGTAAGCATGGCTTGCTTGATTTTTACAATAATGATAAGACAAGTGAGGCAATTGTGACATCAAACTCCAATATTCTAGAGAAGAATGATCTCAGCATTAACAGTGTGTCTTCTTATGTGGCTGACAATGCCACATAAAACAGTTTATTGACCACTTGGTACAAGTGGGATGCAAATGACATATAATCCACAATTGCCTCAAACGTAGGATGAAGGCTTTGAGTTTTGATGTAGAAACTCTTATCCTCAAGGTATATAGTGAGTTTAGCTTCTTGGCCAAGAAGGCAGAGTTTCTTTTGTCCTTTTTTTGTATTTGTAGAAATGGAATACAAAGATGTGCTTCGGCACATTCCAACAGGGTGGCTGTCACTTCTACTTGCTATTGAATGCATACTACAGTGTTGGCCTGCATTGAGGGCATACTTTTTTCAGAGGGGAAGAAAGAATGTGTGAAGTTTATGTGGGCAGCTTTCAGTGAGGAAGAACACAAATCTCTCCCTATTGTTATGTTTACTTTTTGCACAATCTGATGGTAATCTTTCAAGATGTTGTCAAGAAACTGGAATGTAACAATGTCAGTTCCTCCATTCAAAACTGAGAAGAAGAGAGGACAAATTCTATGGAAGATCAGCCCAAATCATTTTGGACAATGTGTCTCCAGCTGACAGAAAATTCAGAGAGGAAGCCTATAAGACATTGACATGGTGCACTGAACACCTGGAGAAATGGTATGATGGTGAAACATCACTTTTTTAAAACAAGAACAAATGTCAGTGCTCACAATGATGTGAAATGGGCACATCTGCAGACTCTTGCTACCACACTTCACATTGAGATTGACACTGACAAGTTATGATGACTACTGTGTTTTACAACAAATAAGGGAACATATTGTCTCCAAGGAGGGGAATGTAGATCAGAGATGTGTGGAGGTTTTCACCCAGAGGGTAGTAGCCAAACGAAGAAACTGGTCTCTTTTGCACTTTCCATTCCTATGTCTAATGCTTACAGTGAGAGAGTTTTCAGTTACATGACACAGCTGTGGACCAAGGACAGAAACAGGCTGAGTGATAGCATTGTGAAGGCCGAGCTGCAGATGAAACTGAACATTAACATGACCTGTGCAGTTTCTAAACTTCTTAAAAAAGAACCCAGACATGCTAAAAACAGCAAGAGCCCAGCTCAAATATAAATTTAGCAAGCAGGAAGCTGAGGACAAGCCAAGCCAGCTTTAAGGTAAAAACATCACATTACACTGCAAGAATTTTAGTATGAAAGTGTCATGCTGGCCACCTAGCTGCAGAGAGGGAGAACAAACTTAAGAGAGTGACAGCAATGGTCTCTGCTAGTGTCTTTGGAGTCTCTCCCCAGGCTTTACTTTTTTATATATATACTCTTTATTTTAAAGGTTTTTCATATTTTTTTTAGAGAATGACAACAAAATGATATACAGAAAGAAAACAGTACACTGAGAGAAGAAAACATAAAAAGAACAAAAATAATATATATAAACAAAATAAATAAAAGGGAGTGTGCACTCTCTGGCCTCTAAAGGTCTGGTTTTCCTAGTCTGGGTTTAAACAGTGATGGCAATGTAAAGGGGTGAAATTGGGTCTGTGAATTTAGACAGGTAAAGCAACATGTAGAAATTCTATCTCAGTTTGAAAAAAAAAGATCTCCAGGAATTTTCTCAGCCACAGTTGGCAACCCTAGTCCTGAACCTTCCTTCTGGGTCGTGGGGCCTGCATCCTTTGTGGCACACTTGTGGCACCCTCTTGGGGTCGTGGGGCTGCAAGAGGCCACATGGGTGGGGGTTAAAGGGAGTGGAGTGCATTTCATCCCTTCCTCTTGCCAGGGTATGACTCACCCAGTTGGACAGTCTATTATCTACTTCCACAGTTTGTGGCCTTGCAGATCTTTTCAATAGAGAAGTCACATGTTGAACCCACCTCACCTGTGCATCACCTCTTTATTACCCTGGGTATAGTTGAAAATCCAAAGCATTTCCTGATACAGTGGTTTCAGTCCTGCATTCTGAGCACACACTGTGAGCTGCTGTGAATCTATTTCATAGGGCTCAGACTCAACCAAACTGTTGATAAGGGAGGAGGAGGACTGTATTTAGTTCTCCCCGTCTCCATGAAGCAAAGGCAGGGGTTGCTGAAAACCTGACTGGATTGTTTTTTTTGGGGGGGGGGGTTGTTGTTAGTTTGGGAATGTGTGTGTAAAGCATCCATTAGAATGGATGGTTTCCAGGAGCAGACCAAGGCATTTTGCTGCTTGGACAAAAAGGCACCACCACCACCAGAAGATGACTGGGTTGCCACTTGAATCTCATTTCAACCCTGGGGATGGGATGGTGTTCTCTCTACCACATCTGAGGGTAGCAGGCAGGGCCGGTTCTAAAGGGCAGCCAGATGGGGCACTGGCCCAACGGCCCCTGGAGGTACAGAGGGCCCTTCGCTCTCCTTCCGTGATCCACGGAAACATCAGTGGACCGCCATCCCCCCACTTTACCTACCTTTCTGTTGTTTTTTGTGGCATGCAGATTTGCCATCAATCAAGATGGCGACCAAGGTTTCCTTAAGGGGCTGAAGCCTCTGCTGCCATCTTGGTTGATGGCACGCATGTGTGCTACACGCACTCATTGCTGCCATCAACCAAGATGGCGGCAGAGGCTTCAGCCCCTTAGGGAAACCTCAGCCTCCACCTTGATTGATGGCAAACCTGCGCGCACTGCAAAAAATAACGAAAAGGTAGGTGAAGAGTGGGAATAGTGGGGGGATGGCAGGTGGCACGGAACCCCCTGTCTTGGGCTCCGTGGATGCTTCCGCAGATCACAGAAGGGGAGCAGAGGGGCCCAGGGCAGGCTGGTACCCAAAGGCCCCGGCATGCCTGGGGCCGACCCTGGTAGCAGGCTAGATTAGTGGTGCAACTCAGGTCCTGGAGGCACACACAGCTCTGTCCTTCAGCACCTCCTCATTGTTCCCCTCCAGTCCCAGTCTCCACCATCTGTGGCAGCTAGCTCACATTAATGGCAGGGCCAGCTGCGACTAGTCACATATTTGGCTGGGTATACACAAGTGAAAACTGACTTCTGTTGCATGTGTGGATCCCTCTGAATCAAGGTAAGACTGTTTAAGACTGAAATAGCAGCCACAGAATAATCTCTCTTGTGTTGTTCCACAAAAGAGTATGTTCTATCCTATTGCACCGTACTAAATCCATGAAATTCTGTTGAACAGGCTTTAATTGGCATAATCGCTAGATAAATCGTTTAAAGCTTTAGACGATTACACAGTGAGGGAACAATATTAATAGATGTGGTCAGATTTTAATCAGCAGGGCTGAGAGATAACGGCACATTTGTTTATTTTGTGAGGCCATTTTGTTTCCAGAGAGAGTTACTCTGTTAGGGAATTAAAAATTACAGTATTATTAATGGTGGTCTTTTCTTTTAATAAGGAAGGGATTGTTTATTTATTAAGCTGTAACAATCTCACACCTGACTTTCAATATCTCAAAAGGCACTTATGTTGAGTTCCTGATAATATGAAAAATTACTCAAATTTAAGCAGTCAGTTTGTCATTATGAAGGCAGATGGTTAGTTCTATAGCCTGAGCATGAAAGTGATCCAGTGAGAACATTAATAGGAAGGGAAATTCATAGATCAACAATAACTAGAGAAAGCTTGAATTGCAGTGAGTCAAAAGGTAGCCTTACAGTGCTTTGCAGGTTTACCCAGGTGTAACCAGCACAATCCTAACCTACTCAGAAATCCTACTGAATTCAGCGGGACTGGGGTTAAGGTTGCAATCCAATACTTACCTGTGATTAAGTCCCATTGAACTCAAAGGACTTTACTACTGAGCAGGGATGTAGTCGTCCAGACACTTGGGGGAGCTTAGACTCCTTTCTTTGTTGGGAGCAGGGTCCCAGCAGGGTCCCCATGTCTCCAGCATTCTATGAGCCAATCAGCTTTAAAGCAGAGTGTATTAGCCATTGGGAAGAGTCTTCTAACATACTTCCTTGTCCTTTCCTGCTGACTGAAGCCAATTAGAGTGAAAGGAGGTAACTCAGACACTGAGAAGTCTCTTCTCAGTAGCTAACACTCTCCCCTTTCAGACTGATTTGCTCCTAGGGATGTTGTGGGAGATGCATGAACAAGGATCTCATTCGCAACCCTGCAGTGCCAAAAAAAAAAAAAAAGGATGGGAAGAGGCCTGGCTGTGATTATCATGAAGGGACCTTGCAGTTCTGAATTTGTCACTATATTACTGCTTCTGAGTAGACATATATTTGACTGCAGCCTTAGTCTCACTGTGTTTAGTGAAGCTTGCTCTCTAGTAAATATTTTGGGGCTGTAGTGTTTGTCAGAATGGGGTATCAATGTCTGCCTGACCTCCTGTCACTGATGTTGCTGCAGCTTACTAGGAGACATAGGGGTGAGGTGGTGGTGAGGTCAGTGCAGTACAAATGCATCAGCAGAGCCAATTCAGTGTTCCTGCTGGTGTGCTTGAACCATGCTGACCTTACCACTGCCTCACCCCTCTCCATCTCCTTCCTGGTAGACCACAGCAACACTGGTGATGGAAGGTCAGGTAAGCACCATCATTCAGCTATGCCACTTGCTATGGTGTTGCAACCACATTTTCTTGAGCAAGGAATATATTCCCACTCGCTTATCCTGATCTTTCTTACAAAGTATTATTTTCCTTCAATGCAAAAACATACCTATGCTTAACCACCACCCTTAAACTCCATGTTTACAAAAGCATTTAAAATAAATGAAATCTGAACCTAGAAGTTATCGTTTAATAGGAAAAAAGACCCTTCAGGGCCATTAACTAATGCTGCAGGCAATTATAGATAGATAGATAGTTTATTACGACCATATGGTCAGCAAAGGAACATAAAAAAACACAACATATTTTAACAGCAGTATACCCCATTAATTCTATATACAAAGTTTAGTAGATTATACATATATTGTGAAATATGGATAAAATAGATAAAAATATTATGTAAATTTAAAAACAGCATTTTTTAAAAAAATTTGCTACAATTACAATTTAACATTCATTGTTTCATCTGAATAAAATCCCACTAAACTTGGTCTGGGAGATTTTTTATAAAATTATTTCTTAATTTTTGTGCAATGAGGCTAAACTTTGCTAGTTGTACAGTTATCTTTGGCGATGCGTCATTTAATAGGTATTCCAACCAAAATTGTTCATTTTTATGCTGGAAACCGGAGAGCAAGGGAGTAATTAAATAGTGCCTTAGATTCCTGTATAAAATGCAATGGAAAAGAACATGTATATTATCTTCCACGGCATTTTCTCCACAGGGACATATCCTATCTTTGTATGGAATTTTAGAATATCTACCGTCCATGACAGCTGAAGGAAGAGTGCTCATTCTAATCCAAGCAAAAGCTTTGCGGTATTTTGGTACTTCTAGATTCATTAAGTAGGGCATTGGAATAAAAAACTTGGCATTATGCCTTTGATTTTTTACTAGGACTAGCTGTTGTTGAAAGTCTAAATCTTTCAAGCGCTGATGAATATTTACTAAGGCAGCATCATGTCCCAGAGAGAGGACATATTGGGTGGAGAAACCTATTTTTAATAATTTTTCAGTTATAAGATCCGCCCATGGAGACTGAAAGTTATCATTTAAGATATCAGGAGCAAGTCCGATAGGGTCAAAAATAAGTTTTAACCAGGTGTTAATTCTTGAAAGCCAGATCTTTGTTTCAATTAGTAATGCTCCAGCTTCCAGTCTCAATATGTTATTTGGGATACATGAAGGAATTGCCGTAATTGATCTTAAAAAGATAGTTTGGGTTGATTCAAATTCGTTGAATTTCAAATTTTTATTCATTTGAGAGCCAAAGGTTAGCTGGGGTATTACTTTAGCATTGAAGATTTTTGTAGCTGGTAGAAAAGCTTGTCCACCTTTAGAGAAAAAGAACGCCAATCAAGTTTTCATTGTTCTTCGCGCATTTAAAATTGCAAGTTTATTGTGGAACTGACAGCTACCTGATGCATGTAATACATATCCCAGGTATTTAAACGAATTTACTTGTTCTATTTTTTGGCCCTGTATCTGCCAACTATAGTTTATCTTCTTAAGGGTAAAAGCAATTATTTTGGATTTCTCATAATTTATTGTTAATAACTCACTAGAACAGTAATCTACCAGGCTATTTAAAAGACGTTTTAGACCAACGGAGGTTCGAGAGAGTAGAGCTATATCATCTGCATATAGTAAAATGTTCCTTGATTTCTTGGCTAAGATGGGAGAATGAGCAGGGACAGATGCTAGCTGTTGTACTATATCATTGATGTAAATATTAAATAAAACAGGCGCAAGTACACAGCCCTGTTTGATGCCTTTGGATGTTGGCACTGGTTTAGATAGATGGCCCTTAGCACTACATCTTATTTGTAGCGATGTATTACTATAAAGACCCTGAATTAAAGCCAGGAGTCGTCTATCCATGTTAAGGTATTTTAATTTTGACCAAAGACGGGGACGAGATATGGAATCAAATGCAGCTTTTAGGTCTATGAATGCTGCATAGAGGATTCCATTTTTTCTAGCTGCATATTTATCAATTAAATGATGTAGTACCAAAATATGATCAAAAACTGATCGTTTGGTACGAAATCCTGCTTGCTCTATAGCTAAGATCTTGTTTTGTTCGAGCCATTCAACTAATTTTATATGGAGATGTGCTGCATACAGTTTACTGATTATGTTTATCAGACTAATTGGTCTATAGTTAGCCAGGTCATTGGCAGGTCCTTTCTTGTATATAGGTACGATTGTAGCGAGACCCCAATCTTCTGGCACTTCTAACGTTGAATCAATATATGTGAATAATGAGGCAAGTACAGGCGCCCACCAGTTTGCATTTGATTTGAAGACTTCAGATGGAATGTTGTCTGGCCCAGGAGCTTTATTGGGTTTCAGATTTGAAATTAAATACATAATTTCTTGATTACTAACTGGGGGCCATTCCTGCATGCTCTCATTTAACAAATATATTATTGGGCTTGAATCCATTTGGTCTAAATATAAGTTATAAAATATTTTTTCCCAGATATGAGCTGGTACATTTACAGTATTTTGAAATTGTGATTTTGACCAATATGATGTAACAAGACTCCAGAATTTGCTGGAATTTTTTAATTTGGCAGCTTCAAGTAGATTCTGCCATAAGCAGTCTCTTTCTTGTTGTTTTTTATTCTTAATGAGGATCTTATATTTTTTCTTTATTTCACGATACTCATGCAAATCCTCACAGGCCCCTGTAGTAATAACTCTCTGATAGATGTTTATAATTTGTTTTTTAATTAGGACACATTGATCATCAAACCATGGTTTAGATTTTAAACAGCCAGGGGGTGCTCGAATGCTCATATTTTTATGTATAATTGTTTGAACATTTATCATAAGTTCTTGAAAAGTGGAAAAGAAGGTATTGGAAGAAATGGCTTCCAAGAGATCATCTTTTATTTTAAGAGTAGATGGAGAGTTTAGCATATTGTATATCTCAGTGCTAAGCTTAGGTAACCATTTAACCCTAGTTGAACGGAGTTCTACATCATTATTAGTGAATGTTTTATGAGGTAAATGAAGATCCTTTGAATCAAAGTTAATTTCTATTGTCACAGGTAAGTGGTCACTTTCTGGCCGATATTCAATATGTAATTTATTTATCAATAAAAAAAGATCTGTTGAGACGAATATCAAGTCAATGAGGGATGATCCGTTTGTTGCATGGTAAGTGAATCCGCCTGGAATGTCATCCTGGGTTCGCCCATTGAGCAAAATCAAATTTGCTTCATTGCTCATCTTCATCAATAACAGGCCAGCGTAGTTTATTCCACTATCTTTTGAGGAGCGAGCAGGAATATTTAAAATCTCCGATGGTAGTAAAAATAGTTGGTGGTATTTTTGGTATAAAGCCTTATCTGAAGGGCCAATTCGGGCGTTAAAATCGCCTTGTACGATCAAATGTTTTTCTGGATTTTCCGTCATCAGTTTCGAAATAAAATTCTCCAACTGTACAATTCTTTCATTGGCTATATTATTATTTCGAGCAGGTGGTAAATATGTATTAATAAGTATCACTGAGAATTTCGTAAAATCCAGGGTAAGAGCAATAGCAAGATCTTGTAACTTCCCGGAGATTGTGGTCTTAACCTTCAAGGAATTAGATATAAATGTACAGATCCCACCTTTGGGTCTGCCTCCTTTTTCGCTAGGTATTGCATGTATAAAGAAGGAAAGAAAGCCTTCTAGTGTCGGTTCATTTATAATCCAGGTTTCTTGCAAAGTTATTATATTATAGGAAGCCAGGAAGGTTTTCGTATCTTGGTTGATGGAATTACTGCTCCATCCGGCAATATTCGAAGATATTATTTTTAGTGACTTCGTTTTAGGATTTAGTTTAGGTCAGTTCGTAGTAGAACATGTAGGTTTCTGTTTCTGTGTCTTTGTTTCATTATGTTCAAACTGTCTGATTACAATAGGATCTACGCCTTCAGTTATATTATCCACCGAAGATCGATAGGGTAGAGAAAAAGAGGTAAGCAGTGTGGAAGAATTTAAGAGATTAATATCTAATGGTTGTGGCATTTTATACTCCAGGTAGGGGTTTAGACTATCCCCTGGATTAGGATTAGGTGGAGATCTCTGGGCATCTAGTAGCATAGATGGTTTTCTGCTATTTTCTCAAGTCTGTATTAACTTTTTCAACCTAATGATGGTCTCCATCTGTTGCTCCGAAGTAAAATCGGGATATAAATCTTGAAGAAGTTTTTCTTCTGGCAGAATATTCGATGTATTACCTATGTTGAGTAAATGACGATCAACTGAGTCTATGGTGGAAAGATTGTCACTCTTTCTTCTCTTATCCACCAAAGATGAAATCGGTTGAATTCGTAGATTCAAATGGGTGGATGAGGGATTGAGGAGGCTTTGTGGTAAGGCTTGATTTTCAAAGTACCTTGAGAGTCCTATAAGATGGTGTTTAAACCTCTTTTTGTTGTTATATAAGAGTTTAGTAATTCTAGGGTCTTGAAAAGTAACAATTGCTTTAGCCGAAATATAATTATGAAAATAATATTGCTCTGCTGTAATTGCATTTATATCAATGATATTAGGAGCCACGGTCTGAATTACTTCCCATAGGTGAATTCTACGTTGAGTTTGTGAAAGAAGTCCTTTGGGTTTGGGGTAGTTTGAAAAAACTAATTTATTTAGGTTTAAAACCAAATTCCAATGCCTTTGTTGTAGCTGAGTCGTTGTCTTCCCCTTGTTATTACTATAGTATAGCTGTTCTTGGCTAGGTGTGTTGTAATTCAACCTTTCTTCTTTTTGCATTAAAGTCTCTTGAAGTGGTTTTTGGGTCAATATGTCAATATTAGTATCCTGAGGATGCTCTATCGTCTGAGGGATTGTAGATTTCTTATCCAGCTTTGATCTCTTTTTCTTCTTTGTCTTTTCTTTTATTTGTCGTGAAGAATCCAGTTTATTGTATAACTTTCTGAAATTCATATGTGATTTCCTGGGTATTTTAGGGTTTTTCATATTTTTGCTCTTTTTAGTTTGCTGGTCAGATCTTGCTTTCTTAGGGATCTTGTTCTTGGCATTTAACCTCCTTTTCTTAACCTTGGTTTGAGAGGCTTGAGATCTATATGTCTTATTAGTTTTAGGATAGTTTGTTTGTAGATCTATTTTAGTAGTAAGCTCTGTTAATGTTGTTATTAAAGAGCTTAGTTCAGCAACATATGTTACTATTTGGGATAGGTATTGGGTCACCAGTACAGGCCATTCTGCTGTTGATGAATTATTCTTGAGCTGATGATGAGTTTCATAGCTAGGTATGCTTTTAGCCGATTTATATATCAGCTTTTCCTTGGTCTTTGTATAGGGCATCTATGTAGTCTATAAACTCACAAGCACTAAGATCCAAGTGTTTAGAAGAGTTCCTTATTAATGAGGAAGACATTGTTGGTAGTATTGTTTCTAGATTTCTAAGAGTCAAAGATTCTATTAATGGTTCTCTGTAGGTAGATTCTAAGGAAGGCATTGAGGTTGCAGTAGATAGGTTATCTATCAATTCTTTTGACTGTAGAGAGGGAGAGGTTGTAAACCCAGTAAGTTGCTCAGCACATTTTAACTCTTCATTTAAGTTAGGACAGGATAGATCTTCTTGCCTCCAGGTCAATAACTTTGTGCTACACAGGGACATATCAAAGTCATCTCCATCCACCCCTGATTTAAAGTCAGAGGTTATTGTTGTTACTTTCCTTTCTCCACTTTTAAATTTGTTGCTCTCCCTTTTATAAAACTGCGTAATTTCAGTTTGTTTATAGTTAGGGAGAGTCCCACACCCAGCAGAAGACGCCGGCAGCTCAGTCATGAAACACCCAACACTCTGCATGCATTTCTAGTAAGCACCATTGTTAATCACCTTAATATTCTTAAAGATCTTGTAAAAGTGAATTAAGTAAGTTAAGTTGCTTTTAAAGTTTAGTAAGATAGTTCTCTATATATATCTTTATGTCCGTGCGCTTGCAGCTATAATTCAGCATTCCTCTCCTTCAGGATAATTAGACTTTGAATTTATCTGCCATGATAAGAGAAAGAAAACTTGCCTCAGCAGCAGTAAGGAATGTCAGCAGCTATACCCTTCTGTGTTGTTCTTTAGTTGTATTTTAGCTGTATTAGTTTATGCTACTGTGGAGTCGTAGATAACACGTCTCCTGCTCAGGGCACCATCGTGCAGGCAATTGAATACAATAGCCTTCAGGCTTGTGCTTCCCTAAAGAAATGAAGCATGTAGTAATGACTTCATAAAACATGTCCTGTCATGTCACATTGCTTACTTAATTCAGATTATGATTCTTGGAATGAAAGTACATGAGACAGAGAGAGCACTGCACATCACCCCTGAAACCAGTGGTTCCAGGCCTTCTCTCATACAGCCCCCAAATCCAAATATATACTGTGTATAAACTTGCAGTAACTTACTTGGCGTGAGGGTATTAAGGATGGAGGAAAATTTCAAGTCAGTTTGCATTTAAAGCTGAATCTATCAAATTTGCACTTTCCAAAACAATATTAGAACTGAAAAACAGCCATCCTTCGAGATTGGCCCTTATCCAAATTTTACAATGTAGTTCTCCAACCAATGTTTACAAAAATGCAAATATTAGGGGGAAATGTTGACAAAAATGAGTATATTAATTAGGGCCGGCGCCAGGCATGTTGGGGCCCTTGGGCACCAGCCTGCCCTGGGCCCTGGGCCCTGACACCTGCACTCATGCATGCATGCCCCACCTACCTGCCTATCGAGAGGGTGAGGCAGAGCAGGCGGGCAAAAGGGGGGTGAGCAGGCAGAAGGGGATGGGGTGAGCAGGTGGGGGTGAGTGGGCAAGTGAGTAAGTGAGCGAGCGGGAGGGTGAGTGAGTGAGCAAATGAGTGAGCAAGGGGGTGGGCGAGTGAATGAGGGGGCGGGGCAGGCAAAAGGGGCAGGTGAGCGGGCAGGCAAGTGAGTGAGTGAGTGGGGCAGGTGGGGCAGGGCAGGCAGGGGAGCAGGAGGATGGGGCGGGGGCAAGTGGGAGGATGGGAGGGCAAGAGGGTGAGTGGGCAGGGGATGGGAGGTTGAGTGGCAGGAGAGTGAGCAGGTGGGCAGGCAGCTCTCTCCCTGCAATCCGCAGAAGGGACCCTGCTATGCATTGTGGAAGGGGAGTGATACTCCCCCACCCTAATGAGGGGCCATTCAAGGGCCCTTGTGGACCATGGGGCCCTCAGCCAGGGCCTGACCTGGCCACCCTTTGGCACCGGCCCTGATATTAGTAAAAATAACACACAAAATGCATTATATTAGGGGAAATTGCTTACTAAAATGTGTGCATTAGTCAAAACTGCATGCAAAATGTGTTCATTAGGAGAAATACACATTAAACGATGAAGAATTTTCATGAGGATTTTTTTTTAAAAAAAAATGCAAATTGCTGCAGAACTGAATTTAAGGTTGGAAAAAGGAGAAACCCAGAGAACTGAAATTGACAGATTCTTCCATCCCTAGTACATGGAAGTCACTGAAATTCCTTACCGGTTATTGCTGAATTTGTTGATAATCTGGAAAGCCTCTCAAGAGCAAGCTTTTGTTGTGGCTTCTGAAGCTGTTGCCACATTTCCAATTAATGTAGGCTGAAACATTCAGGGCCAAACTGCATGTGACATCAAGAATGCATATTTGTAATTCTTTTAAAAAGCATCTGTGCAGCAGCCTGAGCAGGATCAGGACCACAGTATGCAGAGAGTTTGTTTGTTTGTTTGTTTTTAAACAAGTTTCTATGCAAAACTCCTTTTCCTGAAGTTGATATTAGCCCCAGGAGGGACTCTCCCCTTAGTGGCAATGAAAACTTCCTTCCAGAGGCAGCTGAGAGGGTGGTTTTTCCTGGGTTTCCAGCTAGGGGTGGGAGAATCTGTCCATTTTGGTTTCTTTCACTTTCTCATTTGTCCAAACAAACTGGGATTGGGATGATTCAGTCCTTCACATTTCCGCATCAGTTTGCAGCTTTAAGAAAAAGTCCATATGAAAATTCATCAGCATGTTAGTGTGTTTCTCTTAATATACATACATTCGTATGCAGTTTCACCTTGAATACACATTTTTCCAAAGCAATTCTCCCTAATATAATGCATTTTTGTATGCTATTTTTACTAATATATATTTTTTTATTCACACTTCAGTCTGTTCATTTTTGTGCATATTCCTTTTCTGGAGAACGGCATTGTTGTGTTTTGGTTCACATATTGTTTCAGAAAGTGCAAATTAAGCAAGTTCAATTTTACATGGGAATGGAATTGAATTTCTCCCACATTTCTAGGACAACTGATGGAAGAAGAATGCACTCTGGTTCCATATCTGTTTGTCTCCCTCCCATGGCTGCTTCTTAAAAAAAAAAAAGCCTTAATGTTTTAAATCTTGGAATTGGTCTAATGTTTTAACCAACTATATGATTAGGCATTTGATTGTCTTCATTCATATATAGTGGTAGGCTGAGAAAAAGAATAAAAGTCAGTAGATGAGTTGGAGTCTATATTGTATATCTTGGATATTAAAGGGAAATCATTATACGTATAAATTGGTAATAATGGCCAAGTGCCTAGAAATGTAGTGTGAACTTGTAAATGAAATGAAATATATTTTTTGTATTTGTTGTATAGTAATTCTTACATTTTATGTATAATGATTAGGAATGCGGTTCACTGCCTAGTTCCGATCCGCTTATGTTCCAATAGTCCATCAATTGATCCCGATCTGCACTTTTTTTGTTCCTGCTTAGCTCTGGCACTTGCCAATTCAATGTGCTGGTTTTTTTTTTTTGGTGATTCAATCCATGGGGGGGTTTGGTTATGGGGAAAAACTGCATAATTGTTCATATAAATACTTATGTAAATGACCACAGTGTTCCACATGGTGTTTTTTCAGTGGTGGAAAAATTGCATAATTTTTAGCATAGAATCATAGACTTGGAAGGGGCCTATAAGGCTATCGAGTCCAACCTACTGCTCAATACAGGAATCCAAGTTAAAGCATACCTGACAGGTGGCTGTCCTGCCTCTTGAATGCATCCAGTGTTGGAGAGCCCACTACCTCTCTAGGTAATTTGTTCCATTGTCGTACTGCTCTAACAGTCAGGAGGTTTTTCCTAATGTTCAGCCAAAATCTGGCTTCCTGTAACATGAGCCCATTACTCTATGTCCTGCACTCTGGGATGATCAAGAAGAGACCTTGGCCCTCCTTTGTGTGGCAACCTTTCAAGTACTTGAAGAGTGCTACCATATCTCCCCTCAGTCTTCTCTTGTCAAGGCTAAACATGTCCATTTCTTTCAGTCTCTCCACATAGGGCTTTGCTTCCCATCCCCTGATCATCTTCATTGCCCTCCTCTGAATCTGGTCATTTCTCTGCATCCTACTTAAAGTGTGGTGTCCAGAACTGGATGCAGTACTCAAGATGAGGCCTAACCAGTGCCAAACAGAGAGGAACCAATACTTCACACAATTTGGAAACTATACTTCTGTTAACGCATAAATGCCTATGTGAATGACCGCAGTGTTCCTCGTGTTTTTTTTCCTATTTACATATCAATGAGGAAGATAATCACCTTTAAGTCTGTCTCTTGCCTCAGGCTAATGGCGTTCCTTTTAAGGGGCGTATTTGCCCTCACCATAATTACAGGGAAGGCTTGTGAACATTCTAGAATAAAGAGTTAGGAGCCACGTGAGATCAATCAACCAATAGATGAAGGTGCGGAGCAGCAGATATAAGGCTGCTCCGTCCTTCCCGCGCTTGCCTTTTTCGCCTTACGGCACGCTTGCACTTAGCTCATTTGTTGGACAGCTTCAGCTTCCCTCGTTGGATTTCTTCGTTCCTGTGTTTCCTTCCTCCCGTTGCAGCGACGCAGCTGGGCTGTTACAGAGTCGGTGCTGGTTTGTGGCAGTTTTCCCGCCTTCCTAGCTGC
This sequence comes from Rhineura floridana, assembly GCF_030035675.1. Taxonomy (NCBI): domain Eukaryota; kingdom Metazoa; phylum Chordata; class Lepidosauria; order Squamata; family Rhineuridae; genus Rhineura; species Rhineura floridana. The sequence goes on from NC_084480.1 coordinate 127,652,712, forward strand.
GTGTTCCCCTTCACTTGCTCCCTCATAGATGCCACCCCAGTGTGTTAGGGAGTGTGTGTGTGTGGTTTCTTTCTCCTCATTCCCGCGTCAGCTCTGCTGCGGGTGAATAAATTCCCTGTGTAATAGCAGGCTTGGCTTTTGTTGCTGTCGTTGTTGTCTGCTTTTCTTTGTCTGCTTTGCTCCCTGCCTGCTCCGGCGTTATTTAGAGCCTGGGGTGTCGTTTCCTTCCCCTTTTATCCCCGCCCGTCAGCTGGTCAGCGGGTAGATAGCGGGCAGTTTCAAAAAAAACTGCGGGCAAGCGTTTCTTTTTTGTTTTGTTTTTAAAATCTTGCTGCTTGCTCTGCGGCAGTTTGTGAGTTATAGTGATTCCCCCACCCCAATTTTTTTTTTTAAGGGGCCTTTTGAGCGGCATGTTTTGTGCTGGTCTGTTGGAGAGGGCCTTTTGATAGTGCGTTCCAGCACAATTCCTCCCCCCCCATTTGTTTTAAGGGCCTTTCCTTGCACCCTACTGGGGCCTTGCTGGACTGGGATTTGTCGAGGCGTTTTGCACGTGCACCCCCCACTTGTTGGTATCCTCTGTCAAGCCCCCCCCTTCCATTCAGCCTGCGCTGTAATTCTCCCACCCCTTATTGGGTGTTGTGGGAAGTTGGGTCATTTACCACCTCCCCTTGCACCCCCTCTTGTTCCTTTTGCTGCTTTCATGGGGGAGGTGTGAGTTGCTTCAAAGGGTGGTGGGGTGTCTGTTTTGTCTTATTAATTTATTATATATCATACAATTTTATGATTATTAAATCAATTGATAATAGCATAATTTAATTTTAGGATAATTATAGATATATATTTTTATTATTAAATAAATAAATAGATAAATACATGAATTCATTTTAATATATTTATAGATATATATGTACATTTAACACACACACCCGTTCCTTTTGTTTATTGCTTTTCCCCATATCAATTTATTTTATATTTAGTTCTGTTTGTACTCCTACATTCATGTTTTGGTTTTTAAAATGCTGTTCTTGATCATTTAGCTTCATAATTTTGTTGCGTGTATTGTGCATGGAGAAAAAGTATAGATGCTTATGTAATATCATCTAAAGGGCAATAGATAATTTATTTTAAGGTGAGTTCATTGGAACCCCACATCTCTGACTTCTTATGTGGCTTCAAAATATGTATAAGTGTGATTCAGAGAAAGGTAATTTATGCTATGCAAGCATAGAGGAAATGCTCTACAGCCAGGTGAACTCATTGTTGTGGCTTTCTGAGAGCCAATACGTTAAGGTTAATGGAAAAATAAATAAATAAATAAGTAAATAATTATATATATATATATAAGTTTGCTAAATCAGTATTTGTTTGCTTTTTGAGTGATTAAGTCTTAACTGTAATTTTCTTTATGGATCTCTAGTAGTTAATAAGCTTATAACAATAGTTTTTCTATAGCGGGAGTGTAGCAGGAATGTTTTAATATGTTGGTTGCTTAAGGCATTATATTGCCTGTAGTTTTAAATGCTTTGTTTTATCCCTGAAATAGCTAAATGAAATATAAAATATGCCGATTTTAGGAATGATAGCTTATTGGTTCTTGCTTAAACTGCTCCTATAGCATTTGGTATATTTATATCATGAAGCTTTTCCAAGGCATTTTTAATTCAATTTAACTTCATTCCTAAAATATGAATAGTATACTGCTTGTTTCACAAGATACAGGTACCCTCTTCAATCACATCTATTTCATGGCAATCTCGTGCATACTAGGCGCTGCTACCTGTTCGATTCACATTCATTCATACGTCGGGATGGCAGCTCTTGTTTACATCATATGAAGAAGAACCTTCTGTGGGAAACCTGCATAGGTTGTGTGGGCTTTTGCGTTATGGCCAGGCTGTCGTCTAGATCCTGATCACTTCTACTGGGTTGTGCAAGTGCTGCTGGCCAGATGTGACTTCAACGGCCATTCTTTCTTCAAGAACAAAGGACTTGCTCCTGTAGCTTGAACTGTAGGTAAGCTTTGATGCAGTCGGTGGTTGGTATTTTGGTGTCAATTCAGGATCTTGGGTGTGCCGAATAATGGCTGGCTGCTTTTAAGGTGCCTGGGGTTCACAATAGAATTTATTTTCTGGACTATTTTCCGACAGTGCTTGCGGTATATATGTGGCCTTCTGCCCTTCTGATCCGCATGATACGTTCAGTGCAGCACTTGGCTATGGTTATGTGGTAAATCACCAGAACCTCAACGTGATTTGAGCTATGCGCTTTGTGCATGCGTTTATTCCGCAAAGTACAGTTGTATTCCACCCGAATGCCGCCTGATCCTATGAGGCCATCCCCCCCCATGTATGAATGATGTACACCTTGTTGCAGCCCATGCTCTGCTAGGGAGGGCAGGACATTACCGTTGGGAATATATCCTGCCTCCTTTTTGCCTCTTTCTTTAATTTTCAGGCCAAATGCATTCAAGAACCCATTTTATGAAAACCAAAGGAGGCTAGTCGCATTCCACCCTGAGACCGCCTGGTCCTATGTGGCCCCTGTTATACTGTTGATGTTCCTGCCTTCGATGATTCTTAGTGCCCCCCCCCTTCCAGGCCAGTTATCCTGGGCAGTGGCCTTACCAATAATTTTAGGGCGCCTTTTGCCCTGGTAAAATTAGTTTTCCGGGCAAGTCATTGTAATATTTGAGCCCTGTGCTTATATTGCTGTGCTGTTGTCAGCGCATATACTTAAGTCGGACCAGTGGGCTTGTGATTGAGTGGTGAAGCTGAGGGGCTGCCCATCGCCCTCTCTGTGTCTGGTTCGCTGAGGGACCTTTCTTTCTTTCAGGCCAGTGGGCCAGTACTATCTTTTCATGTATCAATGGCTACGCATTGATTCAGTTTTGATTATTGCTATGTTGTTCGCAAGGCCATTATGTTTAAGGATTACATTTCTTTCATACAGGAGCAGCTGCAACAGTTGCCATCGTGGGCACGTGTTCTGGAAGTATTCTGCTATTTATGCTGTATTCAAAAGGCAAAAACTTATTTCTGTCATAACTATCACTTGACACTTCTCGGCGCTGGCCTTTAATCCAAGGCAAGAGGAATGCAGGATCATTATGTGGATTTAGGGTCAGTAAGGTCCTTGTGGGTTGGTTGCGTTCCGCTCCTAGGGCCTCTGACCGGAGGAGGCTAATCACGCCCAATGTCCTCCTTCAGATCCTGCCTTTATTTAGGTTAATGTGCTCATCTTGTATGAGTCGCACCTGTTCGCCGCAGTAACTCTGACGATGTTCTATGGTGCTTTTCGCCCTAGTGAATTATTGGTTTCCTCAAAGCGCAATGTGTCCTATCGTGCCTTATGCTTTGGCGATTGCACATTAGGTGCAGATTTAGTGAGGTTCTCCTTAAAAGTCTATAAGACTGATCAAAAGGGCCATGGCAGTTTTGCTTCTTTATAGTTGCCAGGTACCTGACTTATGCCCATTTTCCGCTATGCAACAATGTTTGTGTTTCAGGCCAGCTGGCCAGCGTTATCTCTTTATACATGCAGATGGTTCTGCCCTGACTCAGTTTCAATTTTGGGCCGTTGTTCGGCGGGCCTTGTTGGCCAGTGGTTGCGATGTTGGAGTCTATGGGCTGCATTCCTTTCGACTTGTCGCATGGGCACGGAGCTGCCGTTGGAGTGGCCTATTCCTGTGGAGCATCTATTACAGTTCATGATACATTTAAAAGGGCACAATAATTCTGTTTCTACTATCGCCGGCCACCTCTCGGCGCTAGCCTTTAACTCCAAGGCAAGAGGGCTGCCGGATCATTCTGTAGATTTTAGGGTCAGAAAGGTCCTTGAGGGTTGGTCGTGTTCCGCTCCCAGGTCCGCTGGCCGGAGGAGGCCAATCATGCCCGATGTCCTCCTCCAGATCCTGGCACTATTTAATTCTTTATGCTCATCTCAGTATGAGTCGCACCTGTTCGCCGCAGTAACTCTGACGATGTTTTATGGTGCTTTTCGCCCTAGTGAAATACTGGCCCCTTCTAAGCGTGATGTGACAAATCGAGCCTTATGCTTTGGCGATTGCACATTAGGTGCGGATATAGTGAGGTTCTCCCTGCGTGTCTCTAAGACCGATCAAAAGGGCCGTGGCAGTATCGTGGTTTACAACGATGCCAGGTCCCAGTATTGTGCCCTGTGTCTGCAATGCGGCAATTCTTATCCATTCGGCCAGCGGGCCAGCATTATTTGTTTCTACATGCAGATGAAACTGCCCTGACTCAGTTTCAATTTTGGGCCGTTGTTCGGCGGCCCTTGTTGGCCAGTGGTTGCGCTGTTGGAGTCTATGGGCTGCATTCATTCCGGATTGGTGCGGCTATGGCCGTGGCCCTCGTGGGCACGAGTATAAGCGATATACAGGCAATTGGCAGGTGGCGTTCCGATGCATTCAAGTCTTATGTCAGGTTTTAACAGAGGAATTTGTTTTTGTTTCCCATAGGTTTGACAAACATCCCAATTCCTGTTGTTGCCTGCCATGTGCCAAATCATGTCCTCTGCTAATAGGCCACACATCGTGTTGATTCATTTGGGAGAAAATGATTTGGTGCAGCGTCCTGCGTTGGATTTGCTGCTGAAAGTTATGCGTGATCTCACGTGGCTTATCCGCGTATATCCCAATCTTATAATTGTATGGTCCGAAATGCTTGTTAGAAGAATCTGGAGGGGTGCAGTGCACCCCAATAAGATAGATAGATCTAGGAAATGGGTTAATAGGAAGGTAAGGGAGCTAGTTTTGTCCTTGGGTGGGGCAATTATTCCTCATGAAAGGATTAGGTTCCATGCCCCACATCTGTTTCGTGATGACGGTGTTCATCTTTCTGAGCAAGGGTGTGACATTTTTTTTGGAGGATCTTATGGGGGGATTAAGGGGTTTGTTACCTTCATTGGATGGAGGGGACCAAGCTTAAGCTGATCCCCTCGTGTGGCATAGAATTCGGGCAGGTGAGGTATATGGGGGTTAAAATTAGGCGGTTAAGGCATCCTGAAAAAGGGGCACTCCACAGGGAACCATCAGGGCTTGGTGTCTGGTGGCGATCTGGGTTGTGTCCTCGTGGGACCTGCTTGCGCATCAGGGTGAACGCCTGTACGGCGGGGCCATGGTGTGGAGGTGGGAACCACACAGCTGGCTCCAAGAGCAAGGAGGGAGGAATTCACACACGTCCTTGACTCTTGGGTTATGTAATGACGTGAATAGATGCCTTTAGAAGGTGAGGGTGTAATCCCTCGTTGTTAGGTTTAGCCTCACCTGCCCGAAGAGTTGGATATTTGAATAATTGGCTGTATTGCATTTGATATACGATGTTATATTTTAATAAATATAACATTATACCCGTCTGGTGTCACGAGTCTTCCTTGTGTGGGGGCAATGGCGTTCCTTTTAAGGGGCGTATTTGCCCTCACCATAATTACAGGGAAGGCTTGTGAACATTCTAGAATAAAGAGTTAGGAGCCACGTGAGATCAATCAACCAATAGATGAAGGCGCGGAGCAGCAGATATAAGGCTGCTCCGTCCTTCCCGCGCTTGCCTTTTTCGCCTTGCGGCACCCACCCTCCCTCCCTTGTCAGTATGGGCTTTGCTGGTCGCCTGAATGGGGTCGAGTAGGAATTTTTGGGGGGGGATCCTGATTTCAGAATCCCTTTTGTTTTGCCTACTCCATACTGCTTGGGTTTAATTCAATTGGCTTTTCGGTTGGGTTGGGATGCGTCTGCTTTGGCTGGCATAGAATTTGGGCAGGTGAGGTATATGGGGGTTAAAATTAGGCGGTTAAGGCATCCTGAAAAAGGGGCACTCCACAGGGAACCATCAGGGCTTGGTGTCTGGTGGCGATCTGGGTTGTGTCCTTGTGGGACCTGCTTGCGCATCAGGGTGAACGCCTGTACGGCGGGGCCATGGTGTGGAGGTGGGAACCACACAGCTGGCTCCAAGAGCAAGGAGGGAGGAATTCACACACGTCCTTGACTCTTGGGTTATGTAATGATGTGAATAGATGCCTTTAGAAGGTGAGGGTGTAATCCCTCGTTATTAGTTTTAGCCTCACCTGCCCGAAGAGTTGGATATTTGAATAATTGGCTGTATTGCATTTGATTTACGATGTTATATTTTAATAAATATAACATTATACCAGTCTGGTGTCACGAGTCTTCCTTGTGTGGGGGCAACTGATGTTCTGCTTAATGATTCCCCTCCCTTTCACTATTCACTATCCTTGAATTAGTTTGTCAACAGCACTGCAGCAACAACAACACTAGTACCACCTTGTATTTTTGTTCACACACACACATTGGCAGTACAGTTTCAAAAGCCTGGGGTGGGGAAAGTGATCCTGTCCAAGTGTGGTTGGTATACTGTTTACAGTCACAGTGTAATTGTGGGAGAATGAAAAAAGCAGGGCAGAGGCAGGGTGGGGCAGTTAGTGTGGGTCATCATCATAATGTCTGCCATGCAAGAGGATGGAGATTCAGAATGCTCTGAGCTGTTTTGTTTTAAAAACACAAAATTGCAGGATGATTTGACAATTAACATTAATAACATGTACAGCCTAGAGCAGGCCAGGCAGCCAATATGTTTTGCATTGTATGGCGATAATCGCACATATTTTTTTCATAATATATAATGGATAAATGGTGATCATTATCACAACTCAGTTGTGAATGCAGCAGCCTTGACTACAAAGATAATTATGTAAAATGGGGGGAGGAATTTGAAAAAAAAAATCTTGCTCATTGCAGTCATGGCTGCACAATGTGTGCCAATTATAGCCGTGGTCCGCCCCAAGAAATCGGTGCCTGTTCGAAAAGATAGAGGACTGTCAAATTCAGTCAGAATCCAGTACTAAATCCGATTTAGTAGATATTATCCCCCATCCCTAATAGTGCTATAATGAACAAAACAGAGAGGGGGGAGGAGATAATTTAGAACATAACAAGTTTAATATTCACATGCATTTAATTCCACATGTTTGGCTCCAGGGTGACTGAAAAATACCTCCATACAGTCAGGAGCCCTGTTCAGGCTGTAAGACTGGAGACATTATCAAAGCATAAGAACATAAGAACATAAGAACATAAGAAGAGCCTGCTGGATCAGGCCAGTGGCCCATCTAGTCCAGCATCCTGTTCTCACAGTGGCCAACCAGGTGCCTGGGGGAAGCCCGCAAGCAGGACCCGAGTGCAAGAACACTCTCCCCTCCTGAGGCTTCCGGCAACTGGTTTTCAGAAGCATGCTGCCTCTGACTAGGGTGGCACAGCACAGCCATCACGGCTAGTAGCCATTGATAGCCCTGTCCACCATGAATTTGTCTAATCTTCTTTTAAAGCCGTCCAAGCTGGTGGCCATTACTGCATCTTGTGGGAGCAAATTCCATAGTTTAACTATGCGCTGAGTAAAGAAGTACTTCCTTTTGTCTGTCCAGAATCTTCCAACATTCAGCTTCTTTGAATGTCCACGAGTTCTAGTATTATGAGAGAGGGAGAAGAACTTTTCTCTATCCACTTTCTCAATGCCATGCATAATTTTATACACTTCTATCATGTCTCCTCTGACCCGCCTTTTCTCTAAACTAAAAAGCCCCAAATGCTGCAACCTTTCCTCGTAAGGGAGTCGCTCCATCCCCTTGATCATTCTGGTTGCCCTCTTCTGAACCTTTTCCAACTCTATAATATCTCCTTTTTGAGATGAGGCAACCAGAACTGTACACAGTATTCCAAATGCGGCCGCACCATAGATTTATACAACGGCATTATGATATCAGCTGTTTTATTTTCAATACCTTTCCTAATTATCGCTAGCATGGAATTTGCCTTTTTCACAGCTGCCGCACACTGGGTCGACATTTTCATTGTGCTCTCCACTACGACCCCGAGGTCTCTCTCCTGGTCGGTCACCGCCAGTTCAGACCCCATGAGCGTATATGTGAAATTAAGATTTTTTGCTCCAATATGCATAATTTTACACTTGTTTATATTGAATTGCATTTGCCATTTTTCTGCCCATTCACTCAGTTTGGAGAGGTCTTTTTGGAGCTCTTCGCAATCCCTTTTTGTTTTAACAACCCTGAACAATTTAGTGTCGTCAGCAAACTTGGCCACTTCACTGCTCACTCCTAATTCTAGGTCATTAATAAACAAGTTGAAAAGTACAGGTCCCAATACCGATCCTTGAGGGACTCCACTTTCTACAGCCCTCCATTGGGAGAACTGTCCGTTTATTCCTACTCTCTGCTTTCTGCTTCTTAACCAATTCCTTATCCACAAGAGGACCTCTCCTCTTATTCCATGACTGCTAAGCTTCCTCAGAAGCCTTTGGTGAAGTACCTTGTCAAACACTTTTTGAAAGTCTAAGTACATTAGGATTAAGTCCAGGGTTGCCGTCCCTCTGGTCGGTTCCATGACCAACTGGTCTAGGGAATAGTCATTTAGAATATCTAGAAACTTTGCTTCTTTGTCATGACTGGAACACATATGCGGCCAGTCTATGTCCGGGTAGTTGAAGTCACCCATTACTACCACATTTCCTAGTTTGGATGCTTCCTCAATTTCATATCTCATCTCAAAGTCTCCCTGAGCATTTTGATCAGGGGGACGATAGATTGTTCCCAGTATTAAGTCCCTCCTGGGGCATGGTATCACCACCCACAACGATTCTGTGGAGGAGTCTGCCTCTTTTGGGGTTTCGAGCTTGCTGGATTCAATGCCTTCTTTCACATATAGAGCGACACCGCCACCAATATGTCCTTCCCTGTCCTTCCGATATAGTTTATATCCAGGGATAACCGTATCCCACTGGTTTTCTCCATTCCACCAGGTCTCCGTTATGCTCACTATATCAATGCTCTCCTCTAAGACCAAGCACTCCAGTTCTCCCATCTTGGTTCACAGGCTCCTAGCATTAGCATACAGGCACTTGTAAGCAGTGTCTCTCTTCAAGTGTCTTTGGCACTTGTGGTTTGGCCTGTGGTAATTTTGCTCTTCTGAATTTATATCCTGTGCCCCTGGTCTCACAATGCCTACTTCTAGGCCTACCCCTTTTAAAATTTCATCATTTCTTTGGTTTTTATACCAGGGGGGAGGTTTATGCCAAATTGGACCTTTCTCAGCTCCTGTCGGGTTTCCCCCCTCAGTCAGTTTAAAAGCTGCTCTGCTACCTTTTTAATTTTAAGTGCCAGCAGTCTGGTTCCATTCTGGTTCAAGTGGAGCCCGTCCCTTTTGTACAGGCCCAACTTGTCCCAAAATGTTCCCCAGTGCCTAACAAATCTAAACCCTTCCACCCGACACCATCGTCTCATCCACGCATTGAGACTGCAAAGCTGGGCCTGTCTGGCTGGTCCTGCGCGTGGAACCGGTAGCATTTCAGAGAAAGCCACCTTGGAGGTCCTGGCTTTCAGCATCCTATCTAGCAACCTAAATTTTGCTTTCAGGACCTCACGGCTGCATTTCCCCATGTCGTTGGTGCCAACGTGCACCACGACCACTGACTCCTCCCCAGCACTGTCTACCAAACTATCTAAATGACAGGCGATATCCGCAACCTTCGCACCAGGCAGGCAAAACACCTTGCGGTCTACACGCCCATCACACACCCCACTGTCTATGTTCCTAATGATCGAATCACCCACTACAAGGATCCCTCCACCCCCTGGAGATATATCCTTGGCACGAGAGGATAGCTGCTCATCCCCCAAGGAATGGGTTCCTTCTAAGGGATTGTTTCCCTCTTCCTCAGCTGGATGCTCTCCTTCCCCGAGACCATCGTTCTCCATGATAGCAGGAGAGTTATCATCGCAGGAGTGGGACACAGCTATAACGTCCCTGAAGGCCTCCTCCACACACCTCTCTGCCTCTCTCAGCTTTTCCAGGTCTGCCACCTTGGCCTCAAGGAAATGAAGTCGTTCCCGGAGAGCCAGGAGCTCATTGCACCGAGAGCACACCCACGACTGCTGTCCAACAGGCAGATAGTCGTACATGCTGCAGGCTGTGCAAAACACTGGAAAGCCCCCACACGCCTGCTGGCTTCTTACCTGCATAGTTTTGTTTAAGGTTTATTACATCAATAGGTTGGAGACTGTGGTTTAGTTGAGGTCAGGGAACAGAAGGGCAGAGTGGGGGGGGCTGGCCTCCTCACCCTGCTGCCGAACTCACTCTGCTGCTTAACTCACCTTGACGCTTTGTCAGCTGGGGCCTTGACGCTTCGTCAGCTGGGGCTCCCTCTAGCTTGTGGACTATTACTCTGTCACTGAACAGGTAGATTGGAAGAGGAAACACTTGTCTGTATCCAGTTTCTCCACACCATCCATAATTTTATACATCTCTAACATGTCTCTCCTTAAGCACCTTTTTGCTAAACTAAAGCTCCAAATATTGTAACCTTTCCTCATATGGGTTGTTCCAACTCTTTGACCTTTTTGGCTACTCTTTTCTGAACATCTTCCAGCTCTATAATATCCTTTTTGAGGTGAGGTGGCCAGAACTGTTCGCAAGTGTGGTTTCACTTTGTATAACAACATGATGATCTTGGCAATTTCCCCATAACTGCTAAGGTTACTAAGGAATATTCAGAGTGGAACTTTAATAAAAGCTTTCTGAAAGTCTAAGCAAACGACACCTGAATCACCTCTACCTATATGTTTGTTGACACTCTCAAAGAGCAAGTTTTGTGAGACAGGACTTACTCTTGCAGAAGACACATTGGTTCTGCTTCAGCAAGACTGGACATTGCCACCCAATTTCCACTAAAGTGACATTCAAAGAAAAAAAGTTGCCATCTTTGGTAAAATACTAATAATTGTTTAACAATGGGATTCTTGGAATAGCTCAGAGAGGGTTTCCAAATATGTAGGTTGCCACCAAATTGAATGAAAGTGAGATTCAAGTTTGGAGAATCCAGCCTAGGCAGACACACATCAAAGGAATACTGAAGAAAGTTAAAAAGGTTTCCGTGTGACTAGCAACATTTTCCAAGTAGCTTCACAGGTTGTTTTCCCTCCTAGAAGGGAAATAGAAGTCTTTTTTCCAGTAGGTATAAGCAAAATTAGCTCTTGGGACCATATTGGGGTATTACAAACACATAATTAAAAACTGGTAATAAATTTGGAAACATTATGTATTATGTATGAAATGTGACCTAATGCTCAAGAATTTCTAGGACAGCCTGGTTACTCACTAACTTAAGAGTTTATAGGAAGGGAGACTTCTCTTCCATATTTTATTTTGCCCAACCAGGGTTCAACTTTAATTAAGGTGGTTGTTATGCACACCTCCATAATTATGGCATTACTAATTGGCCCAAACATTAGCTAATGTAAATCAATGAAGCTCCATTTACCTTTGTAAAGTTACTCTAATTTACATTTGCCAAGGTAGAGCCTTTAATTTTTTATTTCGTATAGCGTTTCTCCCCTTTTTAATTATTTTTAATCAACTATAGAGCATCCTTGCCGTTTCTCTTATTATGTTTGTGGGCAGCTTTATGCATTGTGGTATGCAAGGGGTTAACTTTCAACTGTGTAATCCCTGGTGAGGAGAGGAATGTCATGTTCCAGAGTTTAACCAATATATAAGAATGGAAACATAATTATGAAACAGATTTCTACGATCATCTCAGGAATTAGAAACATGCTAAATGGATCATTAAATTAGACGCAGAGAGATAGAGGTATAAATATTAAAGCAATCATTTATTATGCAGCATTGTCAAGTGAGTATCTTCTTAGAACAGTTTCCTATCAATAATGCAAGCGGAACACTGTAGCCTTTATGAGTATTATATTACCTGCTTGAGGACAGCTGTCTTTCTTTGATTGTCGCGATTATTTTGTTGTCCATAGGCAGTTGCACCCCAATCAATACAAAATGTATTTTGAAATGAAAAAGGTTTTGTTTTGCTTTGTTTTTACAATTTTACAAATAATACAAGAAAAGTCACACTAGAGCATCAAGTCAGAGTGAGAGAGGGAGGGAGGAAATTGAAACTAGAAACTGATGTGAGACTGGAGGGTCTTATTTTTGGTCAGTTTGGGTTACTGATGTTGTAGTGTAGATAATTACCTACTGATACTTGTCAGAACCTGAAGAAACACAGAATCTGAAGATAGCTATCTATGCAGACTTCAAGAGAAAGGTGCAACGTTGTTCTGTGGGAGACCTAGACCAAAGGAAAACACAGACCTGACCACAAAGAAGATGGAGAGATAGCCACTCAGCGTCTGGACTTTAACTTTCAGAAATGAGTATCAGTACTTGTGGCACCAGAAAATATAGTTGCTCTCAGCCTTGCTTCTCCTTGAATTCTCATGTTGAATAGTCGCCAAATATTCCCAGAATATTGGCACTTGTTTTTTTTAAAAAAATCATGAATATTTGTCCTCAGTATTGGACACTAAGTGACTTGATGTTTCTGCTTCATAGCTGACATAATTATAATAACTGCAGAGGAGGCACCACTTCTTCAGCCCTGCCAGACTCAAGCTGTTGAGAGCAGAAGGTGTATTAGGTTAGTTCCACCCTCCCTTTTGTCACTGACTGTTCCTTTTTAAAATTGGTTTCAGTGTGAGAGAAAATACATGTTAGCTCCAGGACATTTTTTTTTGCCCTTTCTGGGTGTGTGTCAGAGGGTTGGGGTGAAGAGACTATGGATATAGTGGCTCCATGGCCTCTCCTGATCTGACCCCTATACTCTGTTTCTCATCTGCCACCACTGGAGCAGTGAGCTTGCTGCTGCAGTATCAAGAGAATCCTTGAGGGCAGACATTCTTCTCTGCATGCAGAGAAGAAGGTCCTCAGGCAGAGAAGAAAGTCCACACATCCTCCTCTGTTTCTTCCTTGGAAGCTTAGGATTGCTCCCTAAAACCTTTACAACACTTTATAAAAAGTGGTGTGACTTAGTCTTTGGCATTTTACACTTATTGATAGTTTAATTTGGCCATGCAATACTATTTACTTTTTAACAGCTATGAAATCATATTTAGCAATTGGCTATCTCTGATGGTTTTAATAAATAATATTAATATTTAACAGCATTTAGCACTTGATGTGATTTTGATAGCTGACATGCAATAGTATTTTTATCCTTTGCCCCCCCGCCCGCAGACAACAGTATGCAGAAAATAGTCTGCCCTCTAGGCTTACATTACCCCCCTCTCTCTGAGGCAATGTGGCATAAGGAGAAGAAAATGCAGATACAGTATCACATTCCTCATAATTCCATTTTTATATTGACAATATGTAGGGCTAAGCAGAACTCAACATCTCTCAACTTGGGATAGCAGGGGGAAAATTCAGTTTAGTTTTCAACTGAATGCAAACCTCCCTCATTCACACAATATGCAAACCGAAAAAAAGCACCCTTCAAAATTCAAATTGTTTGATGCAGTTCTCCAACAAAAAAAAGTACTTTAATGGTAAATGTGCATTAAAATGCATTTAGTAAAAACAAACAAATAAAAATGCACTGTATTAGGGGAAATTGCTTGCAAAAATGTGTATATTGGGCAAGTGTTTCTCACAAAGCCAGAAATTCCAGACGCAGTTGGTTCTGTGAGTTTTTCTCTTTTTATTAAAGTTATAGCAACTTCAAAAGACTTCCAACTCATCCAACTGTCTATGCTTTCTAAAAAATAATAACCCTGACTAACTCTAACTATGCACATCTCCAAGCTACAGACGTTGATGGAGCAAAGTAACCCCCCTTGTGTGCCTCCTTAAGAGGGCTTGACTTTCGCGTGAAGTCTTTGGCCCTTCCTTAACCCTGACCATTCCTCTTTGTGCCTCTGAATTCTTCGAGAGTGAGGTCGGGGGGTGGATCTCAGGTTCCTTCTCTGAGTGGGGAGGGCTAATGGGTCGGGGAAGCATGGGAACCTGATGGCTGCCTGGCTGGGTATCTTCAACCCAAGGCGGTTCCTCCGGTGCGGTCTTTGACAGTTTATTTATTTATTTATTGTTTTATTTATACCCTGCCCTTCCCTCCAGCAGGAGCCCAGGGCAGCAAACAGAAACATTAAAAACACTTAAAAACATCATAAAAAGACCTTAAAATACATTAAAACAAAACAATGTTAAAAACATTTAAAAAAACTTTAAAAACATCTTTTTAAAAAAGGGTTAAAGATATTAAAAGACATATTAAAAGCAATTCTAACACAGACACAGACTGGGATAGGTCTCAACTTAAAAGGCTTGTTGGAAGAGGAAAGTCTTCATAAGGTGCTGAAAAGATAGCAGAGATGGCGCCTGCCTAATATTTAAGGGGAGGGAATTCCACAGGGTAGGTGCCGCCACACTAAAGGTCCATTTCCTATATTGTACAGAACGAACCTCCTGATAAGATGGTATCTGCAGGAGGCCCTCACCCGCAGAGCGCAGTGATCGGCTGGGTATATAAGGGGTAAGACGGTCTTTCAGGTATCCTGGTTCCAAGCTGTAAAGGCTTTGTACACCAAAACTAGAACCTTGAACTTGGCCCGGTAGCAAATGGGCAGCCTGTGCAGTTTTTTCAGCAGTGAGGTGACATGTTGGCGATACCCTGCCCCAGTGAGCAGTCTCACTGCTGCATTTTGCACCAGCTGCAGCTTCCGGACCAACCTCAAAGGCAGCCCCACATAGAGCACATTACAGTAATCCAGCCTAGAGGTTACCAGTGCGTGAACAGACTGTTCACTCTGCAAGCCCTCGGGGGGGCAGGGGACTGAGCATGCAGTTTGTTCTCTTCCCTCAAGTCTTCACCCCAGTCCTCCAAGTCCAAGTCCCCCTCCACTAAGACCCCCCTTATCCTGGGTCACAACAGCAAGATTTCATACAAAATTGTCTGTATTAAGAGAATGGTGTACTAAAATCCTGAATTTTTTTAAAAAAAATCATATACTGATGCAAATATATGGAGAACTGAACTTAAAACTGGGAAACAGAACCTGAGAATGGAAATCAACAAACTAATTCATATATACTCTTCACTGAATAACATTCCTATTTTTTTTAAAAAAGCCCAGTCATATTTATAGTTCCTAAGTATTCATAATTTAATACTCACTCATACTGAAAATCTCTTAATTTTATTCATTTCAGATGCCTGCCTTAGCAATTGTATTGTGACATCAAAAAACCATGGAGCTAAATAGCATCATCATCTGACTTGAATTAATATTTCTGCATACTTCGTTAGTTATTTTCTTCTGTAATTGTAATTTATAACTTTTAAAAAGTAATCTTCCAAGCTCTGAGAACACACAGCTGAATCAGAAACACATAAATCCCAGGCATATGCCTCTTGTATGCATGTTAGGGCTGTCTTGTTTGTTTATTCAGTTTATTTAGTCACAGACCCATTCAAATAAAATAGTCTATAAAACGTCAGAATAGTTAAGATACAGAAATATAAAAGTACAACATAAAAGAAATAGCAGTTAAAAGAGAAGAATCCTCTTACAACTCCTTTGGGCAGAGAAGAGGAACTTAGCCACTGACTTAAAATCAGCTAGGAAATATTTCAAAAACCAGACCAATGGCCTGCCAGGAAAGTTCCTCATAATTGGGCCGAGTAGTCTATCATGATCCTCTCTATAAAAATTACATACAATAAAGATGTGAGTCAATGTTTCAACTTTGTCACCACAAGGACACAGCCAGTCCGCATAAGGGGTACCTTGGTATTGCCCTTCCAAGAGAGAGGAAGGCAGACAATTAAACCTGGCTCTGGAGAATACATGCCGATACTTAGGAATAGACAGATTCTCCAAATAGTTAGCATGTTTGGGGAACAGGAAATTCGGACCAAGATGGGTAGGGGAGCACATTTTGCAAGCATTTGATACAGAACGTTGAAAGTCGATATCCCTAATTCGTTGGTCTAAAATGAATTTAGCAGTCCTGAAATTTTGTGTAAGGATAAAATCAAAAGAAAAACCTAATGAATGCAGTTTAACAATAAAAAATTTAGACCAAGAACTGGTGTAAATGTCTTTCAAAAGAAGGTTTAAATAGCCTAAAGAAGGATCGCTGAAGACAACCTTAAGCCAGTATCTAAAAGCAAAGGACCATGCAGCACATTCAATAGAAACAAGGCTGGCCTCGAGACGTAAGCCCATTATTTTCTTGTGTATTTTGCAGCTCATATAATTCAGTGTGTTCTTCCCGATATTAAGAACCCAAGACATGTAGGTTTTTAAAAGTCAGCATAAGCACGTAGAATTGGGCACAGAAGCATATTGTCAACCAGTGCAGACTTTTTAGAATTTCACTTTAGCTGATAATTTGTGCCAGTCCCAGTGGAAAGCAGGTCCTTCCTCAATCCGTGGTCCATGCCCCTATATTTGTGAATGAAGACTAGTTCTGGGGTCACGTGTGCTTCTGGTTCTTGGAGTGATTCCATGGAGCCATATACATTAAAGTGTTTCACCAAAATGGTCACACATGCCACATGATCTAAAAACAATTCGTGAGCTCAGCCAGGACAAAACATAGAAAATTAAACTGTTTTAAGCATGGTGACTGGTTGTGGTTAATTTCTTAGGGGTTGAGCAGCAGCAGCAGTAGTAAGGCTATTAATATCAGTGCTACTCAGAGCTTGGAAAAGTTATTTGTTTGAACTACAACTCCCATCAGCCCAATCCAGTGGCCATGCTGGCTGGGGCTGATGGGAGTTGTAGTTCAAAAAGGTAACTTTTCCAAGCTCTGGGCTACTGCAGTGTTTAATATTGTTCTGAACACAGATACACACAGGAGCGGCTTGCTGGGTGGGGTGGAGCCTTTATGCTAGCTTCCAGCCAGGTGGGTCACTGTTGCATCTCAGGAGTGAGAGGGAGACAGGCAAGGAATGTGGAGGTTGACACAGCATAAATGCACCGGCACAGCCAGCTTGATGGTCTGTTTGCACTGTGCTTATCTCCCCTCCTCCTCCCTCATAAGCAATCCACCCGCTAGGAAGCAAGTGCAGCAGCTCTGCCCCACCTGGAGAGTCACTTCTGAATATACAGCTAATTCTTCTTCCGTTATAAAGACTACTTTTTTGTTGTCCAATTATACTGTTTCATCTTCTTTTTACCAGCTTGTTTATTGTCTGTCTATTGTTCACTCATTGCAAGTTTTTTTTAAAAAATGTTGCAAGCTGGTTTGGATGGGCTTGCCCAGAAAAACAGCTTTAAAATATGCACTTAATTAATTAATTAATTAGTGACTTCCTTTCTTTCACCTTGGTATAACTATAGCTGGCAAAATAGCCCCCAAAGCAGAACCTCAAATAATTCCAAGCCAGCAATGCTTAATGTTCAATTGGACCATGGATTTACAATGCAAATATGTATAATCACTTACTTGCCCTCCTCCCCCTTTAACAGTGAGGTTTTTCACTCAAAGCCTCTCCATATTATGAACTAACGTCCAACACAGATGGATTTCATTGCTCCATCTGTGTCCATCTCACTTTTAATTTCCAGTACACAATTACTAACAGGATCCCAATACAGAAGAGAATATAACCTTTGCCGAAATCTGTTCAACTGCCTACTCACATGTTCAATGAAAATTGTCATTATCTGCAGAGTCTGACTTTCTTCCAAGGTTATTTTTGGAGATGGAATTAGAGAAGTGTCCAGACATATAAACTGCTTTGATATTTCACACTCATATGAATTAATGAAGCTTCAACAAGGGGAGATTTAATATACTCGAAGTTGGAATGCAAATACTAAGTGATCAACTAGTAGAATGTTAACACACTGTTTTTTGTCCCACCTTGCACTTTACTTGGTAATTGGATGATTAACAGCCACTTGAAGGTCTGGCTTTGATTGCCTAATATATCAATGAGGATTTAAAAAAAACTGTGGAAAAGAGATAGCTTTTGTATTTATTAGTGACATAACCAGTTTAAACACCTTATAATAAATCATCCCACCCTGAAACAGAGAAGAAAATGATGCTCTGTTTAGATTATAATAATGCCCAATGAATAAAATATTAAAACTAAGCAGAATATTCACAAGGAAACATTGGTATGCCATATTTAGCAGTTTTGGAAAACAAAAGAGCCTGTTTGAATACAAAGTCTATCTTCAGTTTTGTTCTTCATAAAGGTGTTTTTGTGCCATTCATTGGTCAAAGTACCTAAGGCTACCATCCAAATTCTGGCTGGGCAGTGGTGGGACCATCACCACATCCACACAGGCCTGACAATCATAATGAGTGAGGTCAAAGGTGGGGCGAATGGGCAAATCACTACATAACTGGCACAGTGATCATGCTCATATGCCATTATGGCACTAGGGTAGGACTGGATTAAGATCCAGTGGATCTTACTTTGGCTCAGCTACTCCCCACCTCCAGAATGCCCCATTTCAGGGCTTTTCATTGGCTGCCACCAATGGCATTTTTGCCCATTCGACAAGCAGAACAGGGAGCTCGATGTCATCTGGCATCACTTCATGGCCTCAGTTCATGGGTAGAGGCCAGCAGGGCTGGGTGGAGGGTCACATCTCCACAATGCCTCCCACCTGGTGCAAAGGGGGTTTGGACTGCAGGGTTAATTACTAGAAAATCTAACTCAATAGAAATACAGACTGGGCGCAAATACCCTTCATTCCACTTACTTTGGATCAAGAGTTGAAACAATGCCAACCCAAGACATTTTGCTGCCCAAATTGGAGCCCAATTGGTGGCCCCCCTCAGGAGACACATAATTCAGCCTTCACCAACCTGGCACTCTCCAGATATTGCTGGCTTACAACTTTCATCAACCCTGAGCATTGGCTATGCTGGCTGAGGCTAGTTGGAGTCCTGCAACATCTAGAGGGCACCAGGTTGGGGAAGGCTGATACCTTTCAGGTGGCTATTCTGATACCAATTCCTGCCACACACACCCTTTCTCGTGATACAGGACCATGTGTGGGTTGACAAGAAGATCTATACTCCAGCTAGGGCTACTTGGTTAAAGAAACACTGCAGGCTCCAGGGACACCATAGTATGCTTGAAGGAAACAACATTCCCTATAAGGTTGAGCTCTGGCCAAGCAGTGGCTCATGGTGATTCTGTACGTAAGCTTTGGGAAATTGTTGAGGTGTAGAAGTGGCTCAGTAAGTGGGATGTAGCGGCTAAGTTAGCTTTCCAGCAGATGAGTCACTGTTGCTTACCGGGAAGTGGAGGCAGAGGGATGAGATGGCGGGAAGGTCAGCATGGTGCAAATCTATCAATTTCAGTTTCCAATTTTTCAAATCTTAACTTGAGTTCTCTACATCAGTTTGTCATATGGGCCTCATGAAAAAGTTTTAGCATGTTAGTGCAAATTTCTCCTAAAAGTTTCCTATTTTGTATGCAGTTTTCTCTTAGTAGGCACAATTCTGTATGCACTTGTGTCTACTATGCACATTTTTGCAAAGCAATTTCTCCTAATATAACACATTTTTATACTTAGTATAGGGCTGTAGAATTGCATTGCAAAATTCAGAGAAGTGCAATTTTTGAAGGATTACTTTGTTTCAGTTCTTTTACTGTTCTTTAAATTTGGTAAGTTTGCCTTTAAATGCATACTGAATCAAATTTCTCTCCCTTCCCTAGTCTCTCCACTTAAACTTATCAAGTGAGCCCAAAGCCCTGAACATAAGTCAATAGTTATGAAGGCCCCAACAGCACATAGCAAATCCCTATGAGGATCCATTCCCAAGTTCGGCCTTTGTAATTACCTCCTCTCTTCCCTAAGGTATTGTGTTTCTCAAGGCATTTTGATGACCGCTTTGTTGGATGTTGTATCTGGCGCAAGCAGATGCCCAGGATGCAGAACAGTATAGTGACAGGCTAGATGCCAGTTGAAGCAATGAGCCGGACAAGCAATAAGTTTTAAGAGTCACTTTACTGACAATATATCACAAGCTCTCTCTGTACAAACTCCTCGACCCCCACACTCATAAGTGTCTGCTGGCCCTCTATATAGATAAGGCCAGCTGCCCGAGCCTAGGTTTCTTAGCAACGTGTCCTTGAAGATGGCTCGAGCTCTGCCAACTTTCGCTGCTAAGTCATGTAGCTCACTGGTGGAAATTTAACCTCTGCTTTCTCGGTTTAATAGCCAACAATCCCTCACCTTAAATTTCCACATTCAGCCAGTTACATTTCTCTTCCATTTACATGTGTTACATTTTACATGTCAGTACATTTACATTATTTGGTTTTATTCTTCTGATACATTTCCTTTTATTCCAGTTTACATCACTTTCATTTGTAATACAGTTACTCCATTGCAATCTCAGCATCATTTTCATTACATTTCATTGCTCTTCATGATTTCCATCATCCCACTTTTTCCAGTCATACCTACTTGATTTATCAGTTTTGAGAACTTGTCTTCACTTAGTGGTTTTGTCATAACGTCAGCCAGCATATCAGCAGTGTTACAATAAGTTAATTCCACAAACCCTTGTTTAATCATTTCTCTGACATGGTGATATTTGATGCTGATATGCTTGGTTCTCTTGGTGTGTGCTTCTGACTGAGCTAGCTTAATGCAGGTCTGATTGTCCTCATATATTTTGATTGGTTTGTCTATGCCTTTTCCAATTTCAAACAGTAGATGGTCGAACCAGGTAAGTTCGTTACAAACCAGAGACAACGCTATATATTCAGCTTCTGAACTTGATGTTGCCACTATAGTTTGCCGCTTGCTGCACCAATCAATCACTGAATCATATAATAGAATGACAACACCAGTAGTAGACTTGCGGCTACTGGGATCGCCAGCATGATCCGCATCTACATAGCAGCACATACTCCCTTGTTTACTGTTGGACAACACTAGACCTTTACTGCTAGTTCCTTGCAAATACCTCAGGACTCGTTTTATTCCTTGCCAATCTGTCTCCGTAGGCTGTTCTACTTTTTGACTTAAGATGCTAACAGCATTACAAATGTCAGGTCTTGTTACCTTAACAAGATATTGCAACTGTCCTATGATGTGTCTGTACCTAGCAGTGTTTTCACAAGCTGTCTCTGTGTTTTCTTGTTGAAATGATGTTGTCATGGGAGTCCCTACTGCCTTACATTCAGACATCCCACAATCTGCTAGTATTTGTTTTATCTTTCCTTCCTGTTTTAACACGAAACTCCCGTCTGAACCCCGTATGACCTCTGTACCTAAATAATGACTTACAGGTCCCAAACTTTTCGTTACCACATGTTGTTTCAGACTATTATGGAACTCTCTTTCGTCTTCCTCCTCATGGGACAAGTACAGGATGTCATCCACATAAACTAGGCAGTATGTGAGCCCCCCCTTTCTTTCTTTCACATACACACAGGGGTCTGCCACACAATGCTTGAAATTCATTGACTGCAGAACATCATCTAGTTTTTCGTTCCAACAGTGCGCACTCTGGCGCAGACCATACAGGGACTTCTGTAACTTGCAAACTAGACCTGGCTGTGTTTCACATCCGGGAGGCTGTTCCATATAGATTTCTTCTTTCAACTCCCCATGTAAAAACGCCGTGCCAATGTCATAGTGGCTTACATGCATGTTTTCTTTGGCAGCTATTTTTAGCAAAACCCTGATTGACTCATGTTTCACCACGGGAGCGAAAACTGCATCATAGTCCGTCCCGAATTGCTGTGTAAAGCCCTTAGCAACTAGGCGTGCCCTATACCTTTGTATCTGTCCAGTACTCGACCGCTTACGTTTAAATATCCACTTACACCCTATAGCTTTCTTCCCTGGGGGCAGAGGTACTAGCGTCCATGTGCCATTATTTCGCATTGCTTCCAGCTCCTCTTTCATCGCTGCATGCCATTCATTCTGTTCGGCTATGGGTAATTGTTTTATATCCCCGAGGCTTGAGGGTTCTTTTTCCTGCTCTGTTTTATAAGCCATGACATCAGCATCAATCACTGGCGTCTGTGCTTTCACTGACTGCATCAGGTTAATCCCTACTGAACCTCTATGTGTCCTGTCTGTGTCTTTACTGAGGACTCTCAGCTGCATATAGAACAGTGACTTCTTTACTATCCCTTTCATGAATATTTTTTCTCCTCTCATTACATGCACTGAACCCCTTTTGAACATTACTGTGAACCCCATTTCATTGAGTTTCGACACAGCCATAATGTTACATTTGATATCAGGAACAAACAGCACATCTGTCATAATGGTATTGAAACCTGCTAATTTCACTGTACCCCTACTTTTGATCTGTTTCTTAGATCCATCAGCCATTATTACATGATCCTCTACGTCACAAAATGTATGAAACATAGATTTATCTTTGATTATACTATTTGTTGCCCCACTGTCAATTGCCCATAAATCTTTACATTTGTTTCCCTGCTCATTGTTAATACATTGCTTATTCTTACTAGCATAGATCACCTGTACACATGGTTTTCTTCCTCTTTCTCTTCTTCTTGCTTCACAATTCCTTTGTAGATGTTGCCTGAAACCACAAAAATAACACGCTTTTTGTCCATACAGCCTCTCTTGTGCTGCTTTGTTGTTCAGCTTTCCCAAGTTGTGTTTAGACTCAGTCCTTCCTTGCTTTGCCATTTCTTGCCTTCTTTGAAATTCTTGTAAAAGTTTTCCTTCTATATAATCCATATTGAGATTTGCATCGTCCATTGCTTCCAAAGAGCTCACCAGACTATCATAACTTGAATCTAGTGAAGATGATGTGATATACACTTTTTGCGTTTGAGAATGTTCAATTTCACGTTCTGACAACTCAGTAAACAGTCTGTTTATTTCCAACAAATGCTCTGACATGGTTGTATCTCCAGATAAGCGCATCTGATACAATCTTCTGGCAAGATATATTTTAGAACTGGCAGTCTTTCTCACATGAATATTTCTTAAAGTTTCCCAGGTTTCTTTTGCCATTGTTGCATCACGCACGTGCAGTAATTGAGAATCATCAATAGCAAGAACAATTAACGCCTTTGCCCTCTCATCCAGCCTTCTCCAATCTGCTGGAATTGGCACTACGGCGGGTGGGTCTTCTGCGATAGCTTTCCACAGGTCTTCTTTCACTAGAAAAGCCTGCATTCTCTGTTTCCAAGTGCCATAATTTTTCCCTGTCAGCCTTTCCAAGGGAATCCTGGCCGATAACGTAACAGACATACTTTCACTTTTCACAGTTCACCGCCTTTGTAATTAGAGCTTCTCACCTCTGTCCAGTCAGTCAGTTATTCCCACGGCTCTCTCACAGCTTTCAGCTTAGCTTTCGGTTTCTCCGTCTTTCTGCTGTTTTACTCGCTGGTCTGCAGTTCTGGCTTTTCTCTGCCGCTTTTCTGCAATCCTCAGCACCAGGTAACCATCCTCTGCTACCACTTGTTGGATGTTGTATCTGGCGCAAGCAGATGCCCAGGATGCAGAACAGTATAGTGACAGGCTAGATGCCAGTTGAAGCAATGAGCCGGACAAGCAATAAGTTTTAAGAGACACTTTACTGACAATATATCACAAGCTCTCTCTGTACAAACTCCTCGACCCCCACACTCATAAGTGTCTGCTGGCCCTCTATATAGATAAGGCCAGCTGCCCGAGCCTAGGTTTCTTAGCAACGTGTCCTTGAAGATGGCTCGAGCTCTGCCAACTTTCGCTGCTAAGTCACGTAGCTCACTGGTGGAAATTTAACCTCTGCTTTCTCGGTTTAATAGCCAACAGGCTTGCCCCTGATTTGCTTTGGAGCAAGTTATTTCTGAGAGAGGAAAAAATGGATTAACTTGCAGTTGCTGAAGCCCTGGAGAGAACATCATCTCCCATGGCTCTCCAGGTGCACTGACATGCTGTGTATCAGTAAGCTATCATGCCAGGGATTCACAGCTAAGTGGCTCCTTCCTTTGTCAGTGTGTGTCTCTGGTCCTGCCCCTGTCATTGCTGTCAATTCTTGCATCCCCACCCCCACCCCCTGCAGGCCAACTTTGACAGGTGGGACAGAGTCTGCAGAGGAAAATGTCCATTTGCAGGCATGGTTTGATACCACTTGCCCTGAAAATGGACAAAGCAGGGCTTCCAATGAAATCCTTTGAAGATTGCTGTCAATGGAAGAGAACCATCAGAGGGGCTCATTGACAGCACCGCCAGCGAGCCCTCTCAGCTACCCCTAGTGGAGCCAGTTCCTGTGGCAGGCAGTGATCCTCAGTTGCAAAGGAGCAATAGGGAGCTCACTTTAAGTTCCCAAATGTTCCTTTAAAGATGTGTCCATATCTGTCCCACATCCTGATATGACATATGACATTAGGTGTGGAAAAGTTGGATGTGCTTTGAGGAAAATGGCCTTCCAGTCCAAATTGGGACCCTAATTGGGTACAGCAGTCAGAGGTTCCCCATTCCTGCTTCAAGGTGAAGGGGAGGAAGCATTTTGTGGAGTGGGAGGCTGGTGGGGAAGGTGCTTTGGGGTCAGGGAGGGCTGACAGTAAAAGATAATCAAATTCATCTGCTTCTGACTGCACAAATATTATACAGTTAAAAGACTATTGCAATTAGTATGTTAATTAAATTAGCAATAACTAACTGGGATTGTCCAATCATTTTTTATTATTATTAAACAAGCAAGTTCTAGAAAAAATTCATTTAAAGCTAGACCTCAGGTATAATTCACTCTATATCTCCCCTAATAACATGTATGGATTTATTGCTTCTTCCGTCCTTTCATCCCAATAAAACATGAACAAGCTCCATTTTCCTACAAATATGTTATCTTGTTGATGGCCTTGTCTAACCTTTATTACATTTGTCAATTTAATAATCTATGCCAGAACTCAAATCTTAGTCAGCCAAATATATACAATTCTCAGAGTTGCCTTGGAAGAGGCATTGATTGTGAAACCACTCTGAAAATTGTAACTTTCCACACCCTTAACAAACTACAGTTCCCAGGATACTTTGGGGAAGCCATGGCTGTTGAAGTGTTGGAACTGCTTTCAATATGTTTTTAAAGCTTTTTTTTTTTAAAAAAATGCTTTTTAAAGATTTATAATAATAATAATAATAATAACATTTGTATACTGCCCCATAGCTGAAGCTCTCTGGGCGGTTTACAACAATTAAAAACATTAAAAACAAATATACAAATATACGAATTTAAAAACACATTTTTAAAAAAACAATTTAAAAACACATGCTAAAATGCCTCGGAGAAGAGGAAAGTCTTGACCTGGTGCCAAAAGGATAACAGTATTGGCACCAGGTGCACCTCGTCAGGAAGATCATTCCATAATTTGGGGGCACCGCTGAGAAAGCCTTCTTCGTTGTTGCCAGCCTCCCAGCTTCCCTCCGAGTAGGCACCCTGAGGAGGGCCTTGGATGTTGAGCATAGTGTATGGGTGGGTTCATGTCAGGAGAGGTGTTCCATCAGGTATTGTGGTCCCAGGCCATCTAAGGCTTTATAGGTTAAAACCAGCACTTTGAATCGAGCTCAGAAACACACAGGCAGCCAACGCAAGTGGGCCAGAATAGGTTTTATATGTTCGGACCGTCTCATCTCTGTTACCAATCTGGTCGCTGCATTTTGCACAAGCTGCAGTTTCCAAACTGTCTTCAAAGGCAGCCCCACGTAGAGTGCATTCCAGTAATCTAACTTGAAGGTTACCAAGCCATTTTGATTTAATATGTTTCTAAGGATGTTTTGTTTTAATATATTTTAAAGTCAGTTTTTATGATGTTTCAGAGTGTTTTTAGTGCTTTTGTTTGCCGTCCTGGGCTCCTACTGGGAGGAAGGGCAGGATATTAATATAATTAATAAATAAATAAATAATAAGTGGTATAATAGTGTCTTAAATGTCTGGTGTGGGTGTGACCACTGTCACAAATTCCTTGTGCTTGAAGTGATGATTAAACTGATGAGCAAAGATGAAACACAACCCTCCAGCTTCTATAGAAAGTAAAATCCTACACTTCAGTCCTGTTTTATATTTCATTAGTGGCGTGGGAAGAACACTCTAGCATAACCAAGGTAGAAGCCCTAAGTCACTTGAAACCTAACCTAAACTTATCAAGATGGTCTCTGTTTCCTGAGAGGCAGATGGTGGTGCAGGGAGAAGCCACGCATGAAGTCTGGGGGCATGGAGAGGAGCCACACTGCAATGGCTCATACACCACTAGCATAACCATAACAATAAAAATGGGCTATCTTAGCCTTTACTGCAGGGGTGGGGTGGGGAACCTTTTGGCCCCCCCGATGTAGTTGGAGTACAGCTCCAATATTTCCTGAGTATTGGCTATGATGACTCTGCTAATGAGAGTTTGAGTCTAATAACTGGTGTTTTATTTATTTAAAAATATTTATAAAACATATTTTAATTAAAAAATATCAGAGCAGTGTACAACACGTATAACTAACCAAAAGTACAGACCACTGGCTAACTATAACAAAAGTATTTGTTGTCTTTAATTGCATAAGCCTGGCCGGCATAGAAAAGTTTTCAGTAAGCATTTAAAAATTATTATGAAGACACCTGCTAAATCCCTATTAGAAGAGCATTCCATAGGACTTGGCCAATGACACTGAAGACTTGATCTCGTGTTGGCATCAGATGAGTTTTAGCAACTAAATGAGTCCTCAGATTCCCCCGTCCATACCTCCAGAGACTCACAATCTCCCTTAAGATGCCTTATCATCCATTACTCCCTACGCTTTATGCTCTGTGCTATTATTTTTGTGAAAATCCAATCTCTTCATGTGGCAGCACCTATTCTTTAGAACCTCCTGCCTCTTGACATTAGACAGGCATCCTCACCATATTGTTTTAGATGCCTGATGAAACTTTTTTATTTCAGGAAGCCTACCCAGACATATAATTTACTTGTCTATGTTTGCTTTCAAAGTTTTACTGTTTTTATCTGTGTTTTATTGATAATTATCATATGTGTGCTTGCTTTGTAACAGCTCTGTGGATTTTTAGATGTGTTCTATCAATACACCTTTAGAGAGTTTTGTGATTAAGCTATCTATAATTCTGGCTAAATAAAATAAATAACGTTTCCCACTAGCTGACAATATCTATCAATTAAGGCACAGAGCTGTTTATGCATCTTATCTTGAAAGCCTTTATTCTTTGCCTCAAGTACACCGACTTACTCCAAGTAGTTTATTTTTCAGTATTATGTATCTCATTTGTTGCTCTTGAAAATAAACTAAGGACACAATCCAATATATGCCTTGTGCACGGCAACTCCACCCAAGCTCTTGCATCAGCTCAATTCTTTGAATGTGGGAGGAGGCCCACAATCAAAGGGAGGGTCAGCAGTGGGGGGATCCCACACATGCTCGAGGAGTAGAGAAGGAAGCAGGGAGGGCCTGAATTATCCCTTAAATTTGAAAGGTGCATTAATTAATGTGGGTAAATTCCTGCCATGACTGAATCCTTGGCCAATCAATTTAAAATGAATCCATGCAGTTCAGTTATGGTGCAAATATATCCTCATTTTTTAAAAAAAAAGAGAGAGAGAGAAAGAGACAGAGAGAAAGGCAGGGTGTAAACTGAAATAAAAGCAACATGTTACGGCAAATTATGCAAAAGAGGAAAAGATTTAAACAAAAGGAAGTGACACAATTGAAACAATCACCCGTTTTAAGTAGAAGTTTGGGGAAACAAGAAAAATGTAATAATGCTGACAGAAAACAAAAAGAGAGAGATAAGCTTGTAGAAAGTATGCTAAATAAGTTTAATGACTGACTGAAGGGACATTTTGAATATGATGGAATGAAAACAACAATATTAATGTGAGGGGGGAAATGTAATAAATGAAAAGTAAAGCAAAATTAATTACACACTCTCATATGTTTTGAGAGTATTGAGTCTCTTAAGCTACAATCCTATATTCCAGGGGTGTTGAGTCCATGTTCTGCAGGCTGGGACCTCTTCCAAAATTGAGCACCTGTTACATGTGTTATGTGGTAACCCCTATGTGTGTCCACCTGATATATAATCCCTAGCACACCTCTTAATAAGAGAAACATGATCTTGTGCATGGAGACAACTTTGTGCTGTTCTAAGTGTATTTTAAACTCTCATATCCAGAAACACAGTTCCATAAAGATCTCGACAAAGATTGGTTTGCTACGAGAAAAAGAACATATAAACCACATGTGCATGTCCACATAATACAAATTGTGAGATCTGCGGGACAGCAACTATGACTAAAACAGTTCCACACCTTACTGTAAAAAACTAAAAATATACCCTAATCTGTAATAGAAAATAAAGTCCTTTGAACACAGTTTATTGTGAGATCCAAGAAAGATAGAAACAATGTGTTACTTATATTAGAGCTATCCTGTAGCAAATGGAAGATGGGTGAGTTGGTCCTTGGAAGTGCTGTGAAGGATACAGAAAACCACTGGAGATGTATGAGAGCTAGCTAAACATGGCAAAACCCCTATATTAAATAGGTTTTCAAATTCTATAGGCAGGCAAGTATTAAGGAAAAGTACTTGAAGACCTAAAGGGAGAGCTTTAAAGATGTATGAATGGGTGGGCTTTGTAAGGTGTTGAAGAGGCATTCAGAGGCATGAGGGAAGGGGACCCCCAAACAGCCAGCACCTTCAAACATGAGATGTGAGTATTGGGAATTGACAACCTAGATACAAAACAGACAAACAATTTCTATCAGGGTTTGTATTTGCCGATCAGACACAAAGACTGCTTTCACACACGGGGCTGATTGCATTAGTTTAACGGATTAAAAAGTTGGCGCTTCTGTCCCAATTTCTAAAATCCCTTTCACACTGCAGTACCTGTTGCGTTAAGGAACAGCAACTTTTTTAGCCGATATACCAGCATTTTGCGCAACTGTCTTTCACACGGCTTGTTTTCGTCCCTCACCCATTATACACATGCACACTGTTCCCCACTGTGTAGGAGGTCTAAGATCTCGTTCCATTGCCACGCAAGCTCTCTCCCTTTAGGATCTGACTTTTTAAATTGTTTTAGTTGTATCAAGACTGGGGTGTGTGTGGGAAATGCTGCTGCTATCTGCGCCAATGCCGGAATACCGGTACAACGTTCATCAGGCAAATTAAACAAAAACACGTGCGACTAAAGGACGGGAACGCACTGCATGCTGGGATGCCAGTCATGTGAGCGGCTGCAGCTAGCGAAAAACTCCTGGGATCTTCCGGGTTCCCAGTCTTGCTAACGGATTATTTCTGGTATCATTTATTACGCAAATTTCCACTAAACTTCCACTACGTTCCACTAGAATTCTGAAGCTAGCTTGTGCATCGTGTGAAGGATCAAATATACCAGGTAAGAAATTGTCAGAATCACAGAATAAAGTGCAGTGTGAAAGCAGCCCTTGTCAATGCTTTTAGCAATCTTTTGCCAACCAAATAGTTTCATTATTATTATTGTTACAATCTAGGTTTTTTTAGTGGTTTCTGTCATGTGTGCCCAACAGGTAAAGTTCATAGGACAAGGCAGGTTTCACCAAGAGATAATTACCCCTAATGCATCTCTCTGGTTATATCAACACCATTGCAAACCATAGTGGAAGCTTTTCCAACAGCATCATGATAACATACCTCTTCTTACCTTTGAAATGTACCATTCTTAGAAGATATCTAGCAATCGTACTTTTAGGACATTCTAATAATAGGGCTGCATCAGAGGGAGAAAAGACCCTTCCAAACATAAGAAAAGGTGCCATGTTTTGGAAGGGCTTTTCTTTATATTACAGCAGTGGGATAGGAAGCTGTGTTCTAGGCCTATGTTCTAATGGGAGGAACAGCCCTCCTCTACTGAGTATGTGTGTAATTTTTCTGCCTGCTTATATGTGCAATGACAAGTGTGTGTGTGGACTGTGTGTATGTGCTGCATGTATGCACTAAATGTATGGTGCTGAGTGTGTGTCTATCTGTGTGCTGTATCTGTGGTGAGTACTCCGTGTGTATGCATGTACACAAGCAAATGTGTGTTGGCTACTCTGATTTGGCCATGCCCACCATTGACATACAGCCCTCAGAGGTGTGGCCAACTGTCAAAATTGACCCAATTTGCTATAATCACGTACCTTGTGTCAACAACTGCAAGTTGGCCAGGGTAAAATGGCTTGGCCCTGAGGGATTGTGGGGAAGATTTTGCATGGATTTCTGGGATGCTCTAAGCTGGGAAAAACTTAGGATGTCCCCTACAGTCCAGCTACAGCTTGTTAGGCTAGAAAGGAGGCAGCTGTATCTTATCTGTACTGCCTGGCACCCAAGGTCAAGAGGCCTGAGTAGCCGTAAATTAATAGGTCTGTCCTTGTGGTGTCATGATTGGCCAATTGGCCCTCTCGCTGTTGCTGGGCAAATTCCCATAAAAGAAGGGTTATTATTCAGTTAGTTGCCCCATTACATCCTGGCTCACCTGTGTGATGTCTGCTGGTATAAAGTGCCAAGCAGACAGGTTCTTATGCTTTTCTGTTTGTGAGTATTCAGCTTACTCAAGGTAGGTAAACTTAGTTATTTTGTGTCTGTGTTGAACATTCTCACTGTATTTCTGTATGGATATTGCTCATGCCTAACTCTGTTCAAGAGTGTTTGACTTAAAGGAATTATATGCTGCTCTTCTTATGTGCACTTATATTTTACTCAGTAAACTACCTCATATTATTGGTGTGTGTTACTTGGGACATTGTGGCTCTGAATCCAGCATCTTGACTACAAAGCTACTGACTACCGAATTGAGTTCGGTTTGAGGCTCCAGAGCAGTGAGCGTAAGGTTTGGCTCAGAGCTTGGAAGTAACTCATTACAAATAGTAAGTTACTTGCAATTTATTACTTTTCTGAGTAACAAGTGGATAACTTTGTTACATTTTGCTGGTAATAGAATGAGTAGTAACTTCATTACTTTTGGGCTGTAACTTTAATGTTTCCAGCATTACTTTTAGGCGTTACTTGAGGGGGGGACAGGGGAAGTCTTCTGCTCCTGTGATTTGTGGATAAAAATCATGTGCTTCAAATTGGGCTTCTGTGCAGCCTCACTTTTCCCTCATGCTCTATGGGTGCTTAGGAGGCAACGAGTGAGGAGGTGGAGAGCGAGATGGGATGGAGAAAACAATTGTTTAAAAATGGACAGGAGTGGAGGGAGAAAAGAGCTGGAGAGCAAGGAGGCAGCAAGGAGGCATTGGTAAAATTAGTAATAAGTTATTAATAAGTTACTAATAAGTTAGGGACTGGCCCAAGGCAATAAATAAGCAAAAACAATGATGAGTAAAAATTTAAATTGTGAAAATGCTCATGCTCAGAGTATTTTTGTTGCTCTTTGTCAAGGCTTAGTGTGTGGGTTTTTATGTCTACTGTCTCATAACTTCTTTTTGCCTGAGAATGTTGTATTTCATACTGTTACAGATTTCTTTTTTTAAAAAACAAATTGCCTAAATTCTTTGCCTTTCTTTTTACTTGAGTTCTTTGCATAGTTTAGGGGTGCCATTGCAGGAGATCAGGCTCTTATGGACAGCTGTAGGGCAGGTAGTAACTAAATGGAGTAAGCCTTTTTGTATGGAAATACAATTATGGGGAAAGCTTCACCCTGTTAACATTCTATCTGTCAGACATCTTATTACTTGTGTGTGCCCCACTCCCCAGATTTATTTTTGATTTGTGAATGCTATGACCATTGCCATTCTCTCCCCATTTATCTTTGCAACAATCCTGTGAGGTAGCTTAGGCTGAGACAATATATGTACATAAGCAGCAATTGGTAGTTGTAGTTGGTACAGCATTAATAAAGTGGGGCTTTATGTGGGGCTGCCCTTGAGGTTGGTCCAGAAGCTGCAACTGGTGCAAAATGTGGTGGCGAGACTGCTCACTGGGGCAGGGTATCACCAACATGTCAGCTCACTGCTGAAAGAATTGCACTGGCTGCCCATTTGCTACCCAGCCAAGTTCAAGGTTCTAGTCTTGGTGTACAAAGCCCTACACAGCTTGGGACAAGGATACCTGAAAGACCATCTTACCCCTTATATACCCAGTTGATCACTGTGCTCTGCAGGTGAGGGCCTCTCTCAACCAGATGCCCATGGGAAACCTGCAAGCAGGACAGCATTCTCTCCATTTGCAGTTCCCAGCAAATGATATTCAGAGTCATACTGCATCCAAAAGTGGAGGTAAAGCACATCCATGGTAGCTAGTAGCAGTTGATAGCCTTTTCCTCAAATGCTTCATTTGAGGTTGTTAGTATTCAAAAGGAAGTCAGGTATCATAAACTGGGTCTGAATTCTGCACCAGATCCAGAGCTTACCAAATTGCTTTGTTGCAAAGTGTCCTTCATTCCACAGTATCAAAGAAGGGTGGACTTCCTTTACTTCAGGATACTACTCTGTCACCCCACACAGAATACATTAATTCTACCCTATCAAGCTCAGTGACAATTTAAATTTAATATTTCTAGTATGTGTTTCTTAAAAAAAATAAATATGAAATTGTAGTTTGCTTCGAAGTTTCCAATTGGCTTACAAATGCTAAGCATACTTATCCATTCAAAGGGCTGCATAATAACTGAAGGCAAAAAGAGTAGAGTAAGCCCTATTATTTCTGAGAGCTATATTTAAAGAGGAGAAGGCCAGCCAATGGAATATTTCCACCAATTGCTTTAGAAAAGCAATTTCACAGTGCAACACCTCAGTATTCCCAGAACTTATTTAGATTCTATCATTCGGTTCCCAGGGCCTTCAAATCTGAGACAAGCCAGCTTTGCCCATTGCAGTAGCCAGTCTGTTTGTCTGACAGGTTTAGCAGTTCATCATAAATCTGAGCCTTGTTACTACAGGTCTGACCTTGTTCTGATCCATGGTTTTACTGCTTCCCTTTATCCCTTATGTTTTTCTTCATCTCCCGACAGCTCATTTATCCAACCCACAGTGGTCTGCTATTCAGTCGCATAATAGTCTTGCAAGTGAATATTCCTGTTACTATTAACTTACCGCCACAAATACAGCATCCAATGCTATTTTACAGCTGACCATTTTAAGTGGGGTTTGATCAATACTTTCATCCTAACTGTTCTGACTGTATGCCTGTTAGGGATGGGAGAGAAATTTGATCAGTTTGCATTTAAAGCAAACTTTATCAGATTTGCAATTTCTGGAAAAATATGCAAACCAAAACATAGCCATCCTTTGAAATTCACACTTATCTGAATTTTGCAATGTGGTCCTCCAGCCAAGCAGTGCTTGCAAAAATGCATATATTAGGAGAAAGAGTGCATAAAATCGAATACAGTGAAAATAGCATATAAAAATGCATGGT
Source organism: Rhineura floridana (assembly GCF_030035675.1). Lineage (NCBI taxonomy): Eukaryota > Metazoa > Chordata > Lepidosauria > Squamata > Rhineuridae > Rhineura > Rhineura floridana. The sequence continues at coordinate 127,685,937 of NC_084480.1, forward strand.
GTTCAGAGAAATTCCTTGCAAAAGTGTGTTCATTAGTCAAAGCTGCATACAAAAATGTGTTTATTGGAAGAAATGAGCACAATAATGCTAAAGAATTTTCATGAGTTTTTTTTTTTAAATGCAAATTGCTGCAGTAACATGAACTGAGAAAACCAGAATTGACAAATTCTTCTATCCCTAATTACTGTATGGGTGTGCGTATGTGATGTGTGCGCACACACTTCACAGTGAATAAACTGACATGGATTGAAGGTGGTGGCAGGGCTGGAGAAGACAGATCAGCTTCAAATTGTAAAAAAAATGGGCTTTGATATGTCACCAAGCTCCTCTTCCTACCCAATTCACCACTGGATACAGTTCTATGCTCATGGGATTCGGCCCTGGTTGTGCTTCCTATGTTCGACCCTATAGGGGTCTGAAACAGCCACTTAACCACAGGTGCTCTCTTCTGTTTTGGGGGAGGGCTGCAACTCAGTGGTGGAGCATCTGCTTTGCATGCAGAAGGTCCCAAGTTCAATCCCTAGCATTATCTGGTAGGACTGGAAATGTACCCATTCTGAAACCCTGGTGAGCAACTGCTAGCCCATGTATACAATACTGAACTTGATGGACTGATGGTCTGAAAATGGGAATGCAGTTTCCTATGTCCCCATTGGCCTGGTCCTTCAAGGACTTTTGGACCCTCATGAGATCCTCAGATTTTCCATATAGTATCCTGCCACTGCACCATCATGGTAGGCTGTTCTTCCTCCTTCCCAACATCAAAGTATGTTCCCCCCTTCTGAACATAGAGCTATCTACTGTTAGAGACAGCTGATGATTGGCAGTCAAGTATATTTTAAACTCTGCCAATAAGCTGGCTTTGTTGTGCTTCCCGGATTGTGAGATCATTCAAGTTTTAAATGGATTTCACTTTTGTATCCGAAACAACAATCTAGTGAGCCAAACATATGGCTGCTGACACAAACAAAGCAGGAATGCACATTGCTTTGTAAATAAAGGCCGTCTCTTTTGGCTTAGCTCCTATTATTTAGTTCATTAGTGTCCTCAGAGAAGTATTCTTTTGATTTTCCAGTACTACAAAGAATCCTGGACCTACAGAACCCTGAACTTAGGGAAATCATAAACCATAACACAAATGTTTCTTAATTTTGAGAAAGTTGATATTGACAGTATAGCTTAGTCCCATGGAATTTTTCTGCCTTACTCTGGTAAAAATAAAATACAAATATTATGTCCTTTAAAATAGTAAATGTTAAGCCCTCTTTCAAAGCTTCATCCCTTTATAGCCATGCCCCTGTAATGAAGAGATGGTTTATAACTTTGGGTTTAAATGATAAACTTCAATGAGGTTTGTAAGGGTTCTGAATTTTTTCTGCCTCTCACTGATTTTTTTAAAAAAGACCAAATATTCTATCTTTTAATGTGGTAAATTTTAAGCCCCCTCCCAACAGGCCCACCCTTAGCATGTGTGGGGCCCGGGGCAAAAACATAGTTGCCCCCCCACATTCTTTCTCTCTATATATTATATAGAAATATATATATATATATATATATATGGAAATAGGAGCTAAAAGGAACTCCTTTCACTTTGATTGGTTCCAATCAGCAAGAAAGGCCAAGGAAGCAAGTTAGAAGACTCTTCTCAGTGGGCAATGCACTCCCTTTCATGCTGAATGGCTCATAGGATGCTGGAGACCTAGGGACTCTGCTGGGACCTGGCTCTCAAAAAACTAAAGGGTCTAAGACCCTCCAAGACCCTGGAGGACTACATACACCCCTGGTGGTGGAGTATCTGTTTGGCATGCAAGAAGCCCCAGGTTCAACCCCCACCCCCACATCTCCAGCTGGGACTGGAAGGAACCCCTGCCCCAAACCCTAGATTTCACTAGATTTACACACACACACACACACAAACCTCTCTTACTGATCCTAGGAGGATTGGTGGTACAGTAATATAAGTAGTAAGCTGTACTTCTCAGACAAGGGCTCATACTACAGTAAGAGTAACAGCCGTGCTGTTACCAAGAGGGCTGATGATATAGTATGAGCAGCAGGGATAGGTGCAGTACAATCCGACACATGTCTATGCAGATGCAAGCCCTACTGAGCTCAATGGGACTTACTCCAAGATCCGTGTGAATTACAACTGCAGCCTCAGAGGGCTAACATGGGCGATGTGTGACACTGACGTGTCCATGTATTTGTTGGCAAAGGAGGAGGCAGGCTGGGTGCAGGATTTGAGGGTGGTGTTTGGAAGTAGCCACTGCCAAAGTAGCTGTAAGGCAGGGCAGTGGGCCCCAAGGAGCTCTGCACAGCAGCTGAGCAGGGGCTGCATTGCTTGACAGCTGCCCCTGGCTCTGCCATGCTGGCCGCGGGCACCTCGCTGGACGTGTAGGCTGTGGCGCTGCCTGCAGCAGCCAGCGAAGCTGGGTGAGCCATCAGGTTCCAGCACTGGTTGGCAGCGGCAAAGTTGGTGCCTGCAGCCGCCACCATGCATGGAGACCGGCTTCCATGTTCTTGCTGATCTCCTCCAGGCTGTTTTTGTAGAGGAACATGACGGGCTCAATCCAGCGGGGATGGAGGAGCACGGAGGCTGTCATAGCCCAATCTGCATTGAGACTAGTGGCTCTTTTTTAAAAGCCGCAAAGACTGAAAAAAGACACAGCCGGCATTTGCCTCCAGTGGGCCGAGGGAGGGGCGTGGCTGCACATCCAACTTTGGGAGGCTGCCACCACTCACTCACTCCTGCCCACATCCTCCTTTGTCCCCACGGACACCCCCCTGAAAACCAACAGTGGGACCAGGGTGCACAGCAGAGCCCTCACCATGAGGCCAACACCTGCCAGCAGGGACGCCTCCTCGCCAGCCCAAACCTGCCGCATGCAACGAGACTTTGTAAGCAGCCAAACAGATCACCAAGCGTGGGGCCCCCAAAGCATGGGGCCGGGGGCAACTGCCCTGCTTCCCAGTGCCTAGGGGTGGTACTGCCTCCCAAAACTGTACCCCTTTACAGCCACGCCCCTGTAATAAAGTGATGGGTCTCATAGCTTTGAATTTTAATAAACAGCAATTGCTTTGGCTTTGTAAAGGATCTGCAATAGGTTTTGTTTTAACGTAACAACCTCCCTTCCTACCAAATTAAGGTAGGTGACCATTCCACTGTCATTTTCTGAATTTTCTGGGCAAGCTTTCCTGCCTAGTCTACCTAAAGTCACTCACAGACCTCTCACTGATGAGCCAGCAGGGATCTGCCTGCATCACTACCTGCTGGACCTCACAGTTGGGCTTGCCCCAAGTGGACATCCTGTCTCTGTCCCTTCTAGCCTCATGACCTTGAGAGGGTTGGGCTGAGAAAGCCTCCCTTTCCATTAAAACAGCGATAGGGGACCAGTAGCCCTCCAGTTATTGTTGGATTACAATTTTCATGAGTACCAGCCAGAATGGACAATGATCAGGGATGATGGGAGTTGCAGCCCAGCCACATCTGGAGAATCACAGGTTTCCCTCCCTTGCACCTCAGGGTGCTCGCCAAATTTCAGTTTTAGACCTTAGACATAATAGTCTTTGGGGGGGTCTCATTAGATCGTAATGTATATTATTTCACTTACTTAAAATATGTTTTGGGGGCATGCTCATTCTCTTAGGCCTCTGCCTGAAAGTCTACCATGATTGTACCACTGGTATTGAATGCTGATGAGTGGAAGTTGCCATTGTTTTATGTCTTGGAGGACTGTGTTTTCACAGAGATCAAAAGGACTCGCTGGAAGGCAGCCATGCAGCTTGTGGAGAATGATAATAAGCAAGGATGGAGAACCTGTGCCCTCCAGATGTTGCTAGACTTCTTTTTCCATCAGACCCATCCAACATGGCCAATGGCCATGGTTGATGGGAGCTTAAGCCAGCAACATCTGGAGGGCCGCAGGTTTCCCATTCCTGTAATATGCCAACTGTTGTCTGGTGTCACACTCATAAAAAAAAATCACATTGCAAAAAAAGTCACTTGCCTTATCAAAACACCTTTGTGTCACGCCCAATCCATTGCATATTTTGAGGTGAATTTGGAGCTTCTAGTTTGCAGAAAATATCTCAGGGGGATTTTGAGGCAAGCCCAAAAAGTTCTGCTGAAATTAACAAAATCCTTCAATGACAGGAGGGATGTTTCCATTCCTCAGCATGGAAGTTTTTACTTGGCCAAATTTTGCTTGAGATTACTTCAACAGAAACCTAAAAGACAAAATCTATGTTACGCTAAATGACAGTTTCTCCTGCACCATTGTCCAAAAATAGAAAACTCCCCTCCTGAAGCTTCAGTTTGCCTTGAGAGGAAAATTGCAGTTGGACCAATCACAGAATTGTTCCAATGGCAAAATGCAGCTGGGGTGGGTGCTGTTAGCACCATGATGTAATAGGAAAGGGTCCCCCTCCACCCTGCAAGTCATGGTCCAAATCTTCAATCCCCAACCTGTTACTTTAAAAGGAAAAAAAAAACTAAGTGCACATTTGATGTAGCTTGGCCCTACAACTCTGCATATTTCCCAAGGGATTTTGCCAACCTTGCTGAAATTCTTCAGGGATGAAGAAGTTTTCCCCATACCATTCCTTTAGTGTTCCATGGATTTGCCCTGCCTGTTGTCCCTCTTCTTTTGAACTTTGATTTGATCAGCAGGATTTTTAAAATCAGTTCCAGAACTGGAAAAAGCACCTGTTGGAATAGCTTTTACACCTTCGGTTCTTTTGCATCTCTCTTTCTCTCTCCTTCCATCATCTGGGTTGTTGATATGCTCTTGCACATGGGGGAAAAACAAGAAAAAAGAGATTAATTGTTCAAGATTGCATTAAGACTGTATTGTTGTTATGTGCCTTCAAGTCGATTATGACTTATGGCAACCCTATGAATCAGCAACCTCCAATAGCATCTGTCATGAACCACCCTGTTCAGATCTTGTAAGTTCAGGTCTGCGGCTTTCTTGATGGAATCAATCCATCTCTTGTTTGGCCTTCTTCTTTTTCTACTCCCTTCTGTTTTCCCCAGCATTATTCTCTTTTCTAGTGAATCATGTCTTCTCATCATGTGTCCAAATTATGATAACCTCATTTTAGATTCTAATGGTAGTTATGGTTTAATTTGTTCTAACATCCAATTATTTGTCTTTTTCCCTGTCCGTGGTATCCGCAAAGCTCTCTTCCAACACCACATTTCAGATGAGTTGATTTTTCACTTTTTCACTGTACAACTTTCAGAGCCATACATAGAGATCGGAAATGCCATGGTCTGAATGATCCTGACTTTAGTGTTCAGTGACACAGCTTTGCATTTGAGGACCTTTTCAAGCTGCCCTTGCCAGTCCTAGCTTTCTTGATGATTGTCTCTATTTTGGTTAACGACTGTTTCAAGGTATTGATAATTCTTGAGAAGTTCAATGTCCTCACTGTCAACTTTAAAGTTACATAAATCTTCTCTTGACATTACTTTAGTCTTCTTGATGTTCAGCTGTAGTCCTGCTTTTGTGCTTTCCTCTTTAACTTTCATCAGCAATATTGTAATACTTCTCTTTCTCACTACGTACTAATAGCTGTATTATTGCATTTTGAGTTCTGACCATGTTTCTGTCACGTTTTGCTTTCCTTCTCTCTTTAACCATTTTAAGTTTCTTCAATCATCCATTGAGGACTTTCTCTCTTTTTAACTAGAGGCATTGTCTTTTTGCATTCTTCTCTGATAATGACTTCAATCCATAGCTCTTCTAGTTTTCTGTCAAGTGAGTTTAAAGGCTCAAATTTGTTTCTTATTTGAGCTTTATATTCTTCTGGGATGTCATTTAAATTGTATTTTGGCATTATGATTGTTTTGTTGTTCTTCTTTAGCTTTACTCTGATTTTTGATACGACCAGTTCATGATCTGTACCGCAGTCTGTTCCTGGTTTTGTTTTCTCAGAAAGTATGGAACTTCTCCATCTTCTGCTACCAATTATATAATCGATTTGATTCCTATATTGACCATTTGGTGATGTCCATGTGTACAGTCATCTTTTCAGTTGTTCAAAAAATGTGTTTAAGGAAGAAATTATTGGCTTCACAGAATTCAATAAATCTTTCTTCTGCTTCATTTCTATCTCCTGCGCCCCATTTTCTCACAATTTCTAGTTCTCTATTCCCCACTTTTGCATTCCAGTCCCTGATGATTATCAGCACATCTTGTTTTGGTGTGTGATCAATTTCTTCCTGTACTTCCGCATAAAATCTCTCCAATTCCTCTTCTGTGTTTGCCATTGGAGCGTAGACTTGGATGATGGTTATGTTAATAGGTTTCCCATTAAATCTCATTGATATCATTTACTCTGACCTTGTGTTATAGCTCCTAATTGCCTTTGCTACATCACTTCTTACTATTAAAGCAAGCCCGTTTCTTCTTAATTTCTCATTTCCTGCATAAAATATTTTATAGTTGCCTGATTGAAAATGTTCCATTCCCGTCCATTTTAAGTCACTCACTCCAAGTATTGTAATGCTGATGCATTTCATTTCTTGCTTGACAATTTCTAACTTTCCCTGGTTCATGCTTCTCACATTCCATGTTCCTATTGTGTACGTTGTATAACTCCGGACTCTCCTTTCGCATCTGTGCACATCAGCCTCTAGGCTTCCATTCGGCTTTGACCCAGTGGCATCATTGGTCACAGCACTACTTGTACTTGTCTGTTGTTCTTCCCCAATAGCTCGCTGAGTGCCTTCTGACCTGGGGGTTTCATCTTCCAGCACTATCTTGCGTTGCATTTTGGATACTCTGTTCATAGGGTTTTCATGGTAAGAGGTATTCAGAGGTGGTTTACCATTGCCTTCCTCTGAGTCTGGAAGCATCTTAGTCTGATGTGTCAGCATTGACCATTCTGCTTTGGGAGTCTAGCTTCTTGGTCTAGACATCTGATGGCATTGCTCTCAGCTTCTTCAACACTCTCAAACCCCCTCACCGTGTTAAGGTGTGTATCCATCCTAGAGGAGGATTAAGACTGCCTACAGCACTGGTAAAACACCAGACCAAAAAAGAATCTTGATCAAACTGTATAGTAGACATTTAAGAAACTTAGCAGTTAGGCCATTGATATCCCAAAGGACATCTGATTGGCTGCTTTGTCATTCTGTTTACGACATTAAGCAAAGACTTATGTATTTAGGAATGTATTGGCTGCTGAGTCCCTAATTACATGTGATGTGAAATGAGTCACTGGCAATCATGTCAGTGCTTTTTGTTTCTTTAATTGTGTGTTTGTGTGTGGGGAGATTTTATTATGGTCAGGGAGGGAAGGGAAGGGGGGAAAACCTCATGAATAGCTATTGTATTGAGCCTTTTTTTTCTTGCTGGGATGAAGGTCTTATTTTAATCTCTGCTAGCAAGTAGAGTTTTAATATTTATTGATTAGTGCTTGGTAGATTTCTTTTTACATGTTATTTTTGAATGGTATTTTAGCTTTATAACACATGGTTACATATGGCACTTTTGTTTAAGCTTTCTACCACGCTGTTCGAATTAAGATGTATTATATAATCAATCTAGTGTTTGTACCTCTGCCCTGTGATGCAGTTCGTCCTTGTATTGGGACTTTAAATTTTGTTCTGTCCTTTTACACTGTTGTTTTGCATAATTAGTGTTTCATAAGTTTTCTTCCCTTATCCTCTAAACCACCACCATTCCAATAATGCAGCAACTGTTTCCAAGGACACAGTTCTAATCATTTGAATTGTAACAACAGCCTTAACAAACCATGTAGCTTCTCCAATCTCTTTCATACAAATTGTATTTTATTCTGTTCAGCAATTAGCCTAGAGCAGTGGTTCCTAACCTGGGGGCCATGACCCTCAGAGGGGTCACAAAGTAATCCAGAGGGAGCTGTGAACAGTAAAGAAATGAATTATTTATTTTTTTAAAGTCTTCACTCCCTGGATGCTGTTTGCTCCTCACTGCCACTGCAGGCAACACCTCCCACTTGCTACAAACGAGAGGGCAGAACATTTGCTGAAGCAACAGAACATCTTTCAGGCGCACCAAGGGCAGGCATCTGCCTATAAAACACGTGGCAAACACGAAAGGAGGCTCAGGGTGGAGCTACCAGGAAGAAGAGGGGATTACTGTTGTCAACTCCCATCTCCTTGCACTGCTGCTGGTGATGACACCCTTACTCAGAATGAGAGGAGAGGACATTTTTAAAAACAGAAAGAAGCAAGGCTGCAAGGAAAAGCTGCTTTTCCCCTTCCTTCCTGGCAGCCAGTCTGCCTGCCTTTCTTGGCTCCTGATTCACTGCCACCTCCTCTTAAAAAAATATTCTTATGTGCAAGGCTGCCCAGATCTCACCTTTGGCCCAGACAGAGCCAAACAGGCAGCTCAGGAGTTGCTAACCCCTCATCTCTGAGCCTAAGTGTGTACGTGCCAGTGTTCCCACCTACACTCCACTCTTCCACATGCCCAAATGCATGCACGCCTGCAGATGCTTGCAGGAGGGGCAGGTATGTTTGTGTGTCTGCGTGCACTGATCAGTCTTCTGCTCCGCTCTCATTCCCCAAGTGCACGCTAACTAAGTCATCTAGTGAAAAGCCACTGGAAGCTGCTGTAAGTTCACAGCAATCAGATTGGTCCACATTAGCTCTCAGACCTGCAAACTATACAGGAGCCATTTCAATACTGATTTGTGAGTGAAAATTCTAGCCAAGCTCTAATATCTATATCTATATCTATATCTATATATATATCAGGGCTGTGCAATGGATTGGGCCAAATTCTGAACCAAATTGGGCAGATCTGGGCAAATCTGAGTTTTGCACAAATCATGTTGACCCAGCCATGGATTGCCCTGGGTTGGTTCAGCCCATTTAGAGCAATCCAGGGCTGTCAAGAGATGGGACAGTAAGGGGGGGGCAGAAGGAGAGGGAGGCAGCCTCTGCAAGCAGCAGTATAGGGCTCTTTGCAACAGGGTTTTCAAGCAGCTCTGCTTGCACTTGTCCCGGCAGGGGGAACACATCTGTTGGCAAAACAGCACTTAGCACGACTGAACCCTCTGTACACCCTGCTGGCTACAGTGCAGTTGGGAGAGGAGTAGATGCAGCATCTTTCCCCCTACCCTATCTTTAAATCCTAATAAAACATTAGGGCTGGACCCTGAATCAATTTGGGGCTTGAATCAGGGTCAGCCCCAGATCAGCACAGGTTGAGTCCAAACTGAAATCTCAGATTAGGTTCCAAATCAGATCAGAAGTGCCATACTGAGAGTTGTTAAGAGACTCCTATTCTTGTCACAGAGCTACAATTCTCCAAGCGGTTTAACAGTCAGTCCCTCTTTTCAGAGAACTCTTAGGCCATTGGTACGCTAGAAAGATTTTGTACGCTCAAAAGATTTTGTGACACCCCCCAATGCTAATTGTAATTTTAGTCTCTGTTAATTGAAAAAAAAAGGTGTGTGGCAAAATCACTAGATTTTTTTTTTCAGGCAAAACTGACCATCCTACTCTGTTTCGCTAAGGTGAAGTTGACTAGCCTACAGTTTGCTTTGCTAAGTGAGCATTAGGCTTTTTTGCTCATCTCCTTTCCTCCTGCACTTTGGCTGCAAGGAGGAGATTGGAAGCTTTTGCTTTCATTTTTTTAAACAAACATCAGTTTAGTATTCTGTCCAATATTGCGACTTAATTTTGGTTCACTCACAAATCGAACTGCTTCAAACTATGGTTTATGCATTTGCCTTGTTTCAGTAAATCATGGTTACTATGAACCAGAGTTTAGGATTTGGACATAACACTGAACTACATTTAATTGAAAATTGAAACAATGTTCAAGTGAAAATGAAAGCAAAGGCCTCCCCCCAGCCGCACCAGAATATGAGGGAGGGCATGAGCCTAATGCTTGCCCAGGCTTGTTCATGTCATGGTAAAACCATAGTTTATTGCTCCGCCTAACACAGCCAATGACTGGGACCCTTATGCTTCATTCGTCATTTGCCACAAAACAAATGCAACAGAAGCTAACATGTTCCAACTGAGTTGTACATTTATCATTGTTTGTGCCTCCTTTGTTTCTTTAATTCTCATTTCCCCTGACTGAACCAGCACATGTAGGTTTGATAAAGGAGGTTCTGGGCAGGGGAGGAGAGAGAGAGAGAAGGGGAAAATTGATACTCTAATCCTCCCATTTCTAACTCGGACATACTGTAGCCAAAGCATCCAACAACTGTTACTATATTATATCACATTCATATTGCTAACTTCATAGCTGGTACTTCCTTTGACCTTTCTTGTTATACAACTATGGGAAGCAACTCCTTTTTAATGTATCTTTCTTTAGAAGATAAGAAAATCGATTAGAAGATAGACGGATAAGGAAAAAACTGTTTTAAGACATCTAGCCATGGCTTAATAAATGTGGGCAAGGGGGAGCAGCATTGTAAGCACCATCCCCTCTTTATGCACATTCAGCTTATTATAAAATGCATATGGTGCCCCCATATGTACAGATGTATATACATTGCTCCCTGTGCAGACAGAAGAGGATAAACATCTCACAGTGTTCCCCTCACACATGTTCATTGACTTCTGTTTGAAGAATATCTGAAAAAGCAGGCTACGTACTTGCCCTAGATCAGCCTTCTCCAACCAGGCGCCCTCCAGATCTTTTGAACTACAGCTCCTGTTCTCCCTGACCATTGACCATATGGGCTGGAGATAGGGATGGGCGAGAAATGTGATTCACTTTGCAATTCAAGCCGAATCTATCAAATTTGCACTTTCTGAAACAACATGAGAACAGATAAACAGCCGTCCTTTGAAATTCGCACTTATCCGAATTGTGCAATGCCATTTGGCAACCAAACAATGTTTACAAATTAGGGGAAAGAGTGCACAAAAATGAATATGTGATTGAAAATAACATGCAAAAATATTATGAGAAATAGCTTGCAAAAATGTGTACATTAATCAAAACTACTGACAAAAATGTGTTTATAAGAAGAAATTTGCACTAAAATGCTGGAGAATTTTCATGAGGATTTTTTTTAAAAAAAAATGCAGATTGTTGCAGAAATGTGGAGAACTGAATTTAAGACTGGAAAAATGAGAAATGGAGAGAACCAAAATTGACAGATCTTTCAAACCCTTGGAGCTGATGGGACTTATAGTCCAATCACATCTGAAGGTGCAAGGTTAGGGAAGGCTGTCCTAGATCCACCAAAGAATATGCACAGCCATCCTTCCCTGTGAACAGCTGATCCAGGCCCATATCATAATTCTTACTCATGTCCCACTGAACTAGCTAGGTGCATTTTGATTTTTGTGGGAATGCACATCACCATCTCTCATCACCAGCTGATGCTCACAACCCAAACTGGATCAAAGTCACCTATTTTGTTGAAACAAATTTCAGTTTCCTATATAGAACTCCAAAATTGTCCCAAGGATTCCTTTCATATGAAGAGAGTTTTGAACCTAATGTTTTCTGCTTGATCCTCAGCTAAGCAAAACAAGTTTAACTTCCTACTGGAAAAAAAATACATCAATCAGATACTGTATATTGAGCCTCTTTGTTATTTCCTAAAATGTGCAATGTCCGTTATTCCTCAAGAGAGTCTGTGACCTTTTCATTTATTAACTTGAGTCTCTGCATTTACTGCATTCAGTCTTGTCACTGAGTTTCCGAGAAAAGCTTTATCAGACATCAAAGGTTACGTAATGCTGAATAAATCCCAGACTCTAGCCAAGCCACAAAAAGACCCTCGTTATGCTAACTCCTGGGGCTAGCATCAAGATTCCTTCAAATGTTTGTTAGGGCAATGTCAGATGTAACATTTTAGAGATGTGGAGCCTCTTTCATTGGACTCAGCACAAAAATATACCTTTCCTCTTCAGGGTAGCTCTCAAAAAAACTCATTTTGCATGTTTTTAGTAGAAACCAGTTGTTCCTTACCCTGATATCGCCAAGAACCCTGCCACCTCCCCCCAAGAAACCCTGATCAGTATTTCACCGTTTAAAAAATCATATAAAAATGCAATAAAGTGATGAACAGTTATATGATGCTTTTATGAAAATGCCAGTTCTGTCCCCATGACTCTGTTACAGAACCTAATAATGTCACCCACAACATCTAAGGTTCATTCACCTGCTCATCTTCTAATGTGATATATGCCATCATTTTCCAGCAATGCCCTTCTGCATTTTACATAGGACAAACAGGCCAGTCTCTACATAAAAGAATTAATGGATACAAATCTGACAGCAGAAATTGTAATATTGGGGGGGAAACACAATGGTGGGACACTTTAAGCTCCCAAGATACCCTGAAACTGGTTTTAAGGCATCCAACCTTAAAGTAAGGATCTTTAAAAGGAGACTGTGATTTGAAAACTCTTCATTACAATACATTAAGAGATTCAATCCATAAAGATGTTATGGCCCAATAGGAAGACTTAGGAAGAGTTAAGATGTACAGGTCGCATCTTCTTACCGTGTGAACAAGGCTCCATGAAATTAAGGGGAATCAAGGAGTGCCCTCACACTGACCATTGAAATCTGAAGAGGGAAAATCTACATGCATAAGACTTCCACATGATCTGGAACCTTGTGCAATAGGGTTCCAGATGTCACAGAGCTCTATACAAGTAGGTTTCTCCTCAAGTACATGCTTTGCATGCAGAAGGCTGGATCTTCTGTTCCTGGCATATCTGCCTGTCTATCCATCTATAGATTCCTTATATATCAGGTATGGGGAACTTTTGGCTCTCCAGATGTGGCTGAACTACAACTCTTATCAGCCTCAGCAAACATGGTCAATGGCCAGGGATGATGGAAGCTGTAGTTCGACCACATCTGGAGGGCCAAAGGTTCCCCACCCCTGTTATAAATAGATTTCACCATAAGGTCCCCGGGCAGATTAAAACAATTATAAATTACAGATTACGATTATAAAAACGGATAAACCTGTTACCATTGTAAAATGAGTAAAGCCGTTCTAAATAAAACAGAACAGTTTAAATTCAATAAAAGGCATGGGCTCCACAAAACAAAATACACTTCATAGTAGTGTTGGGACTGAAACCCAATGGTCTGACTCAGATTAAACTTCTGAAGGTTGCAATAACTGAGCCATTCAAATTCTCTTTAGAAGGCTTTAACAAGAGGGCACTGGGGCTGGGAGCCACACTATGTTGGGGAAGGGAGCCAAAGTGCAGTCCTGCTTTCTGCTAATCTCATGGACTTACAATGCATGAAGGGACTACTGTGTCCTCATCATGTTCTGCTGAGCTTTCTGCATTTTGTTGCATAGTCTGACCCCCGGACACATCAAGCTCCATAATCAGCCCTTTAGCCAGGGTGAAGCAAATGGGTGCACACACACACACAAACGAGCTGTGCTGCCACCTCCCAGATTTTTTGGGGGGAAATTGTCTTTTTTAATTTGTGACATGACCAATATTGACAGCTCCATTTAAAGAATGATAGCTTGTTTTAAGAACAGGAGCAAAAAATTCAGTGAATAAGGCAGGGGGAATGCACAACAAAAGCTGCATCTGGAAGAGCCCCCCAAAGCCTGCTCATTCAAGACCTTCCCTGACTGAGGGTGGATTTTTCATGATCACAATCACCTTATAGTTATTTAAGTGATCCTGGGGGGAAAGGTCTGTACAATGGCATGACCCTTGAAGAGTTTCTGGACTGGGATAGCCTGACCACTGTTGTCCACGCACTGGTAACCTCCAGGCTGGATTACTGTAATGCACTCTATGTGGAGCTGCCCTTTTGGTCTGGAAGCTGCAGCTGGTGCAAAATGCAGTGGCGAGACTGCTCCCTGGGGCAGGGTATCATCAGCATGTCACCCCACTGCTGAAATTTATTTATTTATTTATGAGATTTGTTAGACGCCCATCTGACAGAGGTTAATCTGCCACTCTGGGAGACTTACAAACAAACACAACTACATTCCATATAGACATTGCACTGGCTGCTCATTTGCTACCAGGCCAAGTTCAAGGTTCTAGTTTTGGTGTACAAAGCCCTATACTGCTTGGGACCAGGATACCTGAAAGACCGTCTTACCCCTTATATACCCAGCTGATCACTGCGCTCTGCGGGTGAGGGCCTCCTGCAGATACTATCTTATCAGGAGGTTAGTTCTGCACAACATAGGAAATGGGCCTTCAGTGTGGCGGCACCTACCCTGTGGAACTCCTTACCTTTAAATATTACACAGGCACCATCTCTGTTATCTTTTCGACCTTCCTCTTTCAACAAGCCTTTTAAGTTGAGACCTTATCCCAGTCTGCTTCTGTGTTGGAATTGTTTTTTAATTGTTTTTAAATCTTTTTTAAAAAAACAATGTTTTTAATCTTTTAGTCTTCAAAGCTTACTGAGTTCAGTGGGATTTATTCCCCTGCAATCATGCTTAAGATAGATGAGCTGACCAGGGGGGAGGAGGGGAGAGGGGCGGAAGAGGGCAGGTTTCATCATTTGCATGCATGTTGAGTTCAGTGGGATGCTTAGGATAGGTGAAACTGACCATGGGGGAAGGCGGGAGGGCTGGAGTGGTTAGGGGAGGAGAAAGAAGGAAGAGGGAGAAGAGAGGGAGGGGAAAGGCAGGTCTCATCATTTACATGCTTATTGAGTTCAATGGGATTGACTCCCCTGCAGTCTTGCTTAGGATAGGTGAAACTGACCATGGGGGAGAAGGAGGAGAAGGGAGGGAGAAAAAGAGGGTACTGGAAGGGGAGGGATTGAGGGGTGGGAGGGGGAAGGAAGGGGAAGGGAGGTACAGGTAGGAGGAGATAGGAAGCAGCAGGAGGGAAGGTGAGGTTTGATCATTTGCATGCTTATTGAGTTCAACTGGAGTTACTCCTGTGCAATCATGCTTAGGGTAGGTGAAACTGATCTGGGGGAGGGATAGGGAGTGGGGAGGAGGGGGAGGAGGGTAGGGTTATGGAGGAGGGGGGAGGAGGAGGGGGAGGAAGGGGAGGAGTTTGGGTTGGTGGGTACTGAGCAGAGGGAAACCACTTTCATTTCTAAAAGGAAAACATTGTTAACAGTGTCATTTGTTGTGGTTTCCCCCATCTTTTTATCTATGGCAGACATATGTAGTCTTCCACCCTAATTTGAACCAAAGCTGGACACATCCCTACCAGACTTTTATTCTACTTTAAACAGTCATGGATTCCCCCAAAGACTCCTGGGATGTTTGTGAAGAGTGCTTAGAGTTGTTAGGAGACACCCAATTTCCCCCACAGAGCTATAATTTCCAGAAAAGGAGCTAACTGTTAAACCATTCTGCCACTGGAGCTCTGTCAGGGGACTAGGAGTCTCATAACAATTCTCAGCACCCTTCACAAATGATACTTCTCAGGATTCTTTGGGAGAAGCCATGACTGTTTAAAATGGAATAAATGTCTGATGTAGGTGTGACTCCCTGATTAGCCAAGCCAAACAGCTATTAGCCTGGCTTTTAGAACACTTCTGAGCATGCCTGCTCTATCATAAGGTCCAATGTTAAATTTCTTAAATTAATTAAAAATTTGCCATGCATTTTTTTAATTTTTAAACTGAAGAAGATGAAGGTCAGAATATGGGGCAAGGTCAGTAATAGGATTACAGATACTCTGTGAACATGGCTGATTTTTAATTAATTTCAACAAATTCTCAGAACACTGACAGAAAAAAATCCAATAGGAGACTGTTTTTCTCTCTTGTTTCACACTTTGAACTCTAGATCCTCTCTGAGTATTTTGGGTATTGCCATGAACACTCAGAGGGTTGTTAAGCAAGTGTTTCTGTGTTCAGGACTATACGTTTTGTAATATTTTGTTTTGAAATGATCTTATGGGAAGCTGCAGAATGGCATGGGGTGTATTTTCAATTTACCATGGTAGAATGTGAAAAATCCATGCTGGCTATACTATTTATTCTTGTGGCTGTATAATATCCCATCCCAGCAAGAGATAACTCAGCCAACCTTTGACATTTATGTTTGAATGATTGCCCATGAAGGCAATACATTCCAGATGTGACTGGAGGGGAGAAATTTGGTTTGGTATGCATGCAAAGGAAACCAAACTCAATCGTACTTCCCAAAAGATTACACAAACCAAAATGCAACCATCATTTGAAATTCACACTGCAAAAAAAAGAGCACATACTAGGATAAAGTGTTCATAAAATGCATACTATTGGTGAACATGCTTTGATTTGTGCTTTAGTGCATTGTGAATTAGTGCTTTGATTTGGATTCCTGCATTGAGCAGGGGGTTGGACTTGATGGCCTTATAGGTCCCTTCCAATTCTACTACTCTATGATTCTATGATTCTATGAACATAACAAAGAAAATGTGGGTTAGGGAAAATTGCTTGCAAAAAGTCTTTATTAGGCAAAAATTATGTATAAGAAGAGATTCACACTAAAATTTTGATGAATGTTCAAGAGGTTCATCAGTTTTAAATGCAAACTGATACAGAAATGTGAAGAATTGAAGTAAAGATTGGAAAAATGAGAAACCCAAATTTATATTTTGCCTAGCCCTAATTCCGCAGCCATGGTGGGAGGAGAAAAAGGCCACAGAGAGGCAGATTTCTCATCTGTCGTAGGATTGTAAGAGAGCTTTTGTATCATACTTGATAGACAGCTCATTATCATGTGTGTTTAGCTTGTTAGATTTACAGTAATTATACATGTTCTAGGCACAGATCACTTTAATTTAATTATCACAGATTTTTTTTCCCCAGATGGGCTTTAGCATTCACACTATCTTCACTTGAACAGTAGCCTGGACCTCTGCTTTGGTGTTCCCCATTTTATTGGTATATGCTTCACAAGAAAACAGAAGCCTGGGTTTGAGATCGTATCCCAAGCTGATCTTCTTGAAGATCAGAGGTGCTCATGTGTTAAGGAAGCTGGACTGAACAAACTGTCAATAAGGAAATGTGTGCTATTCATGACACCCTTCACATAGTCAAAGTAGAAGATCCTAGTGCAACAAATATAATGTGGTGACTTAGCAAAGTGTAAGTTAACAGAGCAGATAAGAGCTGCCAAATAAACAAGAAGGACCTTCCCCACCGTTTGAACCCCCCATGAATTTTCACCATGACAATCAAGATTTCTCTGCAATAGATATTTCTTTTCTTTTCTTCTCCTGAGGCAAAATAATAGATTCCTAGTACTAAAATGTGTCCTGTGCTCTGATATGGAGGAAAGATTGAATAGAAAAATTCTGAAATGAATGAATGGATAAATAAATAAATTCATATTCCTCAGTTAAGGCCTGCCAATAGATAGCTGGCTTACTACTAGACAATTTGGAGAGCAATCCTAATTTTTATATGACAGGAGAAGGGCTTAACAGAGTGGTGGAGTGATCCTTATATCTAGAACCTCATCGCTTACACTGGCCAGGGTGGAAGGGCAAGGGGAGGAAAACACTGGTTTTTTACTGTGCAGCAGAGAGGCCCACATCAGACCTGTTGCTGGTAGTTCAACCAGTTTACGATCCAGTAGACCCTTGGCCAGTCCAGTTGTACCCTCTCCCTGTCCCTCAAATGGGATATACCCTGGCTACTTGTGGTGGAGATATGGCCAGCAATAGCTTCCATCTTTCCACAGTTTAGATGGGTACAGCAGAGCTTGGAAAAGTTACTTTTTTGAACTACAACTCCCATCAGCCCAGTCCAGTGGCCATGCTGGCTGGGGCTGATGGGACTTGTAGTTCAAAAAAGTAACTTTTCCAAGCTCTGGTAGGAGCTCTGTGGTGGCAGAGCCTCCCCCCCCCATCAGCAGGGCACAACGTAGCCAAGCTGAGTTGGCCAGAAGGACACATTTGCTTCATCCAAAGCACCTCTATGGTGGATTGGGGGTTGGATTACTCTGTTGGAATTTTTTGGATGATGCCTACTGAAGAGATCAAAACTTCTTGTTTTGTGATTGCATGTTGCACTTTATAAGCTACCGTGAGATCTACTCACCCAAAGTACTCATCCCTCCAGCCCCTCAAACTACACATGAAGATGGAGATGGTGCTTTTTAGAAGTTGAATGGTTTTCCAATCTTGGTGAGTGTGCACCCGCAAATTTTACAGAAAGTTGTAGGAGATAATGTGGAATGTTTCTGTTACATTCTAATTATGGTATCTCCTTGCATTTTTCTAGTAAAAAATACATTATTTTGTTTGTTATTTTAACCAAATGCTATTCTAAAACCAACATTTACCAGAATTTACTGATAGAAAATGTAAACTGGGTTGTTATATAAGCATTGTTCAGATTTAAATAATTTAAATATCAACCCCCCCTAATGAAAATACAATCTATAAAAGTGCCAGTTAATCTGAATCCTGTTCTGAGGGCTTTTTCACACATTGTACATCAACACACCTGAGTTTGCCACCAAAATTACACTCAACCAGAAAATACAGCTGATCCTGGCTTCCTGAGAATTGTACCTTGTGTTTTCCACATTCATTGTTTATATTTTCACATGGACACTTAAGGGAACCTAACTCTCCAGACTCTCCAGATATCGTTGGAGATTATATGACTCTCCAGATATTGTTGGACTCCTTTCCGCCCCAGCCAGCATGGCCAATGGTCAGGGGTGATGAGAATCTGTAGTCCAACAATATGTGATGGGCCACAGGTACCCCCATCCCCAGCCAAAAGTATTCAATGTGTGAGGAAGCCCTTTAAAAAACACAAATTGTAGCATATTTAGTCAAACAACAATGAACAATTTAGCACTGCAGCATGTGGCTTCACTTTTATTTTTCAAATGCAATGTCACACAAATTAGATTACTCTCACATGCTTTCTATTGGGCTGCCTTTAGCGCTGGTTTGGACGCTGCAGTGAAAACAGATTTCGGCGATCTGGCTATTTACCAGGGCTTTCTGTTGTGCACATATTTCACCTTTCCCAAAAGAACTGCACTGGCTGCCAAGTCTCTGCCAACTTATAGGGATGGGGGACAACTTAGATTCAGTTCACTTTTAAAGGCAAATTTACCTGATTTGCGCTTTCTAAAACAATATGCAAGCTAAAACACAGCTTTCTTTAGAAATGCACACTTCTCTGAATTTTGCAGTGCAGTCCTCCAGCCAAGGAATGTGTGCAAAAATGCATTTTCTAGTGTAAAGTGTGCATATATGAGCATATATTAGTGAAAATGGCATACAAAGATGCATACTGGGAAAGCATGCTTTGCAAAACTGTGTACGTTGGGAAAGATTTGCACTATCTGAATGTGAATTTTTATGAGGCCTTAAAAATATCCCTGCAAACTGATGTGGAAATGTGGAGAACTGAACTTAAGACTGGAAAAATGGGAAATAAAGAAACCAAAATTGACAGATTTGCCCATCCTACCCCTGAGTCAGCTTTAAGGTATTTGTCTAGATTTCTAAGGCTTTAAACAGCTTGGGATCAGGCTATCCGAGATAAGAGTCTTTTCCTACTGCCCTGGTCACTGCAATCCTGCTGAGTGTACCAGGTTGTATAGATATTTATCTGTCCTTGATATGGAGGAGGGCCTTCTCAGTAGTGGCATCTGTCATATGAAATGGACCTTCTGGCAGAGATCAATCAATGTTGGACACTTCCCGTAAGAAGTTAAAACTAACAACAGCCATTCTTCCAACTTTGTTGTTATTATTCTGTTATTGATGCTGTATTCCCTCCCCTGCTTTTCTAATTTGGTTTTAATAAATAGGATTTATTGATTTATAATTATTATTTATTACATCTCCATCTCATCTTTCCTCCAAGAAGCTCAAGGTGGCGTACAGAGTTCTCCTCCCCATTTTATCCTCGCAACAGCCTTGTGAGGTAGGTTCGGCTGAGCGATGGCGACTGGCCCAAGATCACTCAATGAGTTTCAGGGCTGAGTGGAGATTTGAAACCTGGTCTATCTGGTCATAGACCAACACTCAAACCACTTGTATTATATATGTAAACCACTTAATTCATCACAGAAATACAAAGCATTGTATACGTTCTCTAAAAAAATAAATACATAAAACGTAGATCATTGCTTTGAATAAAAGCCAAGTTATTCCTATTTTTTTTCTCCTCTCCACTGGAACACATGTGGTTTCATTGCAAATTCAGTTTGTACCTTCTTATACTCAACCCCCAGAGGGGCTACTTCTTCATATATTATCAGTCCTGCACCACCTATTTGTGCTGTTTTCTTCCATGTTCAAGCTTATCAAGCTTCTTATTGAATAGCGGTGGTGTGTGCATTTGCAGTCCTCTGATATAAAGTGTCATCTTCAGCAAAGGGAGGTTGGTTTGTGTTCTGAACAATACTCCTTTTTTTCTTTGGCTTTGTACTCACTTCTGTATCCAATGACATTTTTTCTTTCCCTTTCAGCAAAGGTTCTTCTTCACTTTCTATAGAAGACATATAGCTATTAGATAGGAGATAAAGAGTGACATTCCAAACTCATAGCCGTGACAGAAAAAACTTTGAGAGACTAAAAACTGGCTCCCCCCCCTTTCTCTCCCTTACAAGAAGAATGCTGCATTAAGCTGCAAGGCATTCTTGAAGAGCATTTATTGAGTGAAGAAAATAATCTTACATGGAAGAGAGCAAACTACAAAGCTAAGATGCCAACACATACCCATCTCACCCTCATGCATACTCCTAGCACAATACACTGGAACAAAAACAGGAGTAGAGATGTGCGAAAACCACTGGAAAATGTGTGACTCTTGCTGAAAGCTCCCAAGGCTCTCATAAGGACCTAAGAAGTGCCCTGCTGAATCAGACCAAGGGCCCATCTAGTCCAGCATCCTGTTCTATGCCTATGGGATCTGGTTGGCCACAATAGCACCTTCATTATACAGCTTTTGTCAGATGCTAAAGACTCATTTGTTCACTTCAGCCTTTGATACTTTAGATATAGACTAAGCAGGGTCAGGTCTGGTCAGTGCCTGGATGGGAGACCACCTGGGAACCATATGTAAGCCGCCTTGGGTTTCTATGATGAAAAGAAAGGTGGGGTATAAATGTAAATAATAATAATAATAATAATAATAATAATAATAATAGGACCCTCTATAGTTGTGATTGTAATTTGTTTTAAACTGTTTTTAATATTGTATTTTATATTGTTGTGACCTGCCCTGGGACCATCTGGTAAAAGCCAGGTGGTGGTGGTAACAACAACAACAACAATAATATCCATCAATAACCTTATCCTCCATTAATTTATCAAAGCCCTTTTTAAAGCCATCCAAGTTTATTTTTTTATTTATTTATTTATTAAATTTATATACCGCCCGACTAGCAATAGCTCTCTGGGCGGTGAACATAAAACAGCATAAAAATACAATAAATAACAAAACAATACTAAAATACAAGCAACAATCCAACACAATAAACATTTTTAAAATTAAATCAGTGTAACTTAAAATGCTTCAGAGAATAGGAAGGTTTTGACCTGGCGCCGGAAGGAGAGCAGAGTCGGCGCCAGGCGTACTTCCTCAGGGAGACTGTTCCATAGTTCGGGGGCCACCACTGAGAAGGCCCTAGATCTTGTCATCACCCTCCGGGCCTCCCTGTGAGTTGGAACCCGGAGGAGGGCCTTCGTAGCAGAACGTAGTGCACGGGCCGGTTCATATCGGAAGAGGCGTTCCGCAAGGTATCGTGGTCCCGCACCGTATAAGGCTTTATAGGTTAATACCAACACTTTGAATCTAGCCCGGAAACATATTGGCAACCAGTGCAAGCTGGCCAGAACAGGTGTTATATGCTCGGACCGCTTGGTCCTTGTCAGCAATCTGGCCGCCGCATTTTGCACTAGTTGTAGCTTCCGAACTGTCTTCAAAGGTAGCCCTACGTAAAGCGCATTACAGTAATCCAAACGTGAGGTTACCAGAGCATGTACCACTGATGTAAGGTCCTCTTTACTCAAATAGGGACGTAGCTGGGCTACCAACCGAAGTTGGTAAAACGCATTCCTAACCACCGAGGCTACTTGAGCCTCAAGTGAGAGGGAAGAGTCTAAAAAGACTCCCAGACTACGAACCCGGTCCTTTAGGGGGAGTGTAACCCCGTCCAGGACAGGGTATATATCCACCATCCGATCAGAGAACCCGTCCACCAACAGCATCTCAGTCTTGTCTGGATTGAGCTTCAGTTTGTTAACTCTCATCCAGTCCATTGTCGAGGCCAGGCAACGGTTCAGCAAATCGACAGCCTCACCTGAAAAAGATGAAAAGGAGAAGTAGAGCTGCGTGTCATCAGCATACTGATGACAACGCACTCCAAAACTCCTGATGACCTCTCCCAACGGCTTCATGTAGATATTAAAAAGCAGGGGGGACAAAACTGACCCCTGCGGGACCCAAGTTGGTGGATGTTTCTACATCTTGTGACAGTGAATTCCATAATTTAACTATTATGTGAAGAAGTAGTTCCTCTTGTCTGCCCTGAATCATCCAGCATTCTGCTTCATTGGATGCTGCAGAGTTCTAGTATTATGAGAAATGAAGAAACATTTATCCCTATCCACTTTCTCCACATCATGCATTAATTTTATAAATCATCTTATAAACTACCATCATGTCCCCCCTTTACATGCCTTCTTCCTAAATTTAAAAGCTCCCCCAATGTTGTTTCAGCCATGTGATCTCTCCTCAGAATTCCTCAGATATTTTGAGGAATCCTGTGAATTTAACTTTGCCCACGATGGATCTGGAGTACATGTGCTCTCCTTCCTGTTCAACCCACTTTTTGTATAAAAAAGTAGGCTGCCACCAGGCAGGATGGAACTCTTCCTATATCATAGTCCAGGGGCAGGAAACATTTTTCAGCTCAAGGGATGCATTCCTCTCTGGGTAAACTTCCAGGGGCCCTGCCAGTGATGGGCAGGGCCAGAGGCAAAAGTGACCTAAGCAACAAGTATAAATTTTACCTTTGTACAGTATGCTAGTTTCTACACACACCCACACACTCTTCTCTATCCTCCATTAAGGCAAGCAAGAGTTCAGAGGCATGGCCCAGCCAGGCAAACACATTCAGGGGAGGCATGACATAGGGCTGGTGAGGGGTGTGGTGAGAGGAGACGGGGTGTGGCTGAGAAAGAGGTGTGGCCTGGGGAGAGTGAGTCCAGAGGTCTAGATAGAAGGCCACATTTGGGCCCCAGGCCTGAGGCTCCCCAGCCGTGTCCTCGTCTGTCTAGCTATATGAGGCACTTGTAGAGCCCTATTTCCCAGAACCCTTCCCTTCAGCCCAGTTCTAGCAGAAAAAAACAAAGAGTAAACTTTGGACTTATATTCCCAAATCCAAGACACCAACTCTTACAAAATGTTGTGAATTATTATCGTTATTAACATTCAGGAGGAAGTTATAAACATTCCTGTTCACCCAGGCATTTGATAACTGAAAGAGATAATTCATTGCAGCCTTGAAATTATTAGCTGTGTGTGGCATGTAACTATTTTTAAATTGTTTTTAGTTCTTCTTATTGTTGATTTTTAGATGTTTCCAATGGTTTTTAATGTTTAAAATATGTTTTTATTCTATTTTAAATTGTATTGTTTTACTGCTTGGTCGCCCTGGGCTCCCTTGGGAGGAAGTGCAGGATAGAAGGATGATGATGTTGTCAACATATAATTTTATTACAGGAAAAAGGAAGGTAACAATCACACATGATGCACCAGCTTACAAATAAAAGGAATGAAGTAAACCTTACATATTACCTGCTTGAGTAGTTTAAGGCTTCTGAGCATGTGCAACTGCGCATGCAGAGCAGAGCAATTGAGGTTCTGAGAAAGAGTTTTCCTGATCAGATGTTTCTAGGAAGACAAAAGCTGAGGGTAAACCCCACATATGCATGGGAATCTCAGCCCAGTGAAAGCCTGCCCATTTTCTAAGCTGGGATGTTCTTTGATCCATTGGCAAATTAAGTCCCATCTCTGATGTCAGTGGTATCTTTGGCCAACCAGAAAATTGCTAAGAGGCTCCCTTTTGACTCTGAACTTGCATAACAAAACGTCTGGCCATTAACAGAGCATTTGAGCCATTGTTTGGAGGGGCTTATCTCCTGGATGTCTGAAAAAGACCAAGATATGCTTATTCATTCTTCTTGGTGGGAGTCTGCAGGAAGGGAGGCTTCCAGGGCCCACATGCCAATGGTGGATGGGGCCAGAAGTAGAAGTGGGTGGAGCAATAAATGTAAACTTTACCTTTGTACATTCAGCTAGTTCCTACACACCCCTCTCTGTCCATCCAGGCAACCAAGATGCATCATCAGAGTTCAAGGGCACATTCCAGCCAGGCAAGAACACAAGAGGAGGATGCCAGTGAGGATTGTGGCCTGGAGAGAGATTGTGTTGGCTGGGGAGGAGGTGTAGCCTGGGGAGAGTCCTGAGGGGCAGACAGAGGAGCTTTGGAGGCCGCACTTGGCCCTCAGGCCTGAGGCTTCCCACCCCTGCTATAAAGCACAATACAGAAAGACAGAAAAGTAATTTCCCCTGTTTTCTGCAGTAAAATGCTTGTGATCGTTATGGCTGCCAATAACCGTAGAAGAAATCAAAGAAATATCAATTGTAGCAGTGATTTCAAGCTGTGCAATGGACACAGTTCACCCCATCTCTGAAGCAGCAATGAAATGGGAGTGTACTTTCCGAGATGCAATTAAGGTTGTGTACCCGCCCCCCAAAAACACAGTAAGTTTTGGCCCAGCCCCACAAAATATTTCTATTCTATAGTGGGAGTCAAGAGGCAATAAACAGTTTGACCAGGATTGTTGCCTGGATAGTTTTACATTTGTCTTGTTTGTTTTGCAAACATATTTGGCAAACACAAGCTGCTCAGAAATAGGAAATCCATTTCAGGCACTCTGCTACAGATGCCCCATCATCTATATTTACATAAAATGGCAAAAACTGCTGAGACAGAAGAAATTTTGATGTTAAAATGCAATCCAAATAACAATGAATAATCCTCCCCCCAAAAAGTGTGGTTCAATATTTTATTCAAGATATCCATTGAACTGTGTGTAACTTTTGGAAACCTCTGCAGAAATTTCTCCTGTCATGGAGGAAAAAACAATGTAAAGTTATTCTACGCAACCCAGATCACAGTTTGTGACAAGTGTATCTGTGTGTTTATCTCTTTGTGTGTGTTTGGCAGAAAGAACTGGAGAAAGCATATGTGGCTTCTGATGATAGCTTGATCGCATTGGATTAATGTCCCATCCCGTCGCCACAGCCATAAGGCTAAAAATTCTTTTAACTATGAACCACCAAATTTGGCATCCCCTCAATTAATAATGAAGATTGGGAGGAGCAAGCCGCAGGTGTCTGTGGAACACTTGTGGGTAGTGTCAGAAACATGAGACTTGAGGCACAAAACTAACACACAACTTTGGCACTGGTTTGGAGGAGCTTCAACAACGTTAGTTTTGGGGTGTTCACTAAGACTTGCCAGTAGGTGTGTCTGTTGTGCACCTGTAGGTGGCATCAGAAATTCAGGGTCTGTGGCACAAAACAGCACAAAATTAGCACAAGTTAGGAAGAGATATGGCAATGTTCATTCTGGGGTGTTAACAATGCACCCTGCTTTGATGTGTCAGTACAGACTTATGGATGGCAGCACAAAACTCAGGGTTTGTGCCACAAAACAGCACACATAAAAAAGCTTTGCCATAGGTTACGAGGAAATGCCAAATCTGGGGTTTA
Organism: Rhineura floridana; assembly: GCF_030035675.1. Classification (NCBI taxonomy): domain Eukaryota; kingdom Metazoa; phylum Chordata; class Lepidosauria; order Squamata; family Rhineuridae; genus Rhineura; species Rhineura floridana. Next base: position 127,711,631 of record NC_084480.1, read on the forward strand.
GCAGTTAACACAGCTACTGTATAATTCTGCTTTGCCAGCATAACCACAGAAGTATTCAGTGAGCCAGGGATTAAAAGGTTCCAGGGAGCTGGGGAGCTGTCCAGCAAAGGAAATATGGAAAGCATCAACCAGATAAAATGTTGCTTCACCATTGTGTAGGCTCCAAAAATGAGCACTTGTAGAGTTGCCTCAAGCACACCAATCATTCCTGGCATGCCATCAGGGCCCTGTTGTGGAACATGTGTATAGTCTGGCTTCCTCCTCATGAGTAGGAGGTATACATGGATTCCACCCCATTGTGTTATTCCCTTCACCTTCAGTTCTAGAATTTAGCTCAGACATGCCACCACCTCTGATCCTGGGAGTGTCCTTGGAGCATCTGGAGCTGGGGGGAGGGGCAGGGAAGGACTACTCAGGATGCATCAGTTCATGTGGCCTCCTCAAGTGTAGCAGTTATGCACCTAACTGGTGCATATAGTTTGCCGGGGTTGACGCCCATCCCAAGGATGCAGTAAGGCACAAAGAAGCTCAGTGTTGACCTTGGGCTGCAGCTTGGATAGCATAAAACTGCAGTTTCTTCCAGCCCACATGCCATTAGGTAGCTTTTTATGAAGCCAATTATCGGTACCACTGTTATGAACAGATCATACCTATTGAAAGTTTCACAACACAGGCTTCCAGTGGGTCGAAACACTGAGAATGAAGAGCACCCACAATGTATGCTTTGCCTGTTTTGACTCTGCATATAATTGCCTTATTTCATGAGATAAATGTGAATGGAATTAAAATGCTATAGAAAATGAGTTTTAAAAATACCCACTTCAGAAGACATAATGAATACTCACTATATGTTCTCGCTTGAAATAATCTTCCATATCCAGCTCCCAACAGCCTTACCTCTTGGGTAAGTCAACTACTTCACTGCATTCATATAATGAGAGATGGACCGCTCTCACAGCTGAATCCATGGCCAATACTTACAGAAACAGTTATCACTTTGCTCAGATCAATTCCTGGTAGTGGATGAAAGAACCACCTGAGGTATTTTGCAGTCTGCATCAGATAAGCCAACCATTTTCCAAACTTCCTAAAATCATTGAACCCTTTCCACATTGACTGATTTCTAAATGAAGGTAAGGGTGGGAAGATTTCAGACTCATCAGATTTGCTTTTTATTTTTCCTAGAAACCCATGATCTACCAACCAGAATGAATATAGTAAAAAAATAATAATTAACAGGGAGACTCTGAGCAGATTTTAAGGCTTGAAATTTGTTTTCAGTAGCAGAATTGAACTGGGCTCACACTCCTTTCATACAACAATCTACTCCCAATTAGCCTTCTTCATTCTGGAAGCCCAATTTAGTTGGGGAAAGTCATTTTGTTGGTACTGCTATTAAACAATTGGGAGTCAGACTCTTGCTGAACTATTGCAAATTAGCCAGATATCTCCCAATAGAACCTGATCTATTTTCTGTCCACCTCTGTACTAGGGAACCCCAATATATTTGCCAAACAGCCTCTGGATTATGGAGAGTCATGGGTGTGTTACCACCATGATAACAGCCAAAATATGAACTGTGCTGCCTGTGGCAGTTCTGCCACAGTTCTGCACAGAAATATAGGGATGCAGGTTTATAGAAAAACTCTTCTCATTAGGCAGACAAACAAAGTACCCTAGAGTGAGCTCTCCTACCATGGGGTAGCTTGATTGTCCATGTCATCCTAAATCAGGGAAGGGGAACCTGTGGTCCTCCAGATGTCACTGGACTACCACTCCCATCATTCCTGAACACTGGCTACTCTGGTTGGGGCTACTGGGAGTTGGTGTCTAACAACATTGGGAGGCCACAGGTTTCTCATCTCTAGTAGTAAGGAGAATTTTACCACACATCCAGTGCTAATGTATGGTGAAATGGCCACCCAGACTTCCAGATTGCTAAGCAACCATGACATTTGTTAAATGATCACCTGTATTTATCCAAAAGAGTTCCAAGTATGGAAAATTGGGGTCAGTGTCCAAGGCTCCAATCTTATACATGCTCATCAGAGACTCGGGGAGTAAGCTCCACTGAAATCAGGAAGATTTACTTCAAAGTAAACAGGCATAGAATTGTCTTGTGAGAATAAATGAACATTTTTTTAAATATATGTCCTATAAACAGATGTGCAACTCTAGATGAGGTATTAACCTCCTGCCCCCCTAAGAAAGGACATTCAAAGCCACCTTCTCAAGATCCCTGACCTCTCACATTTCCCACTGAGTGTAACTCAGTTCCTGAACTTCTGAATGTATGCTTCTCAACCTCCGATCATATCAATTTCATTGTCAAGCATGTTAATTTTCAAAGCTCCAGATAGCGGGGGGGGAGGGGGCATGGACGAAATGGGCCATTCTGCAAAAGTTATTCATATTTATCCTGTCGCAAAGGGGAAAAGCCATTGTACTAATATAAGCATTTATCATTACTGATGGAAGAACAAGTAATTTTATTCCCCATTCTGACATTATCACTCACGATCATTACCTCGACTCCTTCAGAAACAAACTGCAAAATAGCATTTCCCGCAGGAAAGACAAGAGGAGCAGAAGAAGAAAAGTTAGATGTTTCTCTGTTTTCCAGTACAAGAATCGTTTTGCAACCATTGCAAAAAAAAACACCGAACTAATGATTCACTTAAATTAGAATATAATTCACTATGAACCATGAGAGGTTGCTACAGAAATAGAGCTGGAAAACGGATCATTTTATATTTATTTCTGCCATATCTAATATTCTGTTCTGTGTACAACTGAGCTCTCTTCCCACACCATGCCATTATTGCATGTGTTCAGAAAACAAATGACATTGCCACAAATTTGAGATATTGCTCTCCTGATGGGGGGACTTTGATTCAAGTCTAGTAGGGTCACTGTATGCTAGAAGCCAAATCCTGATATAACTCATGAGCCAAATTCTAGGGGTAGAAAGCCTGTAGAATCCTAGTTTTCAGCACACTTAGCAGGGAAGGTTAAGGGGCCACAGTAAACTAGACTGAACTCCAATTTTTGAGAAGGGGTAAAAAGAAAACCCTGCAAATACATACAGTTCAACACGATACACACTTTATGTCCTTACACATTCTTTGAATGACTGAACAGGGCTATAGTGAACTGAATGCAACCAGAGACACAGTTTGCGAGGAGAAGCTGCCTTCTACCCCATCACTGGGTTCTTTGGAAGCAAGGAGAAGGCCTCACTCCCACCCCAGTGACGTCCCTGAATATATGCCTTCCCTTCTCTCATATAAGGGGACAGCTATCATTTTTGGACAGATTTATGGAAGAGTCATAAATCTGCCTGCCATCACAGATGCTGGGAGACTCAGCCTTCATAAAAAATGGGGATGGAACACACATACATGGGGTCACTGCAACATACAGCCCCTCCCCTGTCAACCCCAATGATCTATTATGATGAAATGCCACCTGCCAGTGTATAATAAGCATGAATTGGGCTTGTTGTAATGGTGACTGGTTCTGTTCTTCAGGATGCGCTTGCATGTGGATTATCCTCAGGAGTAAAATCTTAGCAAAATAATATGTTACATTTCAAATACAGACAGATCCAAAGAAATCATATTCTATAGATGCTATAGCTTAAATGTAATGCAGTCTGGAAGGAAGAATTTTAACACAGGGGGGCGGGCATACTGCTGCAGCCTGTACATTCTGGAGAAAACGGATTTTCCTGAAGGAAAATTATCTTAAGTGCAACTTATATACCAAGTTTTCATGATATTACATTTTTAATCTGAAAATTGCCATTTCAAAAAGTACAAAGGGATTAATGGAACACCATCCACCTTTCACCACATTTCTGTGCCTTTTTTGCAGCCATCTTTCACTGGTGTGCTGCTGTTTTGCTCCTTTAAAAAAAAGAAGCCCCCAAAACATGAAAACACTTTGGTTAATGTGATCCCAGCCAATCAAAGATCACATATGTGATGATATCACAGACTCACATAACCAGGCCTGGCCCTAGGACAAATAGTGTTGTGGGCAAGAAGTGCCTTTGGTGCTCCTCTCCTATGGTCAGCTTTGCAGGGCCACCCAGAGGGTTTATGGGGCCTGGTGCAAAGTTGGGGCCCCCACTGCTGCCCCTTACAATGACCCATGCATGTGTGTACAAGGCTGGGGGTCACCTGTAAGAATGACTGCAGGCATTGACTACATGTGAGAATTCTCACCTGCAGCTTCTCCTTGCCTGGGGATCAAGCAGAATTATAGATGTGCTTCATTTTTTCTTACACGAGGGTCAGGGAATAGGGATCGGGTGTGCTTCTTCTGAGTACCTCCTTCAAATTCCAAAGCTCTTCTGGCAGAGCTTCTTTCTGCTTCCTAGGGCTCAGTCACACAGGTCTTATGCTTCTTGACTGCCACTGGCCTTCTCCACTACTCACTCAGGAAGGATTCCCCACTTAAGGCCTGGCCTCATACCACTCCTCCATCTTTCCCTGTGGTAATTGCCACAGAAAACTATTCTCTAGTGGCACTTTACCTGGAAATCTTAGGTGGCATTCACACTATTTGAACTTTTTCTCCAGCTGGTCTGGAATTATTTTTGTGACAAAAACAGGCCACCTACTCTGCCACAGAATCCCTTCTTTAAGCCTTCCCTGTTCCTTCTCTCCTTACAAAAATCTCTGTAACTGGGGCTACTTGTCCTGATCCTGCCTGAGCAATCTTATATCTAATTCTGCCCAGACGTAAAGATTTTACCTGAGTGTGATTAGTTTAGCCTTCCTTAAAGTTGGGCTGCAGGCCTAGCTAATAAGCATGCCCCTCTCTTCCAGCCTCCTAAGAATACATTTTACAGCCAGCATAAGCCTCAAATTAGCATATATTCTGTTTCATATACAACTATGTAAAATACTTTCTTCATAATGGCTGTGGAGATGTCCCATTATGTCACAATTACATGCTGAGATTCAGTGTCATTTTACATTCTAATATACAATTTCTTCATATTTATGAAAACTTTATAAACAAAATAAGAATTCTGGTGAGCAATATTGCACAGTCAGGGAGCGGCCAATAGTCTGCACAGGAACTAAGGCAGGGGTCCTTTTCCTTTGTGCAAATTGCCCCAGTTGCCCCCCCAGAGAATTGCAATAATAATAATAATTTTGCAGTGTTATCAAGTTGCATGGCCTGTGCAGGATTGCAAAATATAGCTGTGTAACAGACCCTGCTACCCCCAGGCTTTTCTTCAGAATGCCTATAAAGGGCCCAGAGTGAGCTACCTCTTATTTGCTGATGTGCTTTCAGTGCACTCCTGTTGCAGTTCTAGGAACCCAATGAAGTATCTTTCATGTGTGGGTGGCTCTGAAAGGATGACTCTCAAGATATTGTAGGCCTATATTCTTTATTATGTTCAGCACACATACAAAATGGCTCCTGCTACAAACTCTCTTCCCTGAGCTCCAAGACTCCCTCCTCAACTATCACAGATTTCACTTTTATTTTTGTAGCAGTTCATATAATTTGGTAAGTGTTCTCTATTTTAGAATATTGATTCTTTCTAACTTTGAAAATAATTTAAAAAGTTATAAATAAAAACATTATCCTGCTGAACACCTTACAGCTTAAGACTTTATTTTACTATTATTTGTATATTGCTTATAGTGTTTATGAGAGCCAGTGTGGTGTAGTGGTTAAGGTGTTGGACTAGGACCTGGGAGACCAGGGTTCAAATCCCCACACAGCCATGAAGCTCACTGGGTGACCTTGGGCCAGTCACTGCCTCTTAGCCTCAGAGGAAGGCAATGGTAAACCCCCTTTGAATACCGCTTACCATGCAAAGCTATTCATAGGATAGCCATAAGTCAGAATCGACTTGAAGGCAGTCCATTTCCATTTTATAGTGTTTATAGTATTTGAAAAGCTAACGCTTGGCAATATTGCCTCAAAGTAAAGCTGTGTTCTACTGATTTTTACCTAGCACAAATGACATCAAAGTGGAAATTGGAAAAGCAACATACTTTAAAGTTAATTGAAGGAAGATAATTATTGTAGTTAGTACCCTGACAACCTGTAGAACCTTGAAAAAAGATTACAGACACTCACTTTTTCCCATCGTAGCTCACTGCAGACAGTAAGTTAAAAAAAATCCACAGCCACTGAGCTCAGCTTGGTGCCTCCCTCAGCTTGATGCCCTGGGTCAACTGTCCAGTTCATCCACCCCTAAGGCTAGACCTGCACATTTGTTTTTGTTATGTCCCTTCAAGTCGATTATGACTTATGGTGACCCTATGAATCGGCGATCTCCAATAGCATCTGTTATGAACCACCCTATTGAGCTCTTTTAAGTTCAGGTCTGTGGCTTCCTTTATGGAATCAGTCTATTTCTTGTTTGGTCTTCCTTTTTTTCTACTCCCTTTTGTTTTTCCCAGCATTATAGCCTTTTCTAGTGAATCATGTCTTTTGATTTTGATTTTAATATTTCTACCCCGCCTTCCGGCCAAAAGACCCTCAAGGTGGCTTACAAAAGAGCACCCATATCAAAATACACCAATAAAACAATAATATATCAATAAAACGTCAATAATACATAAATTAAACAATAAAAACAATACAATTGGTAATACATTTCAAAGTTAACAATGTCTTCTCATTATGTGTCCAAAGTATGATAACCTAAGTTTCATCATTTTAGTTTCTAGTGATAGTTCTGGTTTAATTTGTTCTAACACCCAATTATTTGTCTTTTTCACAGTCCATGGTATGCACAAAGATGTCCTCCAACACCACATTTCAAATGAGTTGATTTTTCTCTTATCTGTCTTTTTCACTGTCCAACTTTCACATCCATACATAGAGAATACCATGGTCTGAATGATCTTGACTTTAGTGTTCAGTGATACATCTTTGCATTTGAGGACCTTTTCTAGTTCTCTCACAGCTGCCCTACCCAGTCCTAGCCTTCTTCTGATTTCTTGACTATTGTCTCCGTTTTGGTTAATGACTGTGCCAAGGTATTGATAGTCCTTGACAAGTTCAATGTCCTCATTGTCAACTTTAAAGTTACATAAATCTTCTGTTGTCATTATTGTAGTCTTCTTGGCGTTCAGCTGTCAACCTGCTTTTGTGCTTTCCTCTTGAACTTTCATCAGCATTCGTTTCAAA